>NW_004524611.1:7067529-7090280 GCF_000260255.1 Octodon degus
CTTCCCCCTCCTGGTCCCCCTCCGAACTGGAGATTGAACGCAGACCCTTGGGCTTGCCAGGGAAGCGCTTATTCTACTGAGCCATCTCCGCAGCCCCCAAGGGTTTGTTTCCATCTTTTCCTTATTTTTGTTTTTCTTTCCTTCCCACCTATCCCTTCCTAGTTCCCCTTCCTATTTGAACAGTTTTTTCCCATTTCAGATTATCTGTTACACACTTTTAACTCCGCCATCTTGTCAAATCCAAAGTTGGAGGTTTCTGGTCTCAGCTTTCCTGATTTCTCAGTAACAGTTGTTACAGAAACTGTAGACTGTCTCTCAGCTCTGTGATACACTCCTTAGTTTTGTATATTTGTCGAAGATGACATCTTACTGTCAGTCATGCTTTTCTTGGCTTGGTATTTATTTTGTTTGCTTGAGGCAGGGTCTCACTATGCAGTTCAGGCTGGCCTTGAGATCACTTTGTAGCCCAGGCTGGCCTTGAACTCACAACCGCCTTAAGCCTCTTAAGCACTGGGATTACAGGCATGTGCCACCACACCCAGCATTTTGTTTGGTGTTTAGCTCCCCCCCCCCCCACTATACCGGACTTCCCAGGCAGGCACTTACTCTACTGAGCTGTGTCTCCAGGCCTTTGCTTGGTGTTTAGATTCAGGTGTCTGGAGCTCAGCCTTGGATCTTTCTCTACACTTTTTTGGTCATGGTACTCACCCATATGCATATCGTTTCCCACAGTATACTTCTTTCTCTTAACCTTTTTTGTTTGGTTTTTCTTTTTGCCTTTTTCAGACAGGGTCTTGCTGTGCAATTCAAATTGGCCTTCAGTGCACTTGGTAGCCCAGGCTGGCGCCAAACTTGCAGCAGCCCTCTTGCCTCAGCCTTCTGAGTGCTGGGATTACAGGTGTGTGCCACCCACCTGGCTTTCTGTTGTCATCTGTTGGCTTCCTTAGACCTAAAATCCAGCCCAATTCCTTATCTCTATAACCGTCAGCATTAGGATGTATATACGTATGTATACATATGTTAGGATATATATATATATGTATATATACATATACATATACATGGTTATATATGTATATATATATTAGGATATATATGTATATATGTGTAACAGACAAAAAGCAACATAAAATAATAGCACAATTTCAAAACAATAGAAAATGAATAGTGGTTGTTATATGACATCAAATTTGTGGCTCAGATTATTAGATATAGGCATGCAAGATTGTTTAAACAGTGAAACATTACTTCCTTTCAGTAAACCTTAATTTTTTCCTTGTCCTTTTTATTTTTTATTTTATTTATTTTTATTTTTGTGGAACAGGGGCTTGAACTTCAGATCTTATGCTGCTGAAGTATCTCCCTAGCCCCCACTTTTTATTTTTTGAATTATTTTAAAGAGTGTAAAAATGATAGATAAGACATTAGAGACAGTACATGTTTAACAAGATGAAAGGTATTCAACCATGGTTGGTATATTGTACATTGCTGTCTTCAGTGTAGTTGCTTAGATACAGATATTAGCATATAAAATTGGTCCAAAGTAAAAATTTTAAACATTACCTGCTACCTTCAAAAGACAGAAATTAGTTGTAAAATCATGTTAGTTATTCTGTATGTATACTTACATGAATTTTTCCCCTTTTTTTCCTATCTTTTCTCCTTTCCTTCATCTCAGTTGTTTATTTCTTATGTTCAGTTTCTTTCAGGTCTACTGTAGTTAATGTACCTTTCAGCTTTTACTTATTTTTTTAGATTCTAAGGAGGGAGACAATACAGTGTTTACACATGTGGGTATGATTCATTTACAGGTAGCACCTCTAGTTACATCTATTTGCCTATAAAAGACTCAAGTTTATCTTTCTTTTTTTTTTTTCTTTTGGTGGAACCGGGGATTGAACTCAGGCCCTTGTACTTGCCAGGCAAGTGCTTATTCCACTGAGCCATCTCCCTAGCCCAAGTTTTTCTTTATAGCTGAGTAATACTTAAATCCAAAAATGGGCATTTGAGAGAGGATTATACAGTTCTCAGAGGGAGAAATACAAATGGCAAATGCATGCATGAAAAAATGTTTCACAGCATTGGTCATTTGAGAAATGGAAATTAAAACAACAATGGGATACCATCTCACTCCAGAAAGAATGGCTGTCATAAAGAAATCAACCAATAACAAATGTTGGAGGGGCTGTGGGGAAAAAGAAACGCTTCCCCATTGTTGGAGTGTAGACTGGTACAAACCACTGTGGAAATCAGCATGGAGACTCCTCAAAAAACCAGGATTGGAGGTCGCATTCAAACCAGCTATCCTCCTCTTGGGTATTTTACCAAAAGAACTGAAAACATTATACCACAGTCATAATATATGTGCATCCATGTTTATAGCACCACAGTTTGTCAGAGTTAAATCTTGGAAACAAAGTGGGCCACTGTGTCAGGACTCCGGGACCTGAAGCGAGTAGGCACAGGCAGGGAAGGTTACTGAGCTTCCACTGCTTCCTTTGCTTTGGGTCCCAAGTGTAAATCTAGTGAGTAAGTGGTACATAGCAGCACATACTAGAAATTACCGAAATGTGAGGAATAGTTATGCTGTTACTTGACTGAATGATAAGAATTTAAAGTACAGACAGCTTGTTCAGGGCTAGAGGTGTAGCTCAGTGCTGAGTGCCTGCCTAATGTGTGAGGGCCTGGATTCTAGCCCCAGCATGGCAGAAACCAACAGGGAAACCTGTCTTCCTTGAGTGAAAGGAATAACATATTCCTAGCAAAGGTAAGTACTTCTGTATATAAGGTGCTTGTTATTCGGCTCTCTTTGGCGCCTTGAGGTCATCTGTGTACCTGGAAAGCTTTATGCTCCTTGTTTTTTTTTTATGTATTTGGTACAGGGTCTTACTGCGCAGCTCGGACTCTAGTGATCCTCCTGTTTTCAGCCTCCCAGCACTGGGATTACAGGTGTGTGCCACCATACCTGCTCTTGGCCAGCTCAATGTGCCCAGGGGCAGGGCTGGTGTAGCACATGGTGCCAGAGATCGAACCCCAGTCTGTTTGCTTGCCTAAGCAGGTGCTTAGTCCACTGAGCTATCTTGCTGGCCCATATGCTCCCTCTTGAACTGGGGGATGGATACTGTTTTCACCCTGGTAGCTTTTTTTATTTTTTATTTTTATTGTTTTGCGGAACTGGAGATTGAACTCAGATTCTTGCGTTTGCCAGTCAAGCACTTATCCTACTGAGCCATGTCCCCGGCCCCTTTTTTTAAAAAATGTTTTTGAGGTCCTATCAGGATCCACCCTCCTACCCCCCAGTACTGGAGTTTGAACCCAGGACTTTTGACCTGAGCTACATCCTCATACCTGTTTGGGCAGGGGGTGTAGTATTTTGAGACATTGCTCTCCTGGGCTCAAACTTGCAGTCCTCCTGCTTCACTCCCCCAGAGTATTGGCATTAGAGCTGTGCACCACCTCACCTGGTTTATGTCAAGTTTCTCAAGTTTTCCGGCTAGAAATAATTTTATTATTTTAAAATTTTTTATTTATATTTTGTCTTTTTGAGACAGGGTCTTACAGTCCAGTTTAGGCTGGTCTTAGCTCACTTTGTAGCCCAGTCTAATCTCAAACTCACAGTGATCCTCCTGCTTCAGCCTCCCAAGTGCCGAGATTATAGGGGTATGTCACCATGTCTGGCTAGAAACACTAAAATTTTTAAAGGTTGGGAAATAGATCTCTGACAATTCACTAACAGGCCTGAGAAAATGTTTGGTAGCTCTGAAGAGGGTACTGCAGGTTAAATTGTTCTTCGACTTTGAAGCCTGCATAGACTTGTGTACCAAGGTTTAGTTTTTCAGAGCATGAATTGGTAGCATAGGCTGAACGTAGGGGAAATTGAGCAATTCTGTTCGTCATTGTGTTCGTAAGTTGACTGCATGGACTGTGTGGTGTTAGGGACACTGTTTGCCCAGGGTTCTTGGTGCATGTGTATGTGCTTTTGAGAGAAGTCTGCCAGTAGATCATTTTGTACTGTTTATTCAGAATTCAGTTTTCCAAAGTAGTTGTTTACATCTGTTAAATTGACTCAGCAAGTTAAGCAGATTTTATAGGTTAAACATTAACAAGCAAGTCACATTCAGCCAGCTAGTTCATTTTTTGAGAAAACTAAGTAATTGCCCACCTGTAACATAGATTTGAACAGTCTTTAAAATTCACTTGGAGGGCTGGTGAGATGGCTCAGTGGTCTAAAGCACCTACTTAGAACAAGCTAAGCTAAGCAAAGCACAAGGACCACGGTTCAATCCCCCAGCACCACATGCCAGCCAGCCCCCACCCCCTGGTGGGCTGAGCTGCCCCCCCCATTAAATAAATAAATAAATATTTAAAAAAATAAATAAAATTCACTTGGAGTTTTTGTCTTTATGAGATAGGGTCTTGCTGTGTGGTTCAGGCTGGCCTTGAACTTGTTATATAGTTCAGGCTGGCCTCAAACTCACCGTGATCCTCATGTCTCAGCCTCCTGAGTGCTGGGATTACAGGCATGCACCATCATACCCAGCCCAATGGAATATTTTACTGTACATCAAATAATATTCTGTTCTCTTTCTGCCACTGAACTATATCACCAACCCTTTCAAAAGTTTTCTGTTTAGTTTTATTTTGGACAGGGTCTTGCTGTGTCCCCCAGGCTAGCCTCCAATTTAAGAGTTCTGCCTTGGCCCCCCAAGTAGCTTCAAGGAGAGGCATGAGCCACCACTTTTGGAGTATTCTATTCCAAGCCATACAGAAGAATATGAAGTTGTGTTTAGGTAGGCAGAAGTGAGATTACGTGTGACTAGAACTACTGTTATTAAAAATATAGTGCGTAGTCCTACTTCTTCCACTGTCCCTGCAGTGTTTCCGTAGTAGACCACAGCCTCTGCGTAGCAGCAGCTTGTAGTGCATCATGGAGAGATGGGTCATTTGACAGATTTCTGTAGCTGTGAAAGACTTTGGGGAAAATGCATTTTATGTCCTGTATTACAAATTATACAATAATATCAGGTTTTAATCTTATAGAATTCTTAATCTTTACATTTGTTTTCTTCAACTTTCAATTTGAAAAAATCTAAACCAAATATTGCAAAAGTTGCACCCCAAGTACCTGCATAGCCTTTACACAGTCACCTGTTACCGTTTCAGTATGGATAGTTGTCGTCTTTCACATGTGCATAAGCGTTCTTGCCATACCCACAAAACGCACACACACTTATTACTGAAGCATTTCATCATTGCAGCTGTCGTCTTAACTCTGAACAGCTAGGAGTAGTGGGACATGCCTGTAATCCCAGCATTTGGGAGGTTGAGGCAGGAGGATCATGGTGAGTTTGAGGCGAGTCTAAGCTAGTGAGTAAGGCCAGCCTGGACAACATAGTGAGACCTTGTCTCAAATTGAACAACCTCCAAACCCCTGAAGAGGGGCATTGTCCTTTGTACCCACAATACCATTGTCACACCAAGGACATTTAGTGTTGATTAGATGCAGTGCATCATTTGAGTTCTTCTACTGTGCTAATGGTGCCATTTTAGCAGGGGTTTGGGAATCCCCAGATGTGGGATTCAGTGAAAAACTGAACATTGCATGCATTTGATTGTGTTTCTTTTATCTCCTTTGCTCTGTAACAGTTTCTTAGCTTCTTCCCTGTTGACACTGGCACTGTGAGAGGACATGGATACTTGAATTTAGGCCAGTTGCTTAAAGCACTCAGCTGGGAATGATCTGATTATATCCTCGGGACTAGGTTCGAGGGCAACACTTTTGTGGATGGAATTGCTTTAAGGGATGTGTCTTAGTGTATCACGTCATTGTCTTTGAGGGTACAAGGCAGGATGGCTTGTGATTTAATTCCAAGCAGACAGGAGCAAGCTTTGGGGCTGTTTTCCTGACTACTTGGGCATAGGATTTAATTGGTCATTTTCATTCTTGAGCCAAGCATGTCACATAGCACTAACTCCGCATCGGCCTAATAGCAAGAGGATTCACAAAATAAAGACAAGACATAGCTGAAGTCAGGTGGTAGACCAAGCCTGACAGGTTAAGGCCCCCGGAGCAACAGTAGGAGCCTTTATTTATAGCTTTGCAAAGTTACAAAACACAGGGGCTGGGGAGATACCGTGATCTAAGTGCTTACCTGGAAAGTGTAAGGCCAGGGTTTGATCTCCAGTACCTCATGCTGTACCAACCCCAGAACTCTGGCTGTGCGTGCTGGCCACAGAAACTGGGCATGGTGGTGCATGCCTGTAATCCCAGTGCCGAGAAGGCTGACACAGGAGGATCACTATAAATCTGAGCTTCCTGTGAGACCCTGTACCAAATAAATAGATGATTAAAATTTTTTTTAAAACCCCCACAAAAGGGCAAGGGCCTGCATCCAATCCCTGGTTCCTAAAAAAAAAAAAAAAAGAAAGAAAAAAAAAACCCTCAAAACACCCACAGAGTTACAATGCATAATGTTGCCTAGCAACTAATAGCTTACAAGACTTCATAGTAGGATGTTTTTCACAAGACAGAGGCAGCTTGACTGCTTTGGGCAGTGAGGCCTCATCCTGCCCTCCCACATATGATCAATTTCCAGCTTCAGGGCCTCCCAACACTATTATGCATTTTGGTCCTTATTTACACTTGTAGTTTGTCACACCTGGCAAACTGCATTTACACATGTATGTCCAGTTTATTCCACCTAAGAGTGTGACCTCAAGGTCCATGCATTTACGTCCATCCGTAAGCCTGTCTCCTACTTATCCTTTTATTTTTTTTTGCGGAACCAGGGATTGAACTCAGGCCCTTGCGCTTGCCAAGGAAGTATTTATTCTACTGAGCCATCTCCCTGGCCCCAGGGATGAGCTATTTATTTATATTTTTATTATCTATTTATTTATTTTGTGGAACTGGAGATTGAACTCAGGCCCTTGTGCTTGCCAGGCAAGCACTTATTCTATTGAGCCATCTCCCTGGCTCCCTTATCCTTCTTTATGACAGAGCAGTATTCCATTGTATAAAAAACCTCACATCTTCCTTGATTCATCAGTTGGTGGGCATTTGGGGTTGATTTCAAGACTCCGCTATTATGAACTGTCCTGCTTCAAACATAGGTGTGTATATATCATTGTGGTATGATGCTCTTAATTCGTTTTTAAGAAACAGCAAAGGAGAATAGCTGGGTGAAATGGAACCCCTAGTTTTAGTTTTTTGAGGAATCTCTACTCTGATTCCCACAGTGGTTATACCTGTCTATGCTCCCTCCAGCAGTGGAAAAGGGCTCCTTTTCCTCCTCACCTAGTTGGCATTTGTTATTGGTTGATACCTTAATAACAGTCATTCTTTCTAGAGTGAAAAGGAATTTCAGCTGTGTTTTAGTTTGCATCTTTAAAGGACCAGTGATGTTGAACAGCTTTCCGTATATTTATCTGTCCTTTGCACTTCTTCATCCAAGAAGTGTGTTCATTTCAGATGCCCATTTTTGGGTTGGGGATTTAAATTGGGAAGTTATCTCATTTTTTTCTTTTGAGTTCTTTATAAATATTCTGAATATTAGCCCTTGGTCTGATGAACAGCTGCAAACATTTTTTCCCAATACTGTGGTTTATTTCTTCATTCTTGGTGATTTCTCTTGCTGTACAGTTTTTCAATAGGATGAGATCATGATTTTTGATGCTTTGTAATAGTATCTCTGGGATCGGGGTTTTGTTCAGAACGTCTTTGCCTACACCAGGGTCTTCCAGAGTTCTACCTATTCTATCTTATAGCAGATTCAGTATTTATTTTTTATTTTATTTTTTAAATATTTATTTATTTTTATTTATTACATTTATTTTATTGTGTGTGTGTGTGTGTGTGGCCAGCTCAGCCCACCAGGGGGCGGGGCTGGCTGGCATGTGGAGCTGGAGGATCGAACCGCGGTCCCTGTGCTTTGCCAAGCTTGTTTCAAGTAGGTGCTTTAGACCACTGAGCCATCTCTCCAGCCCCTCAGTATTTATTTTAATATTTAGATCTGTGATCCAATTCAGTTGTAGTGTGTGGTGAAAGTTATGACTCTAGTGTTAATCTTTGTGGAAAGCCAGCTTGCTTTCTCCCAGTGAATGTATTTGACACCTTTGTCGAAGAAAGTGGCTGAGTGTGTCTGAAGCTGTTTCTACATCTTCTAATCTGTTCTATTGATCCTCTAGTCTTTGGTTTTTGCCAGTACCATGCTGTTTTTTTTTGTTTTGTTTTGTTTTGTTTTTTAATCATAGTAGCTTTGTAGTATAATTTCAAGTCAGGGATTATGATGTTCCCACCTTGCCTTTGTTGCCCAGAGTTGCCTTTGCTATTCTAGATCTTTTCTGGTCCCAAATGAATTTTAGGATTGTTTTCTTTAATTCTTTCTCTCTTTTTCTTTTCCTTTCTTTTTTTTTTTTTTTTTTGGTCTTTTTGAGACAGGGTCTTGCTTTGCAGTTTAGCCCAGCCTTGAGCTCACTTTATAGCATAGACTGGTCCTGCATTCACAATGATCATCCTGCCCCAATCACATGCGAGGGTACTAATTTCTTTTTAAATTTCATCTGTGACCCATTGGTTGGTCAGGAGGTCAATTTCCACATGTTTAGGAAGTTCTTATGATTTCTTTTGCCATTGAGTCCCAATTTCATTGCAGTATGCCCTGATAATATACATGGAATAATTTCAGTTCCTTCGTATTTGCTTAAGCATGTTCCATGTGCTAGTATGTGGTCTGTTTTGGAGAATGTCCCAAGTGTACCTGAGAATATATACTCTGATACTGTAGGTGAAACACTGTAATCATCTACTGAGTTCATTTGTTCAAAAATTTGGTTCAAAGTCCACCTTTTTTTGGTGTACATTTATAATCCCAGCAGTCTATAGGCTGAGTCAGGAGGATTGTTGCAGATTTGAGACCAGCCTGGGTTACAAAGTGAGCTCAAGACCAGCCTGAACTTCATAGCAAGACCCTGTTTCAAAAATATATAAAAAAAAAGTTATGATATTTCCTTGTTGATTTTTCACCTACTTGATCTATCCCCTTTTTCTCTTTTCTTTAATTTCTTGCCCTGCCTGGTAAATTCTTTCTGTTTGGGTTCATGGAGTTACAGTCTTCATTATTTCTATTTAGAATGTTCTTTAGAACATGCTTGCAGTTGATGAAGTAGAGGCTTGAAGATTAAATAACTTGCTCCAGACCAAACAATGAAAAGCCCCAAGTGGCAGGTAACTACAGAACTGCAAAAGCACAGACTGGTCTGGATAGATGGAAACCAGTCAGTAGAACCCTCAAAATTCAGGGAGGTTGTACTTTTATAGAAAGAACTGCTGCAAGTTCTTAAACCCAGAACAGAGCCAGATGATGAAAATAACACAAAATTGAAAACATGGTCTTGTAACCACTCCATCTACCTGTGACGGCACACCCTGATGTGGACATTTTTCTTCTTTCTTTTATGTTTTTCCTGGTTTTTTTTTTAAATGAGTATGAACACTTTCTAGTTTTGTTACTGTTCGTCTCTTTTTCTTTTCTCTCCCTCCTGTCTTCTTCCCATATTCCCCCAAATTTATGTAAACTTCCCATCTGCAGTCTCGTTTCTTTTTTTTTTTAATTTATTTAGTGTGTGTGTGTGTGTGTGTGTGTGTGGCCAGCTCAGCCCACCAGGGGGCGCAGCTGGCTGGCATGCGGTGCTGGGGGATCGAACCGTGGTCCCTGTGCTTTGCCAAGCTTGTTCCAAGTAGGTGCTTTAGACCACTGAGCCATCTCTCCAGCCCTGCAGTCTCGTTTCTACTCCTTTCCTACTCTTCTATTTCTCCCTTCCTGTTCACCATCCCTTTTTAAATTTTCTCCCCGAAGGTAAAATTTCTGTATTGAGGGCTTATTCACTGTATATTATGTTCTAGTTTGTTTTAAATTTTGTTAAAACTCTACTTCATCACACTCTACTTCATGAGCTGCAAAGCAGAAATCATGCTATTCTTGTATCATAGAAATTTTAGTAAGGATAAGTGAAATAGTGTGTTTTTAAAAGAATAGCTGGGCTGGAGAGATAGCTTGGCAGTCTAAGTGCCTGCCTGACAAGTGCAAGGACCCAGGTTCAATCCCTGCTACTGCATGCTGCAACAGGATATAGTGGTACATGCCTGTAATTGCAGCACTGGGGAGGCTGAGACATGAGGATCACTATGAGTCTGAGATATGTAGTGAGACCCTGCATCAATAAATAATAATAAAAAGTTTTAAAAAAGAGGGGCTGGTGAGATGGCTCAGTGGTCTAAAGCACCTACTTAGAACAAGCTTAGCAAAGCACAGGGACCGCGGTTCAATCCCCAGCACCACATGCCAGCCAGCCCCGCCCCCTGGTGGGCTGAGCTGGCCACACACACACACACACACACACACACACACTAAAAAAATAAATTTTTTTAAAAAAAAGATCTTTTAAAAAATTTTTTTAAAAAAGAATAGCTCCTGGTATTGGAGATCTTAGTAAGTTTTAAGAACTTGACTAAAGTTTAAAAATTTGTTGTCCTCTTTCTTTTTTCCTTCCTTTTGTTTCATTTCATAACAGTTTTACGAGGTAGGAAGAGACTGGTAGTGGTATTAACATAGGCCATAGTAATTTATAGTAATGACATTTATTGAGCATTTATTATGTACCAGATGCTTCATGTTTCAGTGTAATCCCATGTGTAATTGTACAGGATATATAATTCTAATTTTACAGACGTAGAGGTTTGAACACGCAGAGATTCCATCCTTTTCACAGCTTCATATGGCCAGCATGTGATAGAGCCAGGTTGGAATCCAGGCTACCATGAGCACTGGTCTGCATTAAGGAGGATGAACTGGAAACATTTGCAGGCAAATGGATGTACCTTTAATTAAAAAAAAAAAAATCTTTTATTTATTTGGTACAGGGTCTCACTCCATAGCTCAAACTTGAAATGATCCTCCTGTCTCACCCTCCCCAGCACTGGAATTCCAGGCATGTGCCACTATGTCAGGTTTCTGTGACCAGCACAGCGTGTGGTACCAGGAATCAAACTTGGGTCCTTGTGCTTGCCAGGCAGGCACTTAGACCACCGAGCTATCTCCCCAGCCTGGATACACCTTTAGACCATAATTTTTTTTTTAAGATCATAATTTTAAGTGAAATGAATCAGATGCACAAGGTTAAATATTACATAGTTTCTCAATATAAGAGACCCAAAGTGTCAATAAATAGCAAAATAAAAAGTAAAAACTAGGCAGGAAGAAAAAAGGAGATAGATCTGTCTCACATGGGAGGGGGGTCAAGAGATGGAAGGATGGGAGGGGCAGGACAAGATGTATACACTGCCAGCTCCACACATACTGAGACAAACAGCCAGCCGTGTGTAGTGGCACCTGTCTTCCCAGGACTTAGGAGGCTGAGACAGGAGGCTGTGTGTTCGAGGCCGACCTGGGCTACATAGTTCAAGGCCAGGCTGAACTGGATAGCGAGACTCTGTCTCAAGAAATGTTCATGCTACACTTCTAAATCCCAGTGTGTCTCCATTTTCTGTTGTAGAGGGCTAAGCTGGGGAGAACGTCACCCACTAAAATGCACGCACCTTGTGAGTAGGTCGGGGTATAATTATTTAATAGGAAACTCAGTAATACACAGTCTATGTCACAGAGCCAGAATACCGACCCCTGTTTGTCAGACATCAAATTGTGTTCTGAATTGTTGTATGCTATTGTCTCCAGGCTGCTAAAAGCAAGAAATACTTTCTGATGTGATGTTACAGGTTAGATCCATTATAATTTACTCTGAATCCCATTCTTGTGGTCAGTCACATGAAATGACACTGTGGCTGTCACCTGTTACAGTAGAGGGGATCTCTGCCTGCTGAGTGGCTAGCGAAGACACACACATTGAAAGTGTTGTGATTACCTCATGGAATTCTTGAGCCCCGCTGGGCTTCCTGGTGGTGAGAGAGGGACTTGCATGCCCCGGGCTGATGGGAGGCCAGTGGTACCCGGAGAGGACCAGGGTTAGAAGGGAACAGCGTTGCTTCTTCACTTCTTCCCAGCACTCACATTGTTTATCAGACCCATTTCTCTCCTTTATAGTTTGGTTCCCAAATTCCTGCTGTAACTGATTCTCAGGTGTCTGACTTCCCTTAATTTCTGCCCATGGAGATTCGGGATAAGCACAGTTCTTTTTTTTTTTTTTTTTTTTTTTTTTTTTTTTTAGGGAACGGTCTACAGGGTCTCACTACTAGATCAGACTTGTAGTGATCTGCCTGTTTATAGCCTCCCAAGATCTGGGATTGCAGGTGCACTACCATGCCCAGTCTCAGTTGCCAACCTCAGTGCACCCTGGGGGTGGGGCCTGCAGCCTGCATGGCAGGCCCAAGGATCGATCCTACCCCTAGCCCCTGTGTCTGCTTGCAGGTGCTGCTGAGCTATTTGGCCAGCCCAACACAGTTCTTTAGTGGCTTCTCTTATGATGGTTGCATACTGTGCTGTGGGCATAAAAAGGAAAGACTGCTGTGAAGTTGTCCACCAACCCACGTAGCACTGCAGACATTTCTCAGCTTCGTGTAGTAGTTGCACAGTCTCTGAGCGGGGGTACTGGGTCCCGACCAAGGAATGTGTTCCAACATTTAGTGTGTAGAAAGGGACGACCAAGGAATGTGTTCAAACATTTAGTGTGTAGAAAGGGACGTGAACCCGGACTGATGAGAGCTTGCTTTTTTTTCTTTTGCAGGAAAGATGCAAATTCTGCACTGCTCAGTAACTACGAGGTATGTAACTTCGAGTGGACTACTTTTCCTCTCTGGTGGTTTTGCCCTTGGGAAGATTGTTAAAGCAGGACAGAGGGCCCTGTCTTGTGGACTTGGGAATATTCTAAGCTTGATAAATTACTTGCGGAGAAGGTAGGTGCGCTTTAGTTTTTAATTTATTTATTTCCCACGCTTTAGTTTTTAAAATTTTACTGTTTTTGTTTTTGTTTTTTGTAAAACTGGGCCATTTTAATGTTTTTACAGTTATTCGTTTTCTTTTTTTAAGATTTTTTTTTTTAATTTAATTTTATTTATTTATTTATTTATTTTTGTGTGTGGCCAGCTCAGCCCACCAGGGGGCGGGGCGGGCTGGCATGTGGTGCTGGGGGATTGATCCGCGGTCCCTGTGTTTTGCTAAGCTTGTTCTAAGTAGGTGCTTTAGACCACCGAGCCATCTCACCAGCCCCCAGTTATTCGTTTTCTTGATGAATGTAGTCATGAGAGCTGTTCAGCAGTATTCAAGTTATGGTTTTCCTGATTGGTCTATAGTCTTCAATAAGTGTTAAGAAGGGGCTGGAGAGATGGCTCAGTGGTCTAAAGCACCTATTTGGAACAAGCTTGGAAAAAGCCCAGGGACCGCGGTTCGATCCCCCAGCACCACATGCCAGCTAGCCGCGCCCCCTGGTGGGCTGAGCTGGCCACACACACACACACACACACACACACACACACACACACACACTAAATAAATGTTAAAAAAAAAAAAAAGAAATAATTTAAAAAAAAAAATAAGTGTTAAGAAGTTACTGTATGAAATATCTATCAAACTAGTAAGACTGCATTGATGCCTCCATCATTTTTAGGATTGTTACCTGGGCATACTTACCCCAGATAACCTTGCCTTCTTGGGTCAGAAGGCTCAACTCACATTCACCCCAGTCACTGTTCCTTTGATAATAACACCCAAAGTTGTATACAGTGGCGATGAATGATTCTTTTTCTCACCAGGTATTGGCAGGCAAAAGGTGGCTTTCAGTTTAGTATGTGTTATGTGGGCCTTCTTAAAATATAAGCCCATTGACCTAATGAATCTTTTGCATTTAAGTGGTTTTCTTGTAAACCCATCTCCAACAAAGCAGACTTTAGTAACCATCCTCTTCCATGCCTTCTTTTTTCTCTTTCCAGTTTGAATAAATTTTTACTTTTGTTTTGCAGAACCAGAAGTTGAACTCAGGCCCTTGCACTTGCCAGGCAAGTGCTTATTCTACTGAGCCATCTCCCCGGCCCCTTGAATAACTTTTATTCTTTCTTTTTTTTTTTTTTTTTTTGGTATTTAGGACAGGGTGTACAGGGTCTCACTACGTAGATTGGACTCATAGTGATTCTCCTGTTTACAGCCTCCCAGGTGCTGGGATTGCAGGCATGCACCACTATGCCCACTCTCAATTGCAGTCCCAGTATGCCCTGGGTACGGGTATGGCATGACCCGCTGGGGATCAAACCCAGCCACTGTGTCTGCCTAAGCAGGCACTTTAATCTGCTGAGCTATTTGGCCGGCCTTTTGGAATCACTTTTAGTACTTCCATTTCTCCTTGGGCACAGACTTTGGGCAGAGGAACTTCCCATTTTCCCGCCTTTTCATTTTTGTTTAATAATGTTAGAAAGTACTTTTGCATGAGACTGTCCCTCTCTGTCCAGCAGGTAGGCAGGTCCTGCTCCTTGTGGAGTCTTTCGTCATTATTTTGTTTGGTGTTTCTCTTTTCATGCATTTTGATAGTCTTCTTCATTTGTATTCTCTCCGCATGGCACTATTTGTGGTAGAGCTCAGCCTTCAGGGCAATCTTTCATTTTTATTTTTTTGCCTCCTTTGAATGTTCATGGGCCTCTTGACTTTCCTTCTTTATCTTTTTCTCATGGTAATCCAAGCAGTACCCATAGTGTTTATGGTGCAATTCAGTATATTCTGTGGCATGACAGCTGCATAGCTGCCTTGGGCGGTCTCAAGTGTGCAAAGAAATGTCCTAACTTTGGGGTGTCCCAGACAAACAAGCTGCCTCTGTGCAGCTGAAAACAGAAAGAATTTTACTGTTTGATTGCTTTTTTTTTGGTACCAGGGATTGAACTCAGGACCTTGCACTTAACAGGCAGGCACTTATGCCACTGAGCTACTTTCCCAGCCCTATTTTACTGTTTTGAGACAGAGTCTTGTTATGCAGTTCAGGTTGGCCTTGAGCTCACTTTGTAGCCCAGGCTAGTCTCAAACTCGCAGTGATCCTCTTGCTTCAGCCTCCTGAGTGCTGAGGTTCGCCACCATTCCTGGGTGGCTTCAGTTTATAATGAGTACCTTCCCTTACATCCCAGAGACTCTTGAGTCATTACTTGGGATACCTTTGTGGACTGTAAGCATCTGTTTCAGAACCATTTCTGTCTGTAAAAGTTTCCTAATCTAGGGCTAGGGATTTAGCTCAGCAGCACAGCTCCTGCCTGGTGAGTTCAAGGCACTGAGTTGGATTCTCAGTACCAAAAAAATAAAGTGTCCTAATATAATAGTCATACCTTTTCCTCATGGCCATCATTTTCCTATAAATTGTTTCCTGTAATGTATTATCACTTTGATCCTCAAGTGGCCTCAAAGATACTAACATCCTTATTTTGAAATTGAGAGTTTTGTTCACCATTATGGATAGTTGGGAATAGGCAGATTTATATTTTTGAGGGTTTCAGGGTATGACTGACTGCTGGGGAAAACAAGAAGAGAGGGGCTGGTGGAGAGGAAGGTAACAGCATTGTGACCTGTCCCCTACCCCGCCTTGCGTGGCCCCACTGTGGTACAAACAGGACCCTCTGATGGCATGAAGCCATTTGTACAACCAAGTCAGTTTCCCAGGTGTCAGTACAAACTCACAAAGACGTCGAGGAGGTCTGGGTCTCTTTTGGGGGGTGCATGTAGAGTGAGTTAGGTTTGTCATCTTCCTTCTGCCTGCACTGTTGGCTGCTCTTGATGATAGGAAGGATGTGATTGTCGTCAAGCCATCTCTGGGCACCTTAGACCTGAGAGGTGTTTCACTGTTTTGTCCCCTGGGGAAACACTTCATCAGAGGGTCTTGGCCATTGTTCTTAAAGGCATAGCAGGCAGAGGAGGGAATGCATTACCTCAGCACTGGCTGTAGGCCTGTTTCCCTCAAGTCTCTAGTAAAGTCTCGGAAACAGGGCAGAGATCTCACCTGCATCCATCTCAGAATTAACACCTGATTTTTTTCACTACAGAGAAGCTTCACTTCTCAAAATCAATAGCATTTTCTCCCATATTTGTATTTTCCTCCAGTGCTGGGGATTGAACCGAGAACCTTGTGGTGCTAGGCAGGTGCTCTGCCATTGTGCAAAATCACCAGGCCCTCCTTTATTTTATTGTGTCTCTATAATTTTTCTTTTGTAAAAAGAAATGATCTGGTGTGGTGTGCACACCTGTAATCTCAGCACTTGGGAGGCCGAGGCAGAAGGATCTTTGTGAGTTCAATCTGGGCTGAAAAGTGAGCTCAAGGCCAACCTGAATTGCATAACAAGACCCTGTTTCAAGAAAAGAAAGGGAGGAAGGAAGGGGGCCAGCCAAATAGTTCAGATTAAAGCGCCTGCAAGCAGGCACAGGGGCTGGGGGTTCAATCCCTGGGCCTGCCAAGCCCCCCCTTCCCCGAGGGCACACTGAGGTGGGAATTCAGACTGGGTGTCGTGGCCCACACCTGTATTCCCAGCACTTGGGAGGCTCTAAACAGGCAGATCACTAGTAGTGAGACCCTGAACACACTGTAGACCCTTCCCTAAAATACCAAAAAAAAAAAAAAAAAAAAAATAGAAGTTATACTTGATTTACTTATGAGAACTCTGTGCTCAGGATATAGCTCAGCAGCTTAAGCTCCTGCCTGGCAAGCACGAGGTCCTGAGTTCAATCCTCAGTACCACAAAAACAAGCATATGATAACTTTTTTTTTTTTTTTTTTTTTTTGTGGTACTGGGGATTGAACTTGGGACTGAGCTATCTCCCCGGCCCAGAGAACTCTTTAAAAATGTCAGAAGGTATATTCTCAAATACTAGTATTCTATTGGTGATATAGTGTATATTGTTAGGAAATACTTGAAGTATTTTAAGTAAACTAATGAATTTATATTATTTGGCTTAGATAAGTAGCATTTTTAAAACGTGACACATTTCTAAAGCTTGCTCATTAAAGGAGCCAGGTGTGGTTGTGCTGCACTCAGGAGGCTGAGACAGGAGGATCACCACAAGTTTGAGGCCAGCCTGGGCCACATCGTGTAGTGAGTTTAAGGCCAGCTTGGACTACATAGCCAGAGCCTGTCTCAAAAAAATGATTTACTAATAAAACTCTTGCATATGTCCTCATAGGTGTTCCAGTTACTGACTGATCTGAAAGAGCAACGGAAAGAAAGTGGGAAGGTGAAACACAGCGCGGGGCAGCAGAACCTGAACACCATCACCTACGAAGTGAGTCCGGGCTCCCGCAGACCCTGGCGGGCTGCCGCTGGCAGGGCGCTCACTCTGCTGGTGCTGCCCACCGGCTCGGGGTCGCCTCTCACGTGGCTTCAGCAGATCTGCTGTCGCCCAGTCTTCATTCTGCTCACGCAGCAGGAGGATGCGGCTGTCCTCACTTGGAAACACTGTGGCGCCGGGGCCCCACCGAAGCCTGCTCTGGCCTAGTAACTGAGGAGTCACTGAAAGTTGCTGTAGTCAGAGTGTCCTTCTGGCGTCCCCTCCCCGTGAAGCTGGGAACTGCCCTGTCCTGACATCACTGTGTCACAGTAGGCACCAGGGGCTCCTGGCCAGGGAAACCAGCCAAACACTGGGGTCCAAAGTTCTTAGGAGCAGCCAGTGCTCCCCGAAGGCCGTGTGTACAGCCAGTTCTCCCCTAGGTCACAGTATGACCAGAGGGCCCAGAGATCGCTGGACACACATTCCAGGGCCCACGCTTTGTGCCCCAGAAGCCTTACGAGAAAGGCTGGAACTTCTTTTCGGGCAAGGTTAGCTCTGTATTTCACAAAAAGCAGTAGATTTTTTTTGCGGAACCGGGGATTGAACTCAGGCCCTTGCACTTGCCAGGGAAGTGCTTATTCCACTGAGCCATCTCCCCGGCCCAGCAGTAGTTATTTTTTAAAATTAGGCACATGTCTATGATTGCAGCACTCAGGAAGCTGAGGCAGGGCTGGGTTGTGAGTTCAAGGCCAGCCTGAACTATACAGCGAGGCCTGGTCTCTTAAAAAAAAAAAAAAAGTGCCAGATGCATAAAGAAGAAAGCAGATGGAATTTATAGTTTTAATATGAGTTGACATTTTGCTGTGTTTTGCCTGATGTTACACTTTGTTCTTAGAAAGTGTATGCCATTTTAGTCATTATGTGATGGTTCATTTTTTTGTAATGTGTCATTTTAATTTAATGCTTTTCTTTCTATTTTCTTTCAATTCTGAGGTTTGTTTTGTTTTGCCTCTATAAATGATTTTGCTTTAATTATCTTTCATTTATCTTTCCAAAGACTTTATTAAGCTTGGATTAAGGAAAATAAGGGGGTTCGCACTTTAATTGCTGTCCCTCCTCTTCCAGTCTTGCTCATTTAATCAGGCATTTCAAACCTTTTCCATTCTTCTGTTTATTTGTGTTCTCTTTCATTCTTTAGTTTATGTCTTGGAGAAGAAACTATTTGTTGGCAGTTAGTTTTGTAACCAAATTTCAGACTGTAGCCTGCTCTTACTTTCTGTGCTTAATCCATTTAAACTCACTGCAGCTCTGTTCCTAAGTTCTTTCTGTAAAGTAGGTGGGACCCCAAGGAAAGTTATGTTATCAGATACCTGTTTCTAGTTCCTGGTGTGAATGGACACTACTTGTCTGAATGTGGTGGTCTTGGGTTGAGATTCTGTTCCACAGAGCGTTCTAGGTGGTAAGAGAAAAATTTTGGTGTCTTAAATTAATTACAGTTTGGAGCTTGGAAGAAGAGATGGGTGGATCACTCAGTTAGCAAGCTATGGGCCAGGCACAGTCTTGAATGAGTTGGGTGTGGTGGCACACTCTGTAATCCTAGCACTTTGAAGGCTGAGGCAAGGGGATCACAGTGAGTTCTAGGCCAACCTGGGCTACAGCATAGCGAGCTCAAGGCCAGCCTGCCCAACATACCAAGAGCTTGTCTTAGACACACCTCAAAGCAAACCAAACCCTTTAACTCAAATCTTGTGCAGACCCCACAATCCTGGCAGTCCAGAAAAATAGGCAGTTACCCAGGCAGTCACCGCTTCTCACTGACTGCCCAGTGTCCCAAAACTTTCCCTATTTCTACAGTCCCACCGTGCTTTATCTATTAACTATCATTGGATCAGCATAAATAGTACCAAACTCTTTCCCCAAACTTTTGTTACTGATTTTTTCTTTCTTTCTTTCTTTCTTTTTTTTTTTTTAAGTACAGGGTCTACAGGGTCTCACAAGGTAGGTCGGACTCCTACTGATTCTCCTGTTGATAGCCTCCCAAGTGCTGGGATTATAGGCTTGCACCACCATACCCACTCTCAATCCCCATCTCAGCACGCCCCTGGGACAGGGCCGGCCCACAGGCCCTGGGATTGAACCCTGGCCCCTGTGCTCTGCCTGAGCAGGCACTTTAATCTGCTGAGCTATTTGGCTGGCCCTTGAAAGTTTTTTGTGTTTTTTTTTTTGGCATAGCTGGGGATTGAACTCAGGCCCTTGTGCTTGCCAGGGAAGCGCTTATTCTACTGAGCTATCTCCCTGGCCTGAAACTTTTTTTTTAACTATAACTTTTTTTTTTTTTTTTTTTCTCTGAGACAGGGTGTTGCTATACAGTTCATGCTGGCCTTGAATTCATTTTATAGCCCAGGCTGGTCTTGAACTCACAGTGATCCTCCTGCCTTAGCCTCTGAGTACTAGGATTATAGGCGTGTGCCACCACACCCGGCCTAAAATCATTTTTAAAAATCTCTCTGAGATGGTGTAGTTGGAGATAGAGCACATGCTTAGTATGCTTGAGGCCCTGGGTTGATTGCCAGCGCTGCCGGTCAGTCAGTCTGACGGTCTGACAGTCTGTTCTCTTAGCTCTGATCCAGTGGACAGCTTTGCAGCCCCCTGCCAGCTTTGTTGCTGGGAGTCACAGGAACTTGTCCCAGGACCAGGTCTTGTTTTTAGCTGGCATCTGTGACCACTCAAGAAACCCTCTTATCCCAAGGTCCCTGAGTCTGAAGAGTTTAGTTTAACATAGATATTCTGCTGTCGGTGCTTACGGAGTGTCTGAGACCAGTGCAGTTTTGCACCCTTTTTTTGGTGTCCTCAGCACTCAGCCAGTGAGTGCCAGCTTTCCCTGGGTTCTGAGTTCCCGGAAGCTGAGAGAGGCTATGGGCTTCGAGGTGGCCACGGGGCCTGGGGCAGCAGCTGGGGGAGGAGGTGCCCGAGCACCACCGTACAGGTGGGGTCTGCATGAGACCTAGTTCTCTGGGTGAGAGCTGCTCAAGATCCAGTTCTCCTGGCAAGAGCGTATCAGAGGAGCTGAGTTTAACTTTGATTTTCCTGCACAGTCTGTGGGCTCATGGCTATTTATTCTTTGGATTTCTTCTCTTTAAAAAATTGTGATGTGATGATTTCTTTTATGTTTTTTAAGATGAAGTTTTTCTTTTAAAATCTCATTAATTGTTCTTCTAGTTGTATTATTGTGTGGACTGTTTCATCTCCCCAGCCCCCGTCTTAGGAATTCATTACTGTATGTGAAGATTACAAAGTGAGCTCAAGGCCACCCTGAACTCTGTAGGGAGACCCTGTCTCAGAAAGACCAAAAAAAAAAAAAAGAGAAATCTAGACTACTAAGTTCTAGCCATCACCTTCCTTTTTCTCATTGAGATTGGTCTAATGCCTACCTTTTTCTTTTTTAGACGTTAAAATACTTATCAAAAACTCCATGCAGACACCAGAGTCCTGAGATTGTCAGAGAATTTCTCACAGCAATGAAAAGCCACAAGCTGACCAAGTAAGTGAAGGTCATCTCAGGTAGGACAACAATGGCAGAGTGTTCTCGGAAGCTGTGCAGTTAGCTTTCATTGAGCTTCGAATTGCAATGAGCACACAGTCTGCTTTAAGGTAGAGTTGAGATACTTTAGAGAAGACAACAGAGAGTTAGGTGTGCAGACCCTTCTAAAGCCAGGAGCAGTGTGGTGGACTTCCTGCATGTTTGTTTATTTGTTTGTTTGTTTTGCAGTACTGGTGAGTCAGGCCCTCTCACTGAACTACTTTCCAACCCTTTTTAAAAATTTTTAAAATGTTTTAGACAGGCTCACTAAGGTGCCCAGGCTGGGCTCAAATTTATGATCATCCTGCTTCAGCTTCCTCAGTGCTAGGATTCTGGGTGAGTGCCAAAGTGCTCAACTTGATTTTATTTCTTACTCTTTTCAAATTTTTTTAAATTTTATTTTGTATAGGGTCTCATTACACAGTTCAGACTCTTAGTGATCCTCCTATCTCAGCCTGCCCAGTGTCGGGATTGCAGGTGTGTACCACCATACCTGGCTTCAGTGTCCCTCAAGGCATACGGTATCAGGGATTGAACCTGGGTCCTTGCACTTGCCAGGCAGGCGCTTAGATCACTGAGCTATCTCCCCAGCCCCATCTTTTTTTTTTTTTAAAGCTGAATATACTACTCCCCCTCCCCCCATTTATGTATTTGGTACAGGGTCTCACTATGCAGCTCAGACTCATAGTGATCCTCCTATTTTTGGCCTCCCCAGCACTGGGCTTACAGACATGTACCAGCACACCTGTCCTCTGTTGCCGGCTTAGCACGCCTCAGGGGCAGGTCTTGCGCGGCATACAGGATGCAGGATCAAGCCCTGGTCCCTGTGCTTGTCAAAGCAGGCGCTTAGTCCCCTGAGATATCTCTCCGGCCCCTATGCTATATTTATATGTGCATATATGTTTTGTTTTGTTTGTTGAGACAGGATCTTGCTGTGTGGTTTAGGCTAGTCTTGAACCCATGGAGCCCAGGCTGGCCTCAAACTCAGTGATCCTTCTCAGTCTTCCAAGTGCTGGGAATATAGGCATGTGCCACTGTGCTTGCCCATCTGTGTTGTGTTGTGTTGTCTTGTACTGTATGTACCGTACCCTACCATATTGTACCATATTGTACTGTATTACATTGTATTGATAGGGCTTTTTTAAATAGGTGCAGCTGGCCTTGAACTCATTGTGTAGCCCAGGCTTCAGCGTGCTGGGATCTTCCTACCTCAGCTTCCTGAGTATTGGGATTACAGGCCTATGCCACCACACCCAACCTGGAGTTTCAGTTTTTTTAAGGAATCGCTGTACTGCTTTTCCTGGTCACTGCACCATTTTAGTCCCCACACCAGTGCATTTCAGGTTTCCTGAAGCCTTGTCTTTGTGTGTCTGGTTTTAATTTTAATATTCAAAATGACCAAACTGTTATCATTTCTTACTGCCCATCTCTGTGTCTTTGGGAAAATGCCTACTTTATTTTTTGCCTTTTTTCCCCCTTTTTTCCAATTTGTGTATAATTTTTGTGTACAGTGGCCACTGCAGCAGTTTTACGTTCTTTCCCCCCACCCATACATGTACTAAGCATTTGCATAACACTGAGTCATTTTTAAAACATTCAGGGTGACTTTCTTTCGTGATGAAAGGGTTGCTTTATTTCTTCCTTGTTAATACTTACTAAAAACTGATGCTGCTGAGCTGTCTCTTGGGTAGATGATTGTGGTGAAGGGGATGGTGAATGAAGGCAAGAGACAGGAAAAGGAATATTATGGGACTGTCCTGCTTCAAGGTTGTATATGGTTAGATTTTTGGACTTATGTGTAAACATAAGAATATAATTCTTTACGTCTATTTTTAAAAATATATTCTAATTTTTAAATGTTTTTTCATCATATGCTGTGGGGACTTTAAGTTCAACATATCAATACTTGATGAAAAATACCTGTTCCATGTTAT
>NW_004524611.1:7090825-7091787 GCF_000260255.1 Octodon degus
GGCATTTCACTGACCTTCTCAGACCAAAAAGCTACAACTCTTGTTGCATAGGTCCTGCTTTACCTTGGTCTTAACCATCCAGCAAAAAAGTATACAAATGAAATATAAGAAGTAAAGCCATGCTGTTATGTTGAGCTGTAGGGAACTCAGGTCAACAATTTCTGACATTGCCAGTCAAGCGGAAGACCCACTACTATTATGGGCTACTGGACTCTTTTAGAATATTTTTGCCTGGCAAGTGCAAGGTCCTGAGTTCAATCCCTGGCACCACCAAAAAAAGAAAATATTTTGCTGAGTTTATACACCTGTATTATTATTCAAATAACAGAACTTAACCAAAAAAGGTGATTCAGATGAATGTCCATTTTGTATCTGTGTATTCAAAATGGTTAGGATAGATATATAGTTACATTCTCTTAATGAACAGAGGGATTTGTTCTAATGGTGTTTGTAAATAGGATATCATGTCCACATCTTGTACAGCAATTAACCACTAGGAAGAATGTATGCAATGTGTTAATTATTAAAACTGCCCTACCAGTTTGGTTTGAAACTGTCTCATTGCTATTTGTTTCTCAATAAAATTATGGAAAAAAAGATAAATAAAAACTGAGGGCTGGAGAGATAAATCAGTAGGGCTGAGTTCAATCCCTGGTTCTGCCAAAAAATAAAATAAAATAAAAACTTACTGAAAACTGAAAGGAAGAAACAGACCAAGCAGGTGATGTTGAGGTAGAACAATGCATTCTGCGTAACGTGCTTCTCCACCCAGTACTGCTCCTCATCCCCACTGTCCTGTGCCCATTTTTTTTAAAAATTCTTCTTTTTTTTCTGTTTTATTTATTTTTCATTTTTTGACATCAGTTATTTTTATTTTAAAGAAAAAAAATAAAAACAGTGGTACAAAATCTCAAAACAAGATTTTAGGAGAGTAACAATGGTTAGTACATTGTGTATTGTTA
>NW_004524611.1:7094024-7094624 GCF_000260255.1 Octodon degus
GTTCTGCTCCTGAATCAGCTGGGTGGGTCTTGCCTCTAGCCTCTTTGCAGGGAGTTCTGCTGAAGGGTTCCGTGCTGGGCCTGCGCTCTGGGTCTGTTCAGGATCCGGAAGGCCCCGGGTCGTCTCACTCACTCGCCGGGCCTGCGCTCTGGGTCTGTTCCCTGTGCTCATTTTTGAATGAAGTCTTGTTGTTGAATTGGAGAAGTTTTATATATATTCTGGTTATGAGTCCCTTCTCAGATAAAAGATTCTCAAATGTTTTTTATTTTAATGCAGTCCAATTTGTGAGCTTATTTAAATGAGTCTCGCCGTGTATTTTCAGGCAGGCCTGGAACTCCCTCAGTCTTCCTGCCTCAGCCTCCTCGCATGTGCCAGCAGGCCTGCCTCTGTTTTTTAATGCTTCCAGTCCCTTTGCTATCATATCGCAGAATTGATTGCCAAATCCAATGTTGCCCTTTTTTGTTTTTGGTTTTTTTTTTTATTTTACTGTATTTTTTTGGTTGAATTTTTTTTTTTTTTTTTTTTTTTTTTTTTTTTTTGGTGGAACCAGGGATTGAACTCAGGCCCTTGCGCTTGCCAGGGAAGCGCTTATTCCACTGA
>NW_004524611.1:7094894-7131524 GCF_000260255.1 Octodon degus
CATGTGGTGCTGGGGGATTGAACTGCGGTCCCTGTGCTTTGCCAATCTTGTTCTAAGTAGGTGCTTTAGACCACTGAGCCATCTCACCAGCCCCCACTGTCACTTTATAGTGTATCTTCCAACTTTGTTCCTTTTCCAGATTAGTTGAGCTATTTGGGCCCCCTTCAGATTCCATGTGAGCGTTAAGATAGATCCCTCTGTTCCTGACAAAACATCTTTGGGGTTGTACTAAGTATATCCATCCCTCTGGGTGGTAGTGACCTCATGGCATTGGTAAGTCTTCTAATCCATAAATACTGTTTGTGTCATCTTTAATTTCTTTCAGCAGTGTTTCATAGTTTTCAGTGCAGTTCTTTCATCTCTTTGGTTGAGTTTGTGCTTTATTTTTTGGTGTAGTTATGAATGAAGTTAAAGTAGCCTCTGGTGCCACCCCAAGAACACTAGAAGAAAGAACCTTAGAGCCTGCAGGCGGTGCATGCCTGTAATCCCAGTACTTGAGGCTGAGGCAGGAGGATCTCTGTGACTTTGAGACCAGCCAAGATTACAGAGTGAGTTCTAGGCCAGCCTATAGTGCAGAGTGGGACTGTCTCAAGAAAGGAAAGAAACACTAACTGCCCAGGCTACCAGACCAGAGCGTTTTCTAGGAGAGCTGATTCACAGCGCTGCTGCTCGTGTTCACAATGGGCGCTAGGAAAAGAGCCTCTTTCTGGGCCTGATGTCCTGAGCGAGGGGTCAGCATGTGCGGTTTATATGGGCATTTGAGGAATTTTGGCTCAGGTTTGGAGCCATTTTCTTTCAGTGTTTTTGGCAAGAACCTAACCAGCTATATCAGAGTCCGGGAATGTATCCTCTTGTCTGAGTTTAAGCCTGCTGACCAAGCCCTTAGCTGGCTGCCCCGAGTGGCCAAGGTCGTGATTTTTGATTAGGCACAGAAAGTGTGGGTGGAGGTGGCACATGCCTGTAATCCCAGCACTCGGGAGGCTGAGGCAGGAGGATTGCCACGAGTTTCAGCTGGGCTGAGCTACACAGGCAAGACTCTGTCTCAAAAAAAAATAAAAAGTGTGAGTTTATTTTTTGTAAAAATAAAAATTGCCGGGGCTGGTGATATGGCTCAGTGGTCTAAAGCACCTACTAAGAACAAGCTTAGCAAAGCACAGGGACCGCGGTTCAATCCCCCAGCACCACATGCCAGCCAGCCCCGCCCCCTGGTGGGCTGAGCTGGCCACACACACACACACACACACACACACACACAAATAAATAAATAAAATTTTTTAAAAAATAAATAGATAAAAATGGCCACGAGTTTGAGCTGGGCTGGGGTGGGAAGCACTTTGCAAAATATTTTCTTAATTTCCTTTCAGATTGTTCCTTGTTAGAGTTTAGACACAAGTGATGTTTGTATGTTGATGGTGTAACCTGTCACCTTGCTAAATTCATTCAGTAGTGGTAACAGGTTTCATATGGTGTGTCCAGGGTTTTCTAAATGTAGGATCATCTCCCCTAGGAACTGAGGGAATTTTATGCCTTCCTTTCCAATCCCTATATGCTCTTTCTTCTGTCTATTACTCTGACGAGACCTGCTAGACTGTTGAGTAGAAGTGACAGAAGTAGGTGTTGAAGTAAACGTCGAGAGTCCCCACAGTGGACGGTCTGTAAGGATGGGCCGAATGGCAGTGGAGCTCTTCTGTGAGCAGGAAACCTGGGAGTGCCCACTGGAAGAGCGCTGGGGCAGGGTGGGGCTGCTTTGTAGACACAACTGCTGCACGAAGTCCTGACAGCCTGCTCCATTTTGCAGGGGGATGAACGGAAACTCAGGTGATGACATGCCTGCCCCAGATCTGGCAGGTAGGATCTGTAAGTCCAGGGCTGGGGAGATAGCTCGGTGGTCTAAGTAACTGCCTAGCAAACACAAGGACCCAGGTTTGATCTCAGGTACCACATTCCCTGCCAGCCAGAAACCTCGGCCCCACTGTGTCTGCCATCAGAACTGGACATGGTGGCGCATGCCTGTAATCCGGCACTTGGGAGGCTGAAAACAGGAAGGATCACTACGAATCTGTGTAGTGAGACCCTGTACCGAATGGATGAGTAAATGAATGAGTGAATGATTTTTAAAAATTTTAAAAAACAAGAATCTGTAAGCCCAGTAGTGAAGTCTTTTAGTTTTTTGTTTCTTTGTTTTTAAGTATACTTAGTACAGGGTCTCATGATACAGATGAGACTCCTAGTGATCCTTCCTGTTTTCAGCCTCCCAAGGGCCGGGATTACCGGTGCTTGCCACCATGCCCAGTCTCAATCACTGTCTCAGCAAGCCCTGGGGGTGGGGCCAGCAGGCTGGGGATTGAACGCCATCTCTGAGCCTGCCTAAGTAGGTGCTTTAGTCCACTGAGCTAACTGGCTGGTCTTTTAGTTTAACTTGAGCCTGATGTGGTTTTCCAAGAGATCTCGTGAGCAATCCCATGAAGGCAGTGAGTGAGCGCACCCCAGCCCTCCGATGGGCCCTGTGCACACGCTTGCTGGGGCATTGAAAAGCAGTTGCTTTCAGAGTGGGGCGCTTCCTTTCCAGATGCCAGGTGCAGGAGCAACCCTAAATATCTTCAGATCACTGCTAGATTTATAGAAGTACTTGTTTTGAATGGTTTATCAGGTCTTTCACATGTAAACATCCGTTTGTACTGCAGACCAGTTCTGTTGTTCTGGCCTTGTGTAATTCATCCTCCCCCTGCCCGTTACCTGACAGTGGATCTGTGCTCCCTGCTGTTTTCGCCTTTGCAGAAAGGCAGAGAAACGGGCTGCGCTAGTGTAAGACTCTGGGCATGGCTTCCACATAGCATGATGCATCTGCAGCATATCAGTACTGCTGCACATGTGGCAGAAATTTGTTCCTTTTGTTGTTGAATGACATCTTTTATCTCGACTACAGATTTTTTTTCATACTCCAGTTGAAAGACATTGAAAAATTTTCTGTTTTTTGACCCTTCTGAGGAAAGAGTTACTGATACCTCATACAGATGGTTCTGCCTTGGATCTTAATGTCCCTGAAAGGCTCAAGTGCTGAAGGCCTGCTCACTGGCTTGTGACCCTGTGGGATGGTGGGCCCTAGGACCTAGGAGCAGGGACTCAGGTCCCAGGTGAGTCCCTGTAGGGACATGGGCGCCTGGAGACCTAGTCCCCTCCTCTCTGTTTCCTGCTGCCCGCTCAGCTCCACCACAAGCTCCCCACACTGATAGTCCAGTGCCCCACAGGCCCAGAGTGACACTGCCCAGCAACCATGGACTGAACCTCATAAGCCGTGAGCCTAAGAAATCTTTCCTCTGCCTAAGTTGATTGTCTCAGGTGTTTTGTCACAGCAACAGAAAGCTGAGCAGCATACAAGTTTTTGCTTAAAGTGAGGTTCTTTTTTCTTCTGGGAGCTTACCTAGAAGAGAAATTGTAGGTCATACGAGTTTAACTCTAAGAACCCCTGAGACTTTCTCAGAGTAATACTATTTTGCTTTTACCTCAGCAATGCCAGAATTTCATTTGCTCACTATCCTTGATACTGTAGTGTTTTTCTTGGAGCTATTAAATTGATTTTTTAAATTATTTTATTTTGGGGCTGGTGAGATGGCTCAGTGGTCTAAAGCACCTACTTAGAACAAGCTTAGCAAAGCACAGGGACCACGGTTCAATCCCCCAGCACCACATGCCAGCCAGCCCCGCCCCCTGGTGGGCTGAGCTGGACACACACACACACACACACACACACAAATAAAAAAATTTAAAAAAAAAGAAATAAATTATTTTATTTTTTGTGGCCAGCTTAGCCCACCCTGGGGGTGGGGCTAGTGTGGCATGTGGTGCTGGGGATTGAACCACCGTCCCTGCACTTTTGCCTAAGCTTGCCTAGGCAGGCGCTTTAGACCACTGAGCTGTCTCCCCGGCCCTATTAAGTTGATTTTAAGTAGTAATTCACCGTGCCCTGGATTTGCTTTCCTTTAATAATAAATACTAAACCTGTTAATATGCTTATTTACCGTTCACTTATTTTGATGAAGCACCTCTTCATCAAAAGCTTGTTTTTTTGTTGTTAGACTTTTGAGAGCTCTTTATATGGTCTGAATGGAGAGGTTCTGTTTTGGGTATGTGGCTCGCAGGTGTTTCCTCCCGTCTCTAGTTTGTCTTTTCCTTCTCTTAACAATGTCTCTGTCAGAGCGGCAAGTTTTAGTTCTGATGAAATCAATTTTTTTTTCTGCATCTAAGAATTGTATCTAAGAGTTGTATCTAAGAATCCTGCTGAACCCAACATTACAGAGTTTTCTTCTAGAAATAAGTGATTTTGAGTTAAGGTGGGGTTTGGTTTGAGTTACAGGTGGAGATTATGAGTGGGGCGGGGGGCTCTGCAGTGGCAGTTGCTGGAGACTGGCCTGGCTGCACTGAGCTGCTCTTGCGAAGGAAGAGAAGAACGCTGGGCCTGCGGCTCCACTCCCCGTGTGCGTCCTTCTGCCTGCACTCTAGCGTCCGGGTCACAGCAGCTGGGTAGGAAGCACAAGGACAGGATGTGACTTCTTCAAGTTTGTGACTTTTTCCCAATTATTTTGACTTTTTTTGATTATTTTGCTTTTTCTGTGTGCGCTTCTGAATTTTCTTGATTTTGTATAGAACGAACTCTGCTGGGATTTTGCTTGGGATTACGTTACACTCACAGTCCTGTTTTGGGGAGAGCTGATGGCATCGCATCTTTCAGTCCAGTGTAGAACACAGGCTCTGCACAGTGTTTTAGGTTTATACCTGAGTATTTTGTAATTTTGGGTGTTACTGTAAATTGTTGTGTTTTGTAGTTCATTGGTAATGTACTACATTCATTGGTAATGTAAAAAAATATGAGTGAGTCGTCTCTGTTGATCTTATGCCACCCGATTTAGCAGTCCTGGAAACATTTTCAGTATATAAGTATGAGAATATCATTCTTTAAAGTCCTGTCCTTGGAACTTTGATGATGTTATTCCATTGTCTTCCAGAGGTCATGGTTTCTGATTATAAATTTGTGACTACTCAAGTAGATGTCGTCATCTTCTGGCTTTCAAGAGGTCCTTTTGTTGTTGCTTTTAGACAGGGTCCAGCTGTATAGTTCAGGCTGGCCTTGAACTCACATGTAGGTCAGGCTGGCCTTGGCAGCCCTCCCACCTCAGCCTCCCAGTGCTGGGATTGGTATAGGGGAAAACTCCCAGCCTGAAAGCCACCTGGGGCAAGTCTGTGGTCTCTCAAACCGAAGAGTGACTTTTAGGAACAGCACAGGTTAAGAGCAGAGTATATTTATTAGGGAAAGAAAGCTTCTGTCAAAAGGAGGGACAGAAGGAAACCTGAATGGGTTGCCCAGGAACCCGTCTTTTCTAGGGGATTTATAAAGCAAAACCATAAGGTGAGGCGGGTCTAAGTTGGGAAACGGGAACTTGCTAGGTGGGCCTGAAAGGGGACAAAACTCTGGTCAACCAATAAGATTATGGGCATAATTGCTCAGGTAAGATTGATTAAATCAGGGTCAGATGGGGAAGCGAGTCACGTAGCAAGCCGGCATGAATACAGAACGGCTCTTGCTGTAGGGGTTGGGGTAGTGAGTCTTACTGGCTTTTTCAAGGTGACTGATACCTACCTAGAATATCAGTCCCTGAGGTCTGTCCCTAGGGAGGTGTGTGGCTGTGTTTGTTTCATCTCTGGCCCACAGCAGAGGTGCCTGTCTCGCCCATAGTTGTGAGGTGTCTTGTCTTCCATATTGGGTCCTTTGAAGGCCGAGCCTTGTCTGACTGCATGTAATTTTTTTTTAAATCTAACTCAGCTGCCTGCAACAGGATTCTGCGTGTGTGCCACCACTACTGGCTTTCAACAGTTTTCTGATCTTGGGTCTTCAGTAATGTTTACTCTTGCATTTAGGCTTTTATTTTCAGTTGATCTTTGCTGAGTTTCTTGATTATATATATTTGTTTCTTACTAGGTGTGTGACCGTTTCAGCTACTAGTCCTTAAAATGTTTTATCCCATCCTATTCTCTTTCTCCTGAACTCTGAAAGTACAGCTGTTAGACTCTGACCCTGTTCTGCAGCCCGGGCCACAGTTTTGGCCACAGTTTTACTTTTTCCTCTTTCACGTTCAAATGGGATTTCTTTTGTTCTTTCTCTGAGGTCAAAGATTCCCTGTCCTGTTCATTCTGTCAGTAAGTCTGTCAGTGAATTTTTCACTTCAAATATTTTGAGTTCCAAGCTACCATTTGTTTATCTTGTATAGTTTCTGCTTTTTCCTAGAACTGTTGTTAGCCAGCATTCCTGAAATGTTCGCTTTCCCCTCCTGTTGTTACAGCAGCCAGGAGCATCTTTGAGACTTCTGAATGTCTGAGTCCTGGTGGGTTCCCCGTCTGCCTGTTATCTTTTCCCTAGAGAACCAGTAATTTCTTCCTGGTTCAAATAGCTGTAAGTTATAGCACATTCATTTTGAATATGACATTCTAATAGTGTAGACTCCAATTCCTGGTTCATGTTAATTTGTTGGGGGGAGCAGTCCTCCCAGCTAGGTTCGGACTCCAGTGCAACTTGCCTCTCAGGTTTCAGCGGTAGATCCGGTGCTAGAGGCCCCGCTTGCTGTGCGGTAGCCTAGGATAGGAGGGAAAGTGGTGATTTAGCCTGCGCACTTAGTGTCTTTGCTGTGCTGCCCCGGTGTCCCTGGGGCTCCGTTAGGGCTGAGCTGGAAAAAAGGAAAGGAAGCAGGAAAGGGATTTCCCGCCCCTGTGGGCCGCCTGAGGTTCCCTTACTCCGTTGAGGGGCCTGAGATTTGGGTGAGCCTCACCTGGATTTCAGGTTCCAAGGGGTCCAGTTCCAGTGTTCTAGCAAAAAGGTGACATTTTTTCCTGGCGTTCTTTAGTGCTGCCTCTGCTTGAGGCCAGGATGGGGCAGAGGAAGGAGGTGGGGGCAGGGTGGGTTGCCCTAAGAAATTTGCACCGGCCCTCCATCCCAGCTGATGCTTTTAAATTCATCTTTCCTTCAATCCACCCACTTTGGCTTGCTCCTGAGTCAGTTTCTAAGGCCTCCTATCTCTTCATCTGGACTGGCTTTTGCTTCCTAATCCTTTCATATTTTCCATCACAAATTGGGCCTGACCACCTGCTCTTTCCCAAACTGCGGCTGGGCATCACTGAGCAAGCTGGTTCATGATGGGCCATAATCTGTTTAAGCTTAAAGTAGACTACGATATTTAGGGGTTTAAATTCAGCTCCATTTTCCCTTCTGTACCCCTGAGGATTTATAAGATCCCATGTGACTTTTTAGTATTTGCTCTGTATTAAATACTTGATCCTGCAACTCTTCCCCGAGAAGCTGCAGGCAGTGTCGCACAGTGGCCAGTAGGGGGAGCCTGTGGGCTTTTCCTTGTGTTTGCGTGTCGGCCCTGGCATTGGTGCCCACTGCAGCTGAGGTGGCAGCTTGTGGCCAGGACGGACCATCGCCCACTGGCCAGGGGCCTAAAGCAGGAAGAGCTGTGAAGTGACTTTGCACCTCAGGTCTGAATATCCCCAGGGGAGAGGCGCCAAGGTAGTCATGTGTAACTGGTTTTATTAGTGAAGTATAGGGCTCCTTTATTTGCTTTAAAATTCTTGCTTTTAGCGGCCATGAGGATAGAGTAGGGACCAGATGTTCCTTAACTCCGCAGCCCGGAGCTCTAAGTCGCTGGCACGACTGGCCAGCTCTCTCCTGAGGGTGCCTTTGCAGCCGTGCCTGCTTAGCTCTGTCGGACACTGTGGTTCCTTGGGACTGTGCCCACTGTATTGTGGGGTGTGTTTGGGGCCAGCAAAGCTCAGAGCAGGAGTGTGGGGTCCTTCCCGGCCTGCCCTCGCCATCAAGTTGCTCCAGTGTCACCTTAGAGTCCTTGCTATCTCTGCCGAGGGCTTTTCTCAGAAATCAGGGCCTCCCTGGCTTTTCCTTTAATTTGCCCCTTGGATTCCACTTACCCAGCACCAACTGTGTCTGTCACTGGGGATGTAGTGGTGGATGCGGTCATCATAGCAGAGACCCTGCCAGCAGACAGGGAGCTGTGCTCAGAGAGGGACCAGTGTGTAAGGGCCAGTCAGAAGAGCCCGCTGCTTCTCCTGGAACGTAAGGAGTGTGTGTGAACTGGGCGGTGAGCGCTTGGGAAACCCAGAGACACTGGCAAAGATCAGGTTTCAGAAGATTCTTTCCAAAGCCTGCAAGGAGAGTGGAGGCCTGTAAGCAGCATCGTGAGATGACAGGAGTTGAATCTTCTAAAGATATTTTATTTGTAAGAATGAAGGTAGATTCTTCTGGTGGCGCATACCTGTAATGCCAGCACTTGGGAGGCTGAAGCAGGAGGATTGCCCAGAGTTGATGGCCAGCCTGAACCACACAGCGATACCCTGTCTCAGAAAAAAACAAAAAATAAAAAGAAAGTGGCAGGCCGCTGCCCTGCAATTGGGAGGTTGATGTGGCAGTGGGAGTGACGGTGGGTGGGCGGGAGGCCCAAGAGGGTCACTTAGAGGTATCGGCTGGGTACGGGCAGTGGGAAGAGGCAGGTAGCAGGGATTCTGCATGGGGTTCTGGCTGGATATTTGCGCTTTTTTCCAATGATGAATTTTATTTATTTATTTTTAGTTTACTTTATTTGTATAGTTGAGATAAGCATAGTGATCGCATTCATCATAGGGAACTTGCACATGATACAGCTTGAGTCTTCTTTTCCCAGTCTTCTCCCTGCGACCTCTTATCCCATTTACAAAGGCTTTGTGCCCATTTTTTCTTTCTGTTATCCTTTTTTCTTGTTCCTTCTTTCCTCCTGCCTCCCTTCTTCCTAGGTCTTCTGATTTTAGCATTTTTCCCTATTTTCCGATATTTACACCCATTTTGGTTCTTACTTACACTTGAAGTGTGTCACATCAGAGAAACACTGCAGTATTTATATGTATATGTGCAGGTGTTCCACTTAAATGGTCTCAGAGTCCATTCATTTAGCTGGAAATGTCTCACACTTACTCTTTATGGCAGAGTAGTACTCCCTTGTATAAAAAGCCACATCTTTATTGTTTCATCGGCTGGTGGGTATTTGGGCTATTTTCAAGATTCAGGTATTACCAACTATTCCACTATAAACATGGGTGTGCACATAACACTGTCGTATGACGCTTCTAATTATTTTGGGAGGATAGCACGAAGGAGAATAGCTGGATCCAGTGGGACCGCTAGTCCTAGCTTGTTGAGGAGTCTCCACACTGATCTCCACAGTGGTTGCACCAGTCTGCACTCCCAACAGTGGAGAAGGCCTTTTTCCCCAGAGCCCCACCAGCATTTGTTACTGGTTGATTCCTTAATGATAGCCATTCTTTCTGGATCTAGGTGGGATCTCAGTGTTGTTTTAACTGACATGTCTCAAATGACCAGTGATATTGAATAGCTTTCCATACACTTATTTGTCCTTTGCACTTCTTCATCTGAGACGTGTTTGTTCATTTTAGACTGGGTCTTTAAATTTCAGCAGGCCAGGGCTGGGAACATAGCTCAGCCGTTTAAGTGCTTGCCTGGCAAGTGCAGGGACTGTGGTTCAATACCCTATACCACGTGCTGTGCTGGGTGCACTGAGCCAGCCCCCAAAACCGGGCGTGGTGGCGCATGCCTGTAACCCCAGTGCTGGGAGGCTGAGACGGGAGGGTCACAGTGAGTCCAAGCTGTGAAGCAAGACCCTGTACCACATAAATAAATAAATAAATAAATAAATAAGTGATCTTTTTTAAAATTAAATTTTAGCAGTGATTTTTTTTGAGTTGAGTTGTCTCTGTTGGGGTTTCTTTTGCTGTGCAACAGCTTTTTAATAAGATGAGGTCTCAGTTGCTGATTGTGTCTGATCAGGGCTTTTTTCAGTCTTTTGCCTTTATCTGTGGCTTCAAGAGTTCTACTGATTCTGTCTTGCAGTAGATAGTGTTTCTATCTTAGTATATAGGTGTTTGATCCATTTCGATTTTAGTTTAATGCGTGTTGAGAGATAGGGGACTAGTTTTAACCTTCAGCATGTGGAAAGCCAGCTTCTCCAGCAGCACTTATTAAAGAGGATATAGGAAGTGCGCATGGAGCTGATCGTTGGAAGGGATGTGCAGGCCCCATTGGGATGTTGAGTTCAGTGTGTCCCACATGCCCAAGTGGAGATGTCTGGGGGCCACTTGTTAAAAAGTCTGGAGCTCAGCTAGAAAGCTTGGGTTTTGTGGGCAGAATCTGCAGTAGCTGTGATTGTGAGGTTCCCATGGGGAACTTGGGGCATCAGAGGCTAAAGGGTTGCCCTGTGCTAGAGGCAGCAAAAGAAGAGAAAGCCAGAAAGTGCTGAGGAGGGCTCGAAGGATCGGAGGAGAATCAGGACATAGGTGCTGTGGAAGCTGTGATAGAGGCGACCCTGCACTGTCTGCTGATCACAGGGGCAGAGTGGGACAGCATGCCCACTCGGCTGGAACCCAGTGGGCCCTGGGCCCTGGAGCAGGGATGGGGGTGGAAGAGAGCTGAGAGCTGGGGAACAGAGACACTGAAGCGAGGAGAACAGTGCGCACACCCCTACGCTCCTGCTTCAGGGCAGGCTCCTTGTGTGGCTGCTTTGGGCCAGAATTTGCTTTTTTAAGAATGGTTGTGATTTTTTTTTTTTTTTTTTTTTTCTTGCTAGAAACCTTAAGGCCTTCAAGATCCTTTCAGTGACCATGGCAGCATTTCTGGTAGCTTGGAGCCTGGCAGAATAAGGACTGGTGATGTGCTAGTCCAGTGTTTTGGTGGCATTAGGTAGGCAGTGCTGTTATTCCCAGGCCTTTTCTCTGGGCCTGTTCTTGTCTCTGTTTTTTAGCTGTACTGCTGGATGACAATGGTAAAAAACAAAGCAAATCATCATTTTGCCCTGAGCATGGGCTCGTCTTCCGCACTCTCTGCAGCTCTCTGCCGAGGTCCTTGTCGCCATCCAGCTGAGCAGGTGACCATTATTCTCAGTCCTGCTGTGGTCAGAGTGGTGCTTGAGCCTCTGAGGGCTTTCCTTCTCAGCAGGCGCTCTCCTCCACTCCTCGAGGGCTCCCTCCTTGGCTGCCTGTGGAGTGGCTGGCCCTGTGCCCGGCGTGGTCCCTGTGTCTGGCTGTCATGCTGCGCTGAGTGTGGGAGCCTCCGGGGCCTGCTCAGTGGGGAGGGGAATCCAGTGATTTCGGCCTGTCTGCCTGGTCTTTCCTCTTTAGCGTGTGGGCTGTGACACCCACCCCATGATTTGCTGGAATTCCTTGCCTATTAGTCTGGTCCTTTTTTTAGTTCTAGACTAAACTGGAGCTCAACCTCCACAAGCTTTTTGACAGACTGCTTCTTCACAGTTGTTAGGAAGGGTCTGCAGTCCCTGCTCCATGGGTTTCTTCTAAGGTCAGGCTGATTGTATTCTGCTGGCCCCTTCCTTTGCTCCACCACGGCTGCACCCTGTCTAGGCAGTCAGGGCCTGTGGTGTTGATGTGGGGAACAGACCCTTTGAGTACACTCTCCTGGCATCCCCCTTATTTCTTTCCCTGCAAGTATTCTGGTGGTTCCCTCCCTCACCCCAGTTCTTCTCGAACCAACATCAGACCCAGCTGGAGCAGGTCCCTGCTGTTCTTGTTGCTCTCCAGTGCCCAAGAAGTGACACCAGTCTTGGCTGTCAGCGCCCAGGTGCCCCTCCCAGCCTCATGCCTACCTCTAGCAGCAACTTTCTCTGGCCATTTGCGAGTGCTGTTTCTGGTCTGCCTAGAAAGTCCTCAGGGCCCGGGGCCCAGGCTGCCTCCTCTGTGAAGGCTCTCTGAGTCTGCAGTGAATGTTGGGAGGATTGTACGTAGCGCTTGCTGCTGCCACCTCAGTAACAACAGCTACGTCCGGAGAATTGCTGTGGGACACACCCCCATCCCTCTTTTTTTTTTTTTTTTTTTGTGGAAACTGGGGATTGAACTCAGGCCCTTGCACTTGCCAGGCAAGTGCTTATTCTACTGAGCCCTCTCTCCAGCCCTACCTCTTATTTTTTGAGACAGGGTCTCAGTAGTTTCCCCAGGCTGGGCTTGAATTTACAGCCTTCCTGCCTCAGCCTCCCAGAGTTCTGGGATTGTAGCTATGTGGCACCACACCTGGCTAAACATAGCAGCTTTGATGACTTCAGCTTTCACTGTTTCTGCAACCTTGGACAGATCATTTACTGTCTCAGCATCGGTTAATCTGGGGGTTAAATGTGCTTGTCGCACAGGAAACAAGTCCTAAGTGGTAGCGGCTGCCGCTCTAGATGTTAAATCTCCTCTCAAGCTGCAGCCCTGCTGTTGCTCCTGCTCTGTAGACCGTGAGACTGGTTTGGGCCCTGGGTAACCTGGACTGCTCCTCAGACAGGGGCTGTGGGGGTTGTGGCTGCCTCGCTGCTGGAGCTCCAGAGCCAGATTGAGAAAGAAATGTAGACACTGCTGCCGCACAGGGGTTGGAACCAGAGTCTCCCTGCTCTTTGAAGTTGTGTCCTGTTCAGCAGGGAGCTGTATATTCCCCCTGACAGATGATAGCAGTTACGTTTAATGGTGACCTTAATCCCTTGCATATTGGAAAGCGGCGTGTGTTTATTTTCCTTCCCCAGCTGGGCCATACATAAGTTCTGGGAGGGCTGAGGACTGTACTTTTTCTGCCCCGTGACAGGCCTCACTCATTTTATTTGCTGACATAGCAAGTTAATACTTCATTTTATTTATTCATTTATTTATTTTGTATTTAGGACAGGGTCTACTGGGTGTTCAGGGTCTCACTGCGAAGATTAGGACTCGTAGTGATCCTCCTGTTTACAGCCTCCCAAGTGCTGGGATTATGGGCTCACACCACCACACCCAGCCTTAATTGCTGTCTCAGTGCGCCCTGGGGGCGGGGCCAGCGCAGCAGGCCTGGGCAATGAACTCCTGGCCCTTGTGTCTGCCTAAGCAGGCGCTTTAATCCGCTGAGCTACTTGGCCAGCCCTAATACTTCATTTTAATCTAAAAAAAAAAAAGGAATTCTCAACCATTTTTAAGTGATGACCAACTGACCAAGATGATTTCATCTTTACTTTTTTAAATATTGCATTAAACATTATTTTCACATATCCTAAGTAAAATTACCATACCACATCAATTTTTTTTATTTTTTTAATGTATTTAGCACAAGGCCTGCGGGGTCTCACTACACATACTGGATTTATAGTGATCCTTCCTGTGTGGTCTTTTTTTTTTTTTTTATCCTTCCTGTTTTTCAGCCTCCCAAGTGCTGGGATTACAGGTGCAGTACCACCATGCCCGTCCCGTTCGCTGTCTCAGCATGCCCTGGGGGCAGGGCCAGTGTGGCAGACCCAGGATCGCATCCCCAGCCCCTGTGTCTGCCTAAGCAGGCACTTTAATCCACCGAGCTATCTGGCCAGTCCCTCAAATACATTTTAAAACTGCAGCTCAGCGAGATGTGATAGTGCACACTTGTAACCCCAGCACTCAGAGGCTGGGGCAGGAGGATCCCTTCAAGTTCAAGCCCAGCCCATACTACATAGCAAGACCCTCCTGTCTGTCTGAAAAAGACCAAAACCAAAATTAAATGAAACAAATTCTGTGCCTCCAGGTCACGGCATCCTGTCCGCTCTGTAGGGGTCTGGTCTGTCAGCCCCTGAGGTGGGAGGCTCTGGTCTTTGTTCTCTGTTCCTCTTCCCTTGCTGCACACATGGAGAAACTGAGGGCCCTGTCGTAGTGCTGCTCCCACTTTTTGTCTGAAGTACTTTTCTGACTCAGCGTGGTTAGGACCCAAGGTCCCCGCCAACTCAAGTTTTAAACGCTTTGTGTTTGTCTTTGGCAGGGCTGAAAAGCTGCAGCTGCTGAACCACCGGCCGATGACTGCTGTGGAGATCCAGCTGGTGAGTGGGGCTGCGTCGGGGGAGGCCTCGAGCACCCCGGTCAGCGAGGCAGACCTCAGCTTAGCTTCGGCTGCTTGGTGCCATGTGCTGGCCAGGCCCTGCCTGCCCCAAGGCTGCTGCTGGCAGCTGCTGCTAGGACTGAGCCGTGGGGCTCCCCTGCTCCCGGCAGCCCTGCTGCTCTACTATAGCAGGCACTTCCTCTCCACAGCCCTCCTTGCTCAGTTGCTGCCAGCTGCAGGCCAGAACCCCTTTCCTTCAGCTTGGGCCATCTCCTCTTGCTCCTTTTCCTCTTCCTCCTGCGTGGCAGTGGCCCTTGTTTCCAGCATCCTGTCCTAACCCAGCTCTTGTCTTTCCCGGCCTGCCCTTCTCCCCACGTCTGTGAGCGCCTGTCTGACACCCAGTGTCATGGGCTCCACAGCACATCACCGCCCTCCCTTTCCCTCCTTTTCCTGCATTAGATGGGAACCTCCCTGTGGCCTCAACGTGGGAAGTCCCAGCAGCACCCGCAGCGTGAGGCGTGGGCCACGTGCCTGGTGCCAGGAGTGTGGGGTGACGTCCAGTGATGTGAGGGCCCTGCCCTGTTGCTCCCACAGCAGGTCCTCTGCGGCACAAGTGAGGAGCAGGTGATCTGACTGCCGGTGAAAATCACTGGTGTGGGAGCTCAGGGAAGGAAAAGAAAAGAAAAGAAAGCAGTTTCCCAAGTCAGTTTAGACGTCGTCAGCTCTGTCAAATTTCCTTTAGAAAAGCATGGAAGAAAATAGCCCGAAATACCCACGATCTTGAGTTTCTCATTGAAATTTTTTCAAGGATAGTGTTGCCTAAAGCTTTCATTGCCTTCATTGTTTCTGACCTCCAGAATATACCCAAATTAGATTAGCAAAATTCCTTCCATAGAGGATGCCTTTCGGGAACCAGCCTCCCAGTTAAATAGAGGGCCCTCTTTGTGTGTCCTGTTACTCTTATGCTTTAGACTGTTGCAGATTCAACTTACAGGAGAGAAAACAGAACAGCAAGAAACCAATCCCTTTTCCCCCTGGGTTAAAGATCACATGTTGCGTCTCCTCCAGCCCTAATCAGCAGCATATGTTACCATGGCTGAGGGACAGATGGCGAGGGAAGGTGGAGGACAGCGGGACCGCACTGCGGATGGAGCCTTAGAGAGCTCTCATTGTCCGGGAAGATTAGCTGCTATTAGGGGACCTTGCTCCCAGGGGCCGTATCCGTGTCACTTCGAATGTCCTTACCACAGTGTTAGAGGGGACTTCGGTTTTCTTTGCTGTGGCCTCGAGGATTAGGGTTTTCTCCAAGTCTTTCCTTTCTCCTCTCAGCCATGTTCTGTGGCCTGGTGCCTCCGTAAGGGTTGCAGGGAGGCAGAGAGCTGGGCCAGGATTTATCAGAGGAGCAACTCCTTTGGTGATGGAAGCCGAGCCCCACACAGGCCTGTTGTGCAGGCTGCAGAGCTCAGGATCTGAGCGACACTGCTTGGGCCAGGTCTGCAGGCGCTGGAGCCAAGCCCCAGGACCCTGGGCTGCTGGTAGGTGCCGTGGGGCAGCTCTGGGCAGTGCGCCTGGAGTGCTGATGGCCAGCAAGGAGCAGCATGTCCAGCCCTTCTGACCTCCGCCAGTGGATGATGCCCCACACGCAGGGCAGGTTTGCCCCATGCAGCCCACCAGTCTGTCCCAGGCCACCCACAAGAGGCTCACAGTGCTCAGGTGTTCCAGTTCAGCCAGGGCAAGGTCGCTGGCATACTGATGCCGAGCTCCGCCAGCGCGCCTGGCACGGGAGGGAGGGGGTACCGCCCAGGTTGCCCCCTTCTCCTGTAGAGCAGGCAGCCTGGGTGCAGACCATTGCCTCCTAGCAGTGGCTCCCTGTCAGCCAAGTCCCACTCCTGAGGATTTATCCACAGAAGGTGGCAGGTCATCTACAGGGTAGGGTAAGCAGTGAGAGCTTCCCATAGTGAGATGTGCAGCTAAGCCAAGAGTCCCCTGTGTGCTTCCTGGTCCCCAGCAGCAGCCACGGTGTCCGCACACGTTAGGGTTCAGTCAGGGGCCTGGGCGTCTTTGGAGGCTGAAGTTCACTCCATTCGCTAAGCCTCTGCCGTGACCTTCTGTGCCTGCCATAGGCGTAAGATTTCCCAGGTGACCTGTGCTCAAAGTTTCAGAGCCAAGCATACTTGTGCGTGCCTGTAGTCTCAGCTACTCAGGAGGCTGAAGGAGGATTGCAAATTTCAGGCCAACCTAGGCAATTTAATGACATACACCCACCTGCAAAAGGTTCACCGTTTCTCTGTAGTGCCGTCTCCCTGCAGTGCCACAGGCCCTCGGCCCTGCGGTACATTTCACACGCCAGCCATCGCAGGGCATGTCGATTTGGGCAGCCAGGTTGAGAGTCCAGTTCTGCCCCTTGCTTTGCAGTGAAGATTAAAAGAAAGAATGGTGTGAAGCACAGGGGCGCCACTCCGGGCACACATGGGCCCCTGAAAGAGCGCCTGCAAACTGTTTAGGTAGTGACAGCAGAACTGAGAAGAGAGCTGCGAGCCTTTTGGCACCGAGCGGGCAGTCGAGTTCTTTCCAGTACAGATGTGTCACGAAATCCAGAGTGTGGAGCGTGTCACTTCACCCTTGACCTTTCTTGTATATGCAACACCTGCTTCTTGGTGCAGATGTGGATGGTGAGAGCAGTCAGGGCTTTCCTCTCCCTCGTGCGCCTCTGGAGCCTGTGTGCTCGGCCCTGCAGTGGCACCTGGTGGAGAGGCTTGGAGATCCAGGTGCTGACCGCTGACTCGGCAGGGCTGGCTGGGCTGGAAGCTCCTGTCTGCTAACGGAGTGTCGTCTTTCCTCATGCAGATGGTGGAGGAGACGGAGGAGCGGTTCACGGAGGAGGAGCAGATCGAAGAACTCCTGCACACTGTCATGAGCATCCTGCCTGCCGAGCCAGAGGCTGAGCAGAATACTGGCAACAGCGCCAAAGCGATGGATGAGGAAGGCGCAGCCTAGAGGAGCACCAGGCCAGGGTGCTCAGGGGCTGCAGGGCTGACAACTGTGTCGTGGCCATTCAGAGCCTTTTGTGTGCTTTTTCCATCTGTCCCACCAGCCTGTTTTCGTGGTTAGTGGGGGAAATCACAGAAATAAGGCAAATAGATCCATTTTGGCTTTGGGAGAAGCAGTGAACTCAGGCTGAGGAGATGGGGCAGGGGCTAGAAGGGAAGACAGTGACTGGCTGCTGGTGGGAGTGATGCTTCCTGTGGCCTTTGCTGCTTGAGGAGCCCTCTGTGCACGCAGATGACGAAGCACTTGCAGAGCCTCTGATGAGCTGTGTGGTAATTGCTTTCATCTGCTTTCCTAGCTGTTGATGAGAGCCGAATTGTGAGAACCCAGTGAGAGGGCCTAGAGCGCAGAGCAGCGAGCAGTCGCTGTGGGTTAGGCCAAACTGCACTGTGCTCGCCCCGAGGGTGTGTCCTCCAAGGAGATGCGGGGTGAGGCGAGGACCGGCCTCCCAAGGGCTCGTCTGTGGTCTCGCTCTCCTAGGCATTCGTGACCAAAGGACCTGGCATCAGACCGTAGTGCTTTCTGCCACCATTTCCTGTCCTGAGCCAGCCTAGCTGGTGGGCAGTGACATGGCCAGGAGAGCCTCACTGTGTAAGGGGAATCAATGTGCGCCTTTGAAGGGGCACCCTTGGGCAGTTCTTCCATAAACAGAGCAGGAGACCCTCGATCAACCAAGAAGGATTTGCATTTGCTGTTACAAGGTTGCATCTGTTTCTGAATTTAAAATAATTACCACGCAGAGACCACTTGATATTCAGGCTTTGCAGAGCTTGGAGCTTGCAGACATGTGGTTGCCCATCTCTGCTCCCTGTTTGGGGAAAATGCTCATGAATACTAATCTGCCGCTTGGTGCTCATTTTGCTCTAAGATTACATATTTCAGTGCTGTTACTTCAGTGACTTTCGATCCCCTTGTAATTCCCAGTTGATTTCAGACTTCCCCACTGCTGCAGTTGATTACAGTTACTGACTTTACCATCCGAGGAGTGGTTGAAGTCTTTAGAGGCAGTGCTGACAGCCACAGGTTTAGGGGTAAGTCTTTCTCCAGTGTGGGGATCCAGTCCAGAGCTGTTGATCTGCTTGTGCCTGTGTTGTTTCTTTTTAACCTTATTAAAAAAGTGTTAGATGGTTTATTTTGATGAATTTAGGGTTACATTAGTGGGGATAAGTTGTTTCCAGTTGTTGCCAGTCTTTGCCTTTGCTTTGAAGAATTTACATTGTCATACACTGAGAAATAAAATGACATCTGACTTAAAGGCTAAGATGTCTGATTTTTTTTTTTAAAGTTAAATACTGTAAATTTTTTTGAAAAATTTATTTCAATATTTGAGACCTGAATTTAGCCTCAGAAAAAAACAGTCCCTGGAAGACTTAACCTTTACAAGAGACATGATGTGGGGAATCCACTGAGATTGCATCATTTATTTTATTTTATTTTATTTATGTTTTTGCAGAAGCAGGAACAAACTCAGCACTTGCTAGGGAAGTGCTTATTCTACTGAGCCATCTCCCCAGCCCCACTGAGACTGCTTCAAAGCTCAGGGGTGTCTTAAGGACACCTGAGAGTGTGACCTTGCTTGTGTAGCGCGGGCTCACACTGGGATACAGTTAGGTAACCATGATTTAGCACAGGTAAGCATGCACGTGTTGGTTATAGTGCCATGTAAGAATGTAAACGGGAGACAACCTGTGTAAGAATTACACAGTAAGGATGCAGGCATGTTTCAAGCCCGGGAATGACTTCGCACGTGGCTTGACGAGGGTAGCACTGTCCACTGTCTGCCTTCTGCTGTGGCTCCTCAGCTCCATAAAAGATGAACACATAAGACCTCCATGAAGGTGACAGCACAGCAGTGACACCTGGATTTGACACCCCTGTGTCAGAGGCTGCAGGAAAGCCGTGTCTGCAGTTGCCCACCACGGAAGCCTCTTAGGCCTGTGACACCATGGGCCACACTGGACAGGTGCTTCGTACACTTAGGATCCCCACGGGTTAAAAACACGTATCAGACCTGGATCTCAGACACCCCTACAGTGGGGCGCTGGGGGCCTTATGCACTGGTCTTGATGATACCATGAGCAGAAGCGACAGACCTTGCCTTCCAAGTTAGAGCCCTGATGCACATAGGGCTCGGGCCCCACATGTCACGCGCCAGGCATTGATGAAGATAGAACTTCCCGAATAGAAAAAGTGGCTTTGCAAAGCCACCTAGCCCCCGACTTGCTAACCACGACCCAGAGTTACTTGCACGCCCTTAAGTGTAGAATGTTACATTCATAACGCTGGCCACCAGACAGAGATACAAAAGTCTTATAAAAATAATAAATGCAGAGGTGTCTGCCGTCCAAGCCTTACAGCAAGATCCAGACAATAAAAACGCTGCTGCTGCTGTCTACTCTTTTCTCTGGATGCCTCATGCACTGAAATCCCCCATCAGTCCCATGACCCCAACACCCTTCTAAACAGTTGGATATTTTTGTTTTGTTTTTAATCTTTTTGAGATGGTCTCTAGGCAGCTCAGGCCAGCTTTGAGCTCACTTTGTAGTCCAGGCTGGTCTCAAACTCACAGCAATCCTCCTGCCTCAGCCTCCCAAGTGTTGGCTGGGATTACCAATTTGAATTTTGACCATGTGTGATTTATTCTTTGCAAAGACAATGTGTAATTCTGGTCATGCTGTCCCTGGAGGTGATGTGAGTGATTGTCCTCACTGGAGGCTGAGCCAGCTGTTTCCCTCCCTTGTCACAGGCAGTTCAGGTAGAGTAGCATCTGCCTGACCCGCGTCCCCACAGCAGCTTGTCGCACATCCGGGTCACCATCATCCTGTGAGTCTTCTTATTCTACCAGCCAGCTAAGGAGCAAACTCATGTGCGGAGGCTCTCCTAAGAGAAAAGCTCTGGTTTTTAATTTGGAAAATTTGGGGGTTGCTTGTCATGAGGTGCTGTTGAACTCTTAAAATTAGACACTCCATTGCACTTTACTCACGGCTCTTCTTTGCCTCTTTTCCTTAATTCCACATAACAAGCCAGGTGTTGCATACCTGTAATCCCAGAACGATGGGAAGCTGAGGCAGGAGGATTGAAAGTCGTTCACGCCCAGCCTGGGCAATTTGGTGACTTAGACTCTTGCTCAAGGTAAATAAAAGGGGAGATAGCAAGAAGGCCCCCAAAATGCTCAACCCTCAGGTCCGTCACAGAGCATATTATAACCACTGCTCCCTCCCAGGGCTCGTCATCTTTCAGGGCTCAGGCATTGTGTAGCCCAGGAAAAGTGAGGGTCCCATGCATGTGTCTTTGGTTGAACACTGAGGCACTGGGAGGAGTTGGCGTGGGCGTCGCAGGCCCAGGGAACCCCCAGACTGGAGCGCAGTGAGCTGGGGATGCAGGCAGGGTGTGAGCTGCTCATCACTTCCGTTTGCAGATGGTGTCGAGCGTCCTCTGATACTGCTTCTCCAGCCAGTGAGTGTCCATCCTGCGCTTAGGGGATTATTTTTCTTATTTTGGCTATAAGAGTGTCTCTTTTGGATACCAGTCCTTTATCAGGACTGCCTCAGCCTTCATTTGTCCTTTTGAGATGTTCTTATCCTGCAATTCAGGCTAGCCTTGAGCTCACTTTGTAGCCAACTCCCAACTAACGATCTTCCTGTCCCAGCCTCCCAAGTGCTGGGATTGTAGGCATGGGTCACCACACCCAGCTAAACAATATTTTCCCTGAGTTTGTCCCTAGTCTTTTCATTCTCTCAGTGCCTTTCACTTAGAAGGGCTTAATTTTAATACAACCCAGTCTAGCCATCTTTGCGCACTTGGCTTGTGCTTCAGACATACCTGAAATTTATCACTGCCACCATGGTCACAGAGATTTTCTTCTGTATTAGGTTTTGGAGCTCAGCTCTTTTACACTTGAAGGTGTTACACAGTTTTGCATTTAGGTCTCTGTTACCTTTCTCATTGTTGAGACAAAATACTCAGCACCCAAAGTTAGAAGAAAAGCATTTGACTCAGTTTGCAGTTTCCATCAGAGTTGGCTGGCTCGAAGGCTCAGTGGCTTGGCAGCAGCATCGCAGGGGAGAAAGGGTCCACAGCAAGCAGGCGGGGGAGAGCAAGCAAGGGACCTTAGCAGCTCCTTTCTGCCCCTTTTATACTCTACTTAGGCTAATGGGATTAGGACAGTGCCAAATCAACCAGTGGACTGATCTCGTAATCCCACACCCTTAATCCCAGCATCACACTCTAGATCCAGCCACCTCTGAGAAAACCTCATCTATGACTGTTGGGGGGTGTGTAGATGCAAACCGTAACACTCTGCGATCCATTTTGAGTTAGCTTTTGGGAAAGGTATAAAGCCTGTGTCTGGATGTTTTTTTTCCCAATGCATACGGGTGCCCAGTTCTAGCACCCTTTGTAGAAATGTGTGTTACAGGCTATTCTGAAACTGGTCACAGTCCTCCTGCCTCAGCCTCCCGAGTGCTGGGATTACAGGTGTGTGTGCTGCCATGTACAGTCTGGCTTTCCTTCTCTGTCAGAGATCTCTGTATGAGTATTTTTGGACGGGCTCTGTTCTATTCTGTGCATGTTTCTCTGTCCTTTTCACTGCTGCCTTGTTGTCTTTATTACTGTAGCCTTGTACTGAGTTCTGAAGCTACCTCCCCAGCCGTTTAATTTTGAGACAGTGTCTTACTAGGTTGCCCCGGCTGACCGAAATTGGGATTCTCCTGCCGCATTCTCCTAGCTAAGGTTGCAGGTCTGCAGCACCACGCCCGGCTGAGAGCTAAGTTTGGTCAGTGTGTAAGAGCTCAGCTGTGTTTCTCTGCCTGTGGGTGTCGTTTCATGGCAGCATTCATTGGAGCCCTTTCAGTTTTCACCTGGGTTCTCTGTCCTTGCAGAACAGGGCTGTAGACTGTCCCCTTGGCCCTTCTTGAGTGTTACGATTGTCACTGTCTGTCACTGTCATCTCGATCCTTCTTGAATGTTATGACCTAGGAGGAGTGGCCTCGTGAGCCACTTCAGCCCTCGCAGTCTTGTTTAGATGAAAGGTCAGTGAAACTACAGAAATGGCCAGATGGTCCACGTCCCAGCCTTTGCAGAACAAAGGGCCAGCAACCGCCGTCTGCTGCATGCGTGCTGTACAGTTGGGCCGGTGCAGCCCCGCTCATCTGTTTATGTCCTGTCAGGCTACAACAAACACTCTATGTTCTGCAAAGGCTGGGATGTGGACCATCTGGCCATTTGTTAGAAAGTTTTGGGAATCAGGAAGAGGGTTCCTTTTGTTGTTGTTTTTCTTTTTTAAATGTATTTGGTTGTTACAGGGTCTCACTACACAGCTCAGACTCAGTGATCTTCCTGTTTTCAGCCTCCCCAGCACTGGGATTATAGGCATGTGCCACCACGCCCAGACTTTGTGGCTGGCTTACCCTGTCCTGGGGGCAGGGCTGGTGCGGTATGTGGTGCCAGGGATCGAACCACTGTCCCTGTGCTTACCTAAACTTGCCCAAACAGGCGCTTTAGTCTGCTGAGCTATCTTGCTGGCCCCGTTGTTTTTCTTTCTTGAGACCAAATGTCACTGTGTAGCCCAGGCTGGCCTCATTCACCCTGATCCTCCCACCTCAGCCTCCCGAGGGCTGGGATTACTGCTGTGCCCACCATGCCTGGCAAGAGGGTTCCTTATCCACTACCAGTCTCCCTCACAAAGTCCTCAGTGTGGCCTGCTTTTCTACAGGCTCTTGGGATGCCATGTGCTGGTGCAAGTCTCCCCATAGAAGTTGCAGAAGTCTCCAGGAGCCTGCATGGTCCTGGTTTCCTTGCAGGGGCAGGAGTGCAACCTTGTGGACCCCGAATATAGTCACAGCCACTCCAGTCAGGGTGACCTCTGCAGCCAGAGTTGGTGAGGAGACAGCGCCTGCCTGGATCTATGCTGTGTGCTTGGCCACAGGTTCTGATCTCAGGTTACATGTGGCTGTGGAGTTGGACAGGACAACTGAGGCCTAGTCTGTTTCTTTTCTTGCCTACTGTGTACCCTGGCTGTACTTGATATTCCACACACGCGTTTGTTTCGGTATATCACCCCTCAGCTCAAAAACCTAAAGGCTTTCTATGCCAGTAAGAGAAACTCAGGGTCTAGAGCCCTTGCCTGCCACGCACAAGGTCCTGGCTTCTGCTCCCAGCATTATTCCTTCCAAATCCAGATGAGCTACAAAATATCTCAAAGATCCTGTTCTCCCGGCAGAGGCATCAAAAACAATGAGAAGCTGGCCGATAGGGTACCACAGGAGCTCCGGAAAGCAGGGTTCTACAGGAAGCAAGCAAATATCCGGGGCAGGAAAAAGCCACGCTTACCAAACACAGTGGTGCGCACCTGTAATCCCAGCCACTCGGGAGGCTGTCAGGATAGCAAGTTCCACGCCCAGCTGGGTAGCTGCCTCCAAAAAGTAAGAAGGGCAGGAGGGATAGCTGAGTGGGCGAGTGCTTGCCTAGTATGCCTGAGGGCCTGGGTCTAATCCCCAGTACCACAAAAAAGAGGAAAAGAAAAGCCACATTGAAGGCAGTAGGAAAATACCAGTTTTACTCCCCCAACACGGTACCATCTTGACCTGGAGGAGATCACAGCACAGTTTCTTTCTTTCCTTCTATTTAGTTGTATTTTAGGGAAGGGTGTACAGGGTGTTCAGGGTCTCACTACTAGATCCGACTCATAGTGATCCGCCTGTTTACAGCCTCCCAAGAGCTGGGATTACAGGCGCGCACCACCATGCCCAGTCTCAATCACCGTCTCAGCACACCCTGGGTCTGGGGCCGGCACTGCAGGTCTGGGAATCAAACCCCTGGACCCTGCAACTTCTTGCAGGTGCTTTAAACCACCGAGTTATTTGGCCGACCCTCAGTACAGTTTCTAACTCTCCCTCTCATTGGCGGGAGCGGAACACACATTACTTGCGATGTGATATATGACCTGACTGCAGGCTGTCTGCAGGCTCAATCTAAATGCCTTGAGCTGGGGGCTTGGCTGCCAGCGCTGGGCTTCGGGAAGGCGACAGGATCGCAGGCGCTGACCTACTGCAGGACGGGCTCGCTGGCGGCCGCTGAACTCCTGATGTCAAAGGGGGGAGGCGGGGCCTGGTTGCGGGGCGTGGCCATGGGGCCAGGACTGTTAGATCTCTTCCCGGCCCCTCCTGTCTGGATTTTTCTCTCTCTCCTTCCCGGCAGCTATGGGTGAGCTGTTTTCCTCTGCCACCCTCTTCCACTGTGTCTCCGCCTCTGCACAGGCCCAGGAACAAGTGGCCATGAACTGACGACAGCAACAGGCAGCTGCCTGGCAACCCTGGCTGAAGAACTGGTTCCTCGCGAAAAGAAAAAGACAGACAGACAGACAGACAGACAGACAGAGAGAGAGAGAGAGAGAGAGAGAGAGAGAGAGAGAGAGAGAGAGAGAGAGAGAATTGTAGATGTAGAGCTGGAGAGATAGCTCAGTAGGATAAGCGCTTGCCTGGCAAGCTCAAGGGAGTGAGTTCAATTCCTGGTTCCTCCAAAAAAAAAAAAGAAAGAAAGAAAGAAAGAAAAAAGGCACAGCGCCCAACACCTGCGACTGAAGGAGAACAGGTCTGTTCTGGCTTACGGTTTTGGCCGAGTCCGTCCGCAGTTGGCGGCAGGAGGGAGGTGAAAGGCGAGCTCCTCAGCTGATGGTGACCGCGAGCAGAGCACGGAGCCGCAGAGGAAATGCACCTTCCACGTCACGCCCAGTGACCGGCCCTTGCTGCTACTCCGGCTCAGCTGTGAACTCACCAGTGCAGGCCTCGACCCCACGGGCCCCAGCTCTGAACCTGTGAGGCTTTGGGGGACATCGTGGATCTGAACCGTGACGGGAAGCAGTCGACCACCTAGGGCCCGAGAGGAGCTGTGGCGAGCCTCTTGAAGAATTAAGACATACAAAGGCAACGCGGAGCTGGGAGGGAGGCGAGGCGGGCGCTGAGCGCAGGCGGGAGAAGCCCTCGCTTTCCTCGAGGCTCAGAATCTGCCCTGCTCTTAGCCAGGAGCATCCTCGGCGCAGGCCCAGTCCGCAAAGACTGAGAAGAGCGCTGCTTTCCAAATGCCCCCAATCAAACAAATGAACGAACAAAATCTTTGCAAAGAAATAGGATAATAGAGCCTATTTAGAAAAATAAGCCTAAATGGCAGAAACTCCCTAAAGACACTTGGTAGCAAAGACTATTACTTGTTTATTTAATTAATTGGTAGTACTGGAGATTAACCTCTGGGGCTGCATACTGAACTACATCACCAGTACTTTTTAAAATTTAAATTCAATTTTTTAATTATTCTTAGTAGTTTCGAAGTTGCCCAGGCTGGAATTGCAGGATATGCCACTATGACCGCCTAAAGGGTTTGAAACAAATGTCTGAAAAATGTTCAGAGCTAAAAGAAAACACAACAAAGCACTAAAGAAAGCTGGGAAAGTTATGCATAAATAAAATAAAAATATCAACAAAGAGATAGAAGTTATGAAAAGGATCCAAAGAAATTTGGGAACTAAAAAATACAACTAAATGGAAAAATTCAGTAGAAGGATTCAGCAGATTTCAAAAGGCAGAAGAAAGAATTGGCAAACTTGAAAATAATACTTAAAAAAAAAAAAAGAAAGAAAATAGGGCTGGGGAGCTAGCTCAGTGGTCTCAGTGCCTGCCTGGCAAGCACAAGCACACAAGTTCAATTCCCGGTACCGCATGCCGTGCTGCCCCGGAAACCCAGGCACGCCGAGCTGTGTAGCAAGACCCTGTATCAACAAATTAAATTAAATTAATAAAATAGTACATTTTGAAAAACCTTGCTTGAGTAATCAACAGAAAAGAATGAAAAATGAACAGATCTGAAGGAACTCTTGGACAGCAATAATAATTAGAGTACCAAATGGGCATTATGGAAGTGGCAGGAGAAGAAAAAGAGATGGAAAACTACTCAAAGAAATGACCAAAACTACCCTGAGTTGAGTGAAGCCATGAAACTAAATCGAAGCCTGTCAGTGAAAAATCTAGTAGGAGTGACCAAGAAAGACCTGCACCATTAAACAGTATAATCAAACTTGAAAACCAATGAAAAATGTATTTATTTGTTTGTCTGTTTGTTTATGGTGCTGGGAACCAAACCCAGGGCCTTGTGCGTGCTAGGCAGTAGTTGAGACTGGTCTTGAACTCACCACGTAGCCCAGGTTGATTCCCCGGCCTCAGCCACCCAAGTGCTGGGGCTACAGGCTGTATGACCACCCGCGGCTTCCAAGGACAATATTGAAAACAAGAAAAATATTATGGGTTACGTAGAGAGTTCTACCCAGGAAAATAGCTCAGAGGCATATGAGCCTGCCTGGTGAGCCCAACATGGTGAGTTCGATCTCAGCTACAAAAAAAAGAATATAGGATTTCTGTTTTTCCTTCCTTTTTTAAAATTTTTTTTGAGAGAGGCTTTCACTATGTAGTTCAGGTTATCTTGAACTCACTTTGTAGCCCAGGCTGACCTCAAACTTGCAACAATTCTCCTGCCTCAATCTCCCCAGTGCTGGGATTATAGGCGTGCACCACCCTGCTCAGGTAAGAATATGAAATTATACTGAATATTCTTAGAAGATGCTCTATGATATTTTCCTAAGTAATACCAAAAATTTCAAATCTATATCTTTATTAGTAAGCAATCTATACTTCTTTGAAAAATATTATGGCTTTTTTGTTAAAGACAGTTCTCTCTACATAGTTCAGGCTGGCCTTGAACTTGTGTTGATCCTCCTGCCTCAGCCTCCCCAGCACTGGGATGACAGGCGTGCACCCCACACCCAGCTCAGGCATTTTCTTTGTTATGCAGACTCTCACTGTGCTGCGGCGGCGCAGTGGGTACCCGACCGAGGGAGGGCAGCGGGCTGTGGGAACCGAGGCCACTGCCATGGGGAGCACTCGGGAAGGCGAGCTGCAGAGAAATCTGGAACACATAAAGCCTCTGCACTCTCTCCTAAACACTGAGTGGGAGTCAGTTGTGCCTTATGGGTTGAGCTGTGTCCCCCACAAGAAAGGCACTGTGGAGTCTTAACCTCCAAATGACCTTATTTGGTCTTTCAGTCAAAGACAGGGACTTGGAGAGAGACATTGAGTTTAGGATCCCAGCCTCCAAGCTGGGAGACAAAGCATTAAAGATATTAAGAAAATAGCAGAGGCAGCAGCTTTTAATCCTGACATCCCAGGTCCCTCGCCACCATCCACCACCATGTGACGTCATTAGGTGGGTGGGCACCTTGCCTGGCTCCTGGATGTGGCCTTTGGCCCTGGCTTCCTGAAAGAAGTGAAAGAGCTGCTTTGTTATAATGTGGGCGACTGCCCATCCGTGCTTCACTGTGCCCGGGCCGGGAAGTCCCTGTGATACCCAGAGGGACAGGATCGGAGTGCGACCCACACGCAGATGAGGGGCACCCCAGCTCCACTGACGCTCGGGGCCTCACCCGCTGATCACTGCATCCGGCTGTTTATTTGATGTGTTTTGTTTTGTCTTTTCTTTTCTCTCTCTCTCTCTCTCTCTCTCTCTCTCTCTCTCTCTCTCTCTCTCTTTGTGTGTGTGTGTGTGTGTATTTAATGAAGAGTCTACAGGGTCTCACCACACTGACCAGACTCGTAGTGGTCCACCTGTTTGCAGCCTCCCAAGCGCTGCCTTGCAGGCCCCCATGCCCAGTCTCAGTGGCTCTCAGTGCTTCCCCGGGGCGGGGCTGGCACAGCACGCCCGGGATCCTTGCAGGCACTTTAGTCTGCTGAGCTATCTGGCTGGCTCTTGCTTTGTCTTTGAGACAGGGTCTTGCCATGTAGTTCAGGCTGGGCTTGAGCTCACTTGTAGCTCAGGCTGGCATCAAAGTTGTGATCCTCCTGCCTCAGCCTCCTGAGTGTAGGGATCACAACTAGGTCCACTGCAGCTGTTTGTGTAGGACTTTGGCACCAGGGAGAAGCCCGGTGGTGAGTATTCACTAGGAGGAACCCTCCTGGGGCTGGTGGGGGGCTGCCATGTGCCTCCCACGGCCAGGGTTGGCAATGCTGAGTGGCCAAATCCTAGCACTCAGGAGGCTGAGGCAGGAGGCTCACCAGAAATTTCATGATCCACTAATAGGAGGATGCCTAGAGTTATGAATGAGCTGAACTTAGTTTGGAACAGATGCCTGGGCTGATCTAGAGGCAGGAAAGGCTCTTGGAGAAGTAATGTTTGGGTTTAAAGGATGAGAAGGTGGCAGGGCGGGGGAGAAGCCTAGGTGCTGCTCCACCTTGCCGGTCCTCTAAGGTGAGGTACCCTCCACTTGCTCTTTCTGGGACATGGGTGGTGGTCATGTCCTTGGGGTCAGGACCAGCTTCGGGATGCTTCTGTGAGCCCCAGCTGCCCCCCACCTCCGTGACTACACCTGGGGTCACCTCTATTCAGGCTCCAGTCACTCATCAGCAGCGCATCTCTGCTTGGTACCTACGCAGAACCTTTTGGAAAAGCTACGATTACAGGACTCGGTTTGAAATAATCCTAACTTGTTTTTGAGTTGGGAGCTGAGTACTGGAAATCAAATTCAAGACCTCACGCTTAGCAGGCAGCTGCTGCACCACTGGACTACATCAGGAGAGCACTCTTGTGACCACCACTCAGGTCAAGAAATAAAAGTATATTTTTGGTTTTTATTTGCTTGTTCATCTTTTTTGTTTGTTTTGTTTTTACCTTTTTGAGACAGGGTCTGACTATGCAATGTGAGCTGTTTGAGCTCACTTTGTAGCCCAGGCTGGCTGAAAACTCATGGCGCTCTTCCTGCCTCAGCCTCCCCAGTGCTAGGATTGCGGGTGTGCCCCATGCCCGACTCTGTCTCTGTTTTTCCTGCCAAGTAGCAGCTGATCCAGAGGCTTGACCAGGCGCAGGCTTGATCCCCTGGGCAATTGTGTGGTGTATTTTGTCCTTTCTCAGTGCACCTCGTGTCCACTTAGGACATCAGCAACTTCAGTGATGTCCAGTGACCCTGCGCTGGGACCTCACTGGTTCCAGAACAGGGACTCTCTGGTTCTGTTGTTTTTTTCGTGTTGGATGGAATATCACTCCATGAGATGCTGCCCCCTTGACCGCTATTTGGTGATGAATCTGGGGGAAATATAATTAAAAATGAAACCTTTCCATTTAGAAATTTCTCTCCACAAAATATAGGGGAAAAGCAGTTTTATTACTGAAAAAGCATTAACCAAACTGCAGTGCACATTACGCACAACGTGCTAGGGAGACTGCAGAGGCAGAGAAGAGCCCTCTCTATGGCCAGGCAGATGCAGCCCGTTACATGCATGTTAATGTGCTTATCAAAAAGGAGAAACCGCAAGCCGATCCTGCCGGCATGCACCTGTGAGCCCAGCACGCTGGGAGGCTGGGCAGGAGGGCTGCCAGTTCAAGCCCACGCTGGGCTAATTAGGGAGAAATTGTTTCAAAAGTGAAAAGGATTGGGGCTGTGCTTCAGTGCAGAGGCCTTGGGCTCAATGCCCAGTATCCATGGGGGATGGGGAAAGCGAAAGGACGTTGCCCATCTTACGGCAAGCAAACATCATCTTACCGGGTCAAGCACTAGGCTGAAATTAAACCCTCATGGGACAGGGCTGCAGGCCCTGCCCTCCTGGAACTTCATATTTTAAGGAGAGATGTGTCAGCCATGACTGAGGGTTCCCGGGTGAAAAACTGGCAAGAGGCCTGCTTGATTTTCAAATGATTTTATATATTTCCAAAAGACAAAGCACCCCGGGCTTTTATTTTTTTTATTTCAAGACATCGTCTTGGGGCTGGTGAGATGGCTCAGTGGTCTAAAGCGCCTACTTAGAACAAGCTAAGCTAAGCAGAACACAGGGACCGCAGTTCAATCCCCAGCACCACATGCCAGCCAGGCCCGCCCCCTGGTGGGCTGAGCTGGCCACACACATACTAAATAAATAAAAAAATATTTAAAAAAAAAAAAAAAAAGACATCGTCTTGCTAAGACATGGCTTTGCTCAGCTGATCCTCCTGTCTCAGGCTCCTGGGGTGCCGGGGTTCCAGGATCCCGCACCCTGCTCTGACAGCTACTGTTGAGCCCAGGTATCACCAGCTGCTGCAGCAGGTGCTGCCTTCTCCCTGTGTCCTCAGCATGGGACGAAATACAACACCCACAGGCTCACGGAGGAGTGTGGTTCCTGGTTTAGTTGGTGACTGGCTGGCTGCAGGGTGGAAACCAGATGGGTGGTGAGGGACAGGGGCTCAGCCCGGGGTGCAGGGAGAAGTGGGGCCCAGGGCACCCTCGCAGCGCCCACCCGGAGACCTGCAGCCAGGCCCTGCCTCCTCACGGCACCCTCAGCTCTGAACTCAGTGCGTGAACCCACTGGTGACACACTGGCCCACGATCCATCACCTCCCACACTCAGGCTACTCTGGGGAACCCTTTAGAGGGACACAGAACGCGGCATGATGGAGACACCTGGTCACTCGGCAGGTTCTGGGTTAAAGGCAGTCACAGGGGCAGGCAGGGCGGCTCCTACTTGGGCGAGCAGCTAGTTCTGAGTCACAAGGCCACTCAGTGTCAAGGCCAGGCCAGGGCACGGGGACCAGGACGGCTGGAGGGGAACTCTGGGCTGGAGGGAAGTCATAGCTTATGGGCCAGTTCAGGAGGGGTGGCAGTGTGGTCTGGAGCCAGGATCTGGGTCCTGGGGCTTAGGGCTGCAGGACGCCCTCCTGCTGGCTGTGGCCCAGAGCTGGGGCACACCAGGCCAGAGGGGGTGCATGCACCATGTGGCTGCCCAGGACCAGGATGCACAGGGAGGGGTCACCTCTGTTGCTCCCTGGACCTCTGCCCTAAATACTTTACTGCATGATTGTTGCTGTTTAGTTCTCCCTTGCTGCTAATAAGCAGTGCAGGCCATGCAAATACTGTGCTGTCTCCCCAAATCACCCTACATTTGGCACCCTCAAGAGGGGTCGGGTGATCCTCCCCCAATCCGCTCTTTACCACCATGATTGCCAAATAGGGATTCACTGACTCGGCCAGGCACTCTGCACGTCCCACCCGCCTCCTTGGTCTCCTGTCAACAAGAGAGCGCGCTGCCCAGTCCTGGGTTTGGGGACTCAGCATACGAACTTGTGAATTCCCATTTTTTCAGCAATGTATGATTTATTGTTTAATGGTTTTGTCCCAGACTTGCCAGTGGCAACCCCTTCAAGTTGTTGCTCGTGTCCTGGGGACAAAACCAATTTATCTTTTTCTTTTTAAAAATTATTTCCTTATGTTCTGGAGTAACAAGGGGTTCAGCCGTGTCCCTTTACCAGCTCTGCACCACCTGGCTGCCGCGAGCTGGTCTCTGTAGTGGCGCCTGGTGTTAGAGTTCAAGTTCAGTGTGTCAGGAGTCCTCTTAGTAACCAGAAGTTCTGAGTTTCTTGGCTTTTTTTAACTGACCAAGCTAGGGATATATACACACGCGCACTGGAGCACACATTTCAAATTCGTACAGGTATACCAGTGACACAGGCAAGGGACGGCCAGATAGCTCAGTGGACTAAAGCACTTGCTTAGGCAGGCTCAGTGACTGGGGTTCGATCCCCAGCATGCCATGCCAGCCTCACCCCTGGGTTGCCCTGAGAAGGTGACTAAGATTGGGCGTGGTGGTGCCTGCCTGCAATCCCAACTCTTGGGAGGCTGAAAACAGGAGAATCACTACAAGTCCGATCTGTGTAGCAAGACCCTGTAGACTCTGTTAAACACATAAAAAAAAATCATGACCCAGTGACATAGGCAAGCCTGTATATTTTATAGAAACCATTATTTTACATTTATACTGGCTGTATCAACACTGTTTAACTGTATATTACATCTAAAACAGTCTTTTGTTTGCTTTGCAGAGAATTAGACCCAGGACCTTTATATTCTGAGACAGGGTCTCACTGGGTTACTCCTGCCTCAGCCTTCCAGGGCGCTGGAATGGTAGGCGTGTGCTGCCACGCCTGGCTCTATCTGAAATAGCTTTTCTGAGTCCCGCGGCCCACACCCTCACAGCAGCCGACCTACTAAGGGCTCAGGCTTGCCTTGCAATCCTCTCTGCTCTCCCCCACGTGGCCTCCCGCAACTAATGCTGAGTAGTTAAATACTGTGTTAAATTCCTGGAATTTTAAAAAAAATTCCCTTTCAGTGTGGTTATGGATCTAATTTGAAATAGAATTTCATTGTTTCCATTTGTGTTCAGACTTAGTTTACTTTCCATTCTTGCTAACTGATTTTTTTTTTTTTTAAATATGAGGATGTTACTGGGGTGTGGTGGTTCCCCCAGGAGGCTGAGGCAGGAGGATTATTATGAGTTTGAGATCAGCCTGGGCTACAGAGTGAGCTCAAGGCCAGCCTACACTGCATGGCAGGAGCCTGTCTCAAAAGGACTAAATAAATAAATAATGTTGCCATATTTCAAAAGTTTAAACTAGGAGCTGGGAACATGGCTCAGTAGAATAAGTGCTTCCCTGGCAAGTGCAAGGGTCTGAGTTCAATCCCCGGTTCTGCCAAAAAACTGCCATCTGTCATGTATTGGAAAAAAAAAAAAAAAAAAAAAAAAAAAAAAAGAGTGAAAACTATATAAAAATGATGCATTTTCAAAGAAATGTCACCTCCACCTGTTCCCCCCGTCCCTGTGGTTAAACAGCTGTTTCTGATTTATTCTTGAGTTTTATTTAGTAATGATAAGTTGTTTATTTATTTATTTTTGTATTTTAGCAAAGGGTCTACAGGGTGTTCCGGGTCTCACTACTAGATCAGACTCATAGTGATCTGCCTGCTTACAGCCTCCCAAGAGCTGGGATTACAGGCATATGCCACCACGCCCAGTCTCAATTGCCCTCTCAGCACACCCCGAAGGTGGGGCTGGCACTGCAGGCCTGGGGATCAAACCCCTGGCCTCTGTGCCTGCTTGCAGGTGCTTTAATCCACTGAGATATTTATTTACTTTTATGTATTTGGTACAGGGTCTCACTATGTAACTTGAACTCGTAGTGATCCTCCTGTCTCAGCCTCCCCAGTGCTGGGATTACAGGCATGTACCACCACGCCTGGCCTCATGTGCTGGGGTGGGGCCAGCATGGAATGTGGTGCTGGAGATTGAACCTAGTCCCTGCACTTGCCTAAGCAGGTGCTTAGTCCACTGAGCTATCTCTCCAGTCCTAATAATAAGTTGTTATGTGTGTTTTATTTTTTATTTCTCATGCAAAACATAGCTAATCAAAGCCAGTGTCAAATGATTACATTCTTAAAATGTTATTATAGGAAAAGACATGTCACCATTAGCCCCCCTGCCCCAGGCCCTTCCCCTCCTACGCATCCCATCATTCTGGCCACTTTCTGAAGCAGTTTTGCAAATCTCTTTCGTAAGTGTCTTTCTTTGTGTTGCCCTGGTTGCCTCAATATCCTGCATTGGTGCAAAATATTTTCCTCTCATGGTCATTTGACCTTGGGGAGGACTCAGAAGTTGCAGTGTCCCAGCGTGATGAATGCGGGGCATGAGGACACGCGGGAACATTACTCGGCAGTGTGGCCCTGAATCAAGGCCGGCACTTTCTGAAGCTGTTGGCTTCAAGCAGGAGCCTAAAGTGCTGTCTCTCTATGGTCTGTTGGCCATTTCAGAACTTTAGACATGCAATGGCCAATTCATTAGAAAGAAACAAGTAAAAAAAAAAAAAATGTTACTCGACAGAAATTGTTTTGACTCGATTTATGACTTTGAGGCAACCATGAGAACACTCACGAAAGAAGAAGCGCTTCAGAAGGTGGCGAGAGCAACGCGGGAAGTTTGTGCGTCGAGGGTGGGTATGTCTCCTTTACTGTAACCACGTGAAAAAGCGTAGGGCTGGGGAAGCAGCTCCGCAGTTTAAGCGCTGTGTGACAAGCTCAAGGTCCTGAGTTTGATCCCAGGTACAAAAAAAAAAAATTAATGTAAGCACTCAGTATGTTTTTGTCACATTACACCTCCTATGTTTTTTCTGCAGTTTAATTTCATTTTTTTTCTGCAGCTTAATTTCTTTGCTTAATATCTTCTGGCATTCATTCCATACCAGTTCATAGACATTTCCTTCATTCGTGTACAGCTCCAACCTACACCCCATAATTTAGTCCACCAATTCCGTCTGCTTGGACATTTAGATAGTTTTCAATCTTTAGAAGTTTAAAAGGTACTGCAATGAATAAGCCATGTCTATATGTTTTGCACTGTCACCAGGTATCTCCAGACAAATTCTCAGAATGGAGACTGCTGGCTCAACAAAGGGTGTGTTTGTTTCTTGTTGCTGCTTAATCAGTTACGATGAAGTCGGCTTAAAGCAGTCAGAGCTCCGCAGGCTCCGGGGGGCTCTCTGCTCAAGCCGTCCCAGGGCATAAATCAGGGTGGCGCTGAGTCCCATCCAGACGCTCTGGAAGAACCCACTTCCGCAAAACTTCAGGGGGAGAACTCAGTTCCTGGGAGGGGCGTCTCCATGTTGCTGCTGGCTCTGCCGCGTTCCTCACCCAGTGGCCACCCACCTTCAAGCCTGCAGTGTTGTGCGTGGAATCGTCCTCAGGCTCAGCGATTTCCTGATTTTTGGCAAAGATAGAGAAGGGTGTAAAATGTTCAGTGTGAAAAAGACACTCAGTGGTAACTGCAGCCCAGCGGAAACTGAACTCAACTTTGACCCGTGTAGAAGGGGCGGCGGCTGGCGTGGTGGTTCATTCCTGTAATCCTGATACTCAGAGAGGCTGAGGCAGGAAGATCCTCAGTGTAAACCCCAGCCTGAAGCATTTAGCAAGATTCTGTCTCAAAAATAAGGGGTGTGGGAGGAGGCTGCGGATGTACTGCAATGTGAAGGCCCCGAGTTCATTCTCCACTACTGAACAAGAAAAAGTGAGTGCGGGGGCTGGCCAGATAGCTCAGTGGACAAAGGCACCTGCTTGGGATCCCCAGCACCACATGCTGTGCCGGCCCTGCCTCTGGGGCACGCTGAGAAGGCTACTGAGACTGGGTGTGGTGGTGCGCCCCTGACCCCAGCGCTTGGAAGGCTGAAAACAGGAGGATCACTGAGTCCAGTCTGTGTAGTGAGACCCTGTGGACCCTGCACTAAATACGTAAAGCAGGTGCTCAGTAGAGCCAAGGAATAAAAGATGACAAAGGGTGGTCAGGCCAACTACATCTGCTGGCTCTTACCAAAGTCAGGATCTGATCTCCCCAGACCCAAGACAGAGCCCCATCCTCCAGGGCCACCCATGCTAAAACTCATGGCAGCTTTGAGCTTCCTCAGGCCGGCACTTGGAGGGGACCAGAATCATCTAGGGACATAGCCTTGAGGTGACAGAAGTTGCCTCAGTGTTTGCCCAAGTCTGTTGGCCAAGGTGAAGGCCTAGTAAAGAAGAGAGCTCACAGGAGCTGGGCTAGAGTTTGGTCAGGGAGAGAATCTCTGTTAGTTTCTCTTCTGTCACAGGCCAAGGGGCTCCTGAGATTAGATTAGTCTTGCTGGATGCTATCTTTAGATCTTGAGTGTCCCCCAAAAGACTTATGTTAACTATGGGATCCTCAGCTTGATGCTGTGGGAAGGGTGTGGACCTGTAAGAGATGGGGTCTAGTAGAGGTCATAGGTCACATGGGGCATGCCCTGAAGGGCACTGTGGGATGCTGGCCTCTCCCCTTTCTCTTTGCTTCCCAGAGTCAAAAGTTGCAGGGACCATCTTAAAATTCCCAGTCTTCCTTCCCCAGTGGCCCAAGCCAGCACCCACAAGACTGATAGGAAGTCTGTACTGTGTGGGTGTCTTAGCCAGGCCTAGGCTAAATGAGCCTTTGGTGTCCTGCCACAGAAGGAGCCTCAGGAATAGGAAAGAGCCTTCAGTGCTAATGGGAATTTCCTCAGCATTCGGAGTGCGGGAACACCAGTGAATCTGGGGTATATACAACCTATTTCATAATTTATAATATACATTTTCATTCTTATTTATACTTTCAGGATCTCACACCAGAGAGATAACGCAATATTTACACTTGGGTGTCTGTTTTATTTCACTTAAGAATATGGTCTCAAGGTTCATCCACTTAGCTATAAATGTTTTATGCCTATCCTTCTTTATGGCTGAGTAATATTCCACTGTATTATAAAACCACATCTTTTTTAATCATTCACTGGTTGATGGGTATTTGGGCTATTGCCAAGATGTAGCTATTACAAATTGTGCCACTATAAACATGGGTGTGTATATGTCATTCTTGTACGATGCTTTTCATTCTTTTGGGAAGATACCAAGAAGGGGAATAGCTAGGTCAAATGTCATCTCTTGTTTTAGGAGGAGTCCCTGCATTGATTTCCCGAGTGGTTGCCCCAGTCTACAGCCACCAGTAGTGGAGAGCAGTTCATTTTCCCCAGCGTACTGCCAGCATTTGTTATTGGTTGGTTTCTTGGTAGTGGTGTGGTGGGTTAACCAATGGTCAACTTGTAACACTGACCTGAACTCAGTCAGAGTGGTGCTGGGTGCGGAAGGCCCACCTAAGGACTGTCACCAACAGCATCAAAGAAGACCTGGAGGGGAGGCTGGTGCTCTGCTGATTCTCCCAGAGAAGCTTGTCACGCTGGTTTTTCTAATAAGAACTCTTCCGTTCTCATCCCCGAGGAGCTTGGGTCCTCTGTCGCTGAGGATGGCTGTGGTTCCCTTT
>NW_004524611.1:7132305-7152605 GCF_000260255.1 Octodon degus
TGGCTCGTATGATCCTCCTGTCTCAGCCTCCCCAGTGCTGGGATTATAGGCATGCACCACCACCCCTGGTTTTAGTGGCCAGCGCATTGTGTCCAGGTCCCTGCGCTTGCCAGCCAGGTGCTTAGACCGCTGAGCTATCTCCCCAGCCCCAGCTGCTGCTTCTGTGTAGCCAGCCAGGCCAGCTTGACCACATCCAGCTGCAGTGTCTGTGTTTTTCAACTTGCAATACGTACATAGGTAGGTTTGTTTCAGCTCATTTTGGAGCTCCATGAGGTGCCCAGAGCACACTGGCCCCACCAAGGTCGCTTTCTCCTCTATCTACTCTTCTCAGACCCCCTCCCTCCCAGAATTCTCCTGTCTAATGATAAACAATTCCTATAAGCAAACCTATTTTATTATTATTATTATTATTTTTTTTTTTTTTGGCGGAACTGGGGATTGAACTCAGGCCCTTGTGCTTGCCAGGGAAGCGCTTATTCCATGGAACCATCTCCCCAGCCCCTAGCAAACCTATTTTAAAACAAGTCCACCTGACAATGGATGACATAATTCTTGGATTTCATGGAAGCGTGTAATAACCTGCTATCATCTTCATACTTCCTGCTTGAAAACTATATTTAAGCTGAACTCAAGCCTGACTCTGGGCTGATGATTTGGAACTGGTTCCCATCATCCCACTAGCATAATAAAAGTTGCCTTCTAACTCCTCGGTGCAAAGAGTCTTCCATTTGGATTAATATTGGTTTTTCTGCAACTTGTGGGTAGCTCTCTGGCACGCTTCTGTACTTGACTTTTTAGATGAATGTTACAAAATAATCCTATAAATTATATGTACCATATTAAATTTGTTCCTTTGCAAACCCCGAATACAACAAATAGCCATTTCTTAACAGAAGAAAATTTGTTTATTTTTGGTGGTACCAAGGATCAAACTCAGGACCTTGTACTTGCCAGGCAAGCACTTACTCCCCTGAGCTATCTCCCCAGCCTTTTTTTTGGCAGATGAAAATATTTTATCACCTATGAAGAAATTCAAATTTTGTCCATAAAGTTTTATTGAAACAAGCTATATTTGTTTACATGCTGTTAATGGCTACTGTCACACCAAAACAGCAAAATGGAGCACTGTATGGCTGCAGCGGATAGAGAGCCTTCCCAGTCCTTGCGGAGGCATAGGAGGTTTATATTTGTCATCCCACGGGTAAATTATTGAATTCCCGTCAAGTTAATCCAATCTACCACACCCAGGGCAATCTGAGGCGGGAATAAAGACGCCAAAGCATATTTGTAGTTATGAGGAGCCAAGGGGCTCTAAGTCCAGCCATGATGGAGGCTATCTGGAGCAAAGGCCTTGAGCCAAGGCTAAACCTGGATTTTTTTTATTCATGAAGAGGCGAGTGGCTTGACGATGACAGAGAATGGTGGAAAGTAGGCGAGTGCTTTAGGCTGGCAATATGCAGAGAGAAGGATATGCAGAAAGAGTAACCCGCGTAACACAACTGAGGTAGCAGCTAATGTTTTGGCGTTGGCGCTTCAGCTCTGAAGCGTCACCTCTCAAGCCCTGGGAAGTCATCGCCTCTTGCTCGAGCTGGTCCTTTCCTCAACGCAGAGCACGGCCTCTTCATCCATCTTGTCCCAGCTCACACAAGGGAACAGCCAGTGGGGGCTCGGGGAACACATCTTCTTTGAAGATGGTGTCTTCAAAGACTCCCCTCGTCCCACTCGGAGGGGCTATCACAGGAACACAGAAAAATCTCAGTGGGGGAAAGCCTGCCGGCATGTGGGCTAAGGGGGAGGAAACAGTGCACGGTACTGGTAGGAACGAAAACTAGTACAGCCGCTGTGGAGTTCCGCGTGGTGGGTCTTCAAAACACTACAAGGCAGGACAGTTTTGATAATTGTGCTTCCAATTTCTGCTGGTCTTTTGAAAGGAGCATTTAATACTTAAAATTTTTTTTATTATCTTTTTCTTTTGAATTTCTTACAACTTTTTTTGTTGTTTCATTTCATTTTTTTCTTTAAACCAATCTTGCACATTTATATTGGTAGCCTAAACAACTAATTTGAAGATAACATCATTCAATACAGCAACCATTGTTGAATTTCTATTACTTTATTTAGCGAAATTGTATATTGTTTCTAATGCTGTTTTTTTCTATCAGTATCTTGTAGTCCTTTTTTTTTTTGGAAGTACCAGGGATCGAACTGAGGAGGACCTTGCACTTACCAGGCAAGCACTTATTCCACCAAGCTATCTCCCCAGCCCACTATTTTGTATTTTTTTTCCAGAACCGGGGATTGAACTCAGGCCCTTGCGCTTGTCAGGGAACCGGAAGTTGCTCAGCTGCCATTATTCTACTGAGCCATCTCCCCGGCCCCTATTTTGTACTCTAAAAAAAAAAAAAAAAAAGACTACCATCAGCATTTTGGCTGGACCAAAATACATTGCCAATGGCCAGTTGAAGGGGTAAGGAAAAGTCCTAGCCAGCTGTGTGCATGTCAATACACAGAAATAGAATCAGACTCAGCCAAATGGAGACAACTGCCTCTCTTTCAGGGAGTCCCCCAGGTAGCCCTCCACAGCACAGCTTACACTATTAACCATCTGCTTCTTTAGCAAAACAGATCTGTTTTGACGTATGGTCCCCTGTATCTCTCTCTTTTTTTTTTTTTTTCCCCTGTATCTCTTTTACATGTGACTTTTCCCCAAGCAACCTAAACAACAGCACCGCATCCCTGTGCGCTTCTGCATAGAGCAAGCATGCTACCCTACAGCTGCGTAGGGTTCAACCCCCAGAGCATCTAGCATTAGTCTCATTCTGTTTGCTAATGTGCAGAGCTCCACAAAAGTGTCCTTAAAATTTCTTTCTTGCACGTCTTTCTCCAGCTGTGCAGCATTAAAGATCACGTGGCCATATGGCCGGCGTGTCCCTTCGGTTGCCTTGTTTGCATTCCTTTCTTCTAATTCAACCCTGGTGTGGAGGGCTGACTTGTACAGAAGCCGCTTTGCTGCTTGGGAACCGGAAGTTGCTCAGCTGCCGACAGTGTTACACCTGGCTCTCGGAACGGTGCGCTGCGCGGGAGAAAGGGCTCGCCGCCCTGCGCATGCTCGGCAAGTGCTCTGCTGCTGAACGCCACCCTCAGCCTGAAAATGACGTTTTTGGAGAGTCCAGGGCAGCTGCTTTACAGAAGACTCTCAATTTGGCCTTGTCGTCCTCCTTATTAGAGTCAGGTGTGTCATTTTGGGGGCGGAAGTGCTATACAGCTGACACTGGATTCCCTGCGGTCACACCTCACTTTGTCCATTCTTTATGATGCTAATTTGGGGGAGGTACTAGTGATTGAGCCCCAAGGTGCTCTCTGCCTGAACTAAGCCTTTGGCCCTTTTTAGCATTTTGAGACAGGGTCTCACCAAGTTGCCCAAGTGGACTCAGTCTTGCAGTCCTGCCTGCCTCAGCATCCCCCATTGCTGGGATCACAGGCAGGCACCACCATGCGCAGTGTTGCCCTTAGTTTGTCTTTTGTCAATGTGGTTCTGCCCGATTTGTCTGTTCAGAGGACCATTGTTCCCCCTTTGTAGCAAATGAGACCCGTGGGGACTCTTGGAGCTGTGTGAGTAACCGGCCCCTTTCACCCCTTGGCTGGAAACTCATTCTTGCCTGAGTCAGTTGCTGTCTTGGGGAATAGACATGGACATCAATATTTTTTAAATGGTCCCCAAGTGGTTTTAAAACACAGCCAGGGTTGGCATCTCAAACCATGTTTACAAGCCCTGGGGAGATCTTGTTAGAATGCAAACTTGTTCTTAGCACTGAAAAACAGGGAGAAAATGTGGGGTTAGCAAGACTGGTGTAGTTTTCTAATTATGTCTTTCTAGCAATGTCCCAGCACTATTGGTGTTGGCCTAGTGGAATCTCTCTCTCTCTCTCTCTCTCTCTCTCTCTCTCTCTCTCTCTCTCTCTCTCTGAACTAGGGATTGATCCCAAGGCCTTCGCACTGGTTTTGTTTTAGCAGATTCTAACTAAGTTGCCCAGGCAGGCTTTAAACTTGAGCTCCTCCTGCCTCAGCCTCCTAAAGTACAAGTCTCACTTCAAATATCATGGATAGATCTAGACCCCAGATTATATCGACCATTCACTCTGGATGCAAAACTTTTCTTCCTTTAGTTTTACAACAGTGTCAGTCAAGATTTTTAGTTAGAGGCATAAGAACATTTTCCAGCCGGGTTGCACAGAAAAGCTCTGGGAATGTCTCAGCTGGCCAGAGCTGAGCTCCCAGGCATGGTGCCCAGACCACGTAGCAGAACTGACCTAATGAGGGACCCGGCCTGTCCACGGCAGGGCAGCGAGCCCACAGGCATGAGGACAGAGACGCAAATCAGTGCACCCTGCACCTCTGTCAACAGCACCTATGCCACGTGTGCCTGGAACTGCCCCTCACCGCGCTGTCAGCCCCACAGCTGGGCTCTCTGTGGTCACCCTCACCGGCTCGCGGGTTGTACAAGAACCTGCTCTCTCCTCCAGTTGGCTTCTCATTGTTGCATTTCCAAAAGTAACACACAAGCACTGCACAACCCTCTGCTTACCTCCCATTTTTTAATGTCCAAAGCAAGTTGGAGGGACCACGGGTTCACTCAGTCCCCCTTCTTCCTGTCTGTGTCCTGCTCAGCAACCACCAAGGGCTTGCCAGTCTGTGGCTGTATTCATCACCGTCCTATTGATACAGGGAGAAGAACTGATCTTGGGTGGGTGACCTCCAAATGATACAGGGAGCCTCCAAATGACATAGGGATAAATGATCTCCCGACCTGACCTGGACGAGTTCGTGTTCTCTAAAACCGAAGAATGAATTTTAGGAACAAATGGAGGTTATAAGCAGAATATATTTATTGAGGGAAAGAAAGCTCCTGTCCAAGAGAGGGACAGGAGGGGGGCCCGAGCGGGTAGTTCCCCGGGAAGTTGTCTCTTCCAGGGACTTTTATAGTGTAAAACCATGTGGGGATAAGGTAGAGAGAATGGGAACTCGCTTAGGCAGATGTAGGGTGGGACAAAACTATGGTCAACCAATGGGATTACAAGCTATTGTTCCAGTAAAATTGATTAGGCCCATGACCAAATGGGGTAGCCAGTCATGTAGCAAGGGGGCATGAATGTAGAACAGGACCTTATCTGGTGGCCTTCAGACAATGATTCTTTCTGAGTAATGAGCAATGTTAGATGCCAACCTCTAGGGAGGTTAGCACTTGTTTGGTCTTTAGGTCTGGCTTCCAGCAGGAGCATCTCCCCCAGCTGTAAGGCATCTGGTCTTTGTCATGTCCTTTGAGGGCCTGGCCCTGTCTGACTGCCTATAATATTTCTATCTAACTCCGCTGCCTGCAACACTATTGCTAAAACAAAATACTGAATACCTGTAAGTTAGAGGAGGCAAGATTTATTTTGGCTCATGGTTTAGAGGGGTTAGTCTATGATCTCCTGGTTCCAAGGCAGAAAGGGCATGGCGGTGAAAGAGGAAAGATGTTCAAAGTATGGCAGCTATGAAGCAGAGAAAGGGAAGGAACTGGAGACAAGAACGCACCCCTCTAGGCCACGCCTCATGAGTCCAGCCGGCCAGGTCTCGCCTCCCAGCAGTGCAGTCAGCTTTGAACTCACCTGTGGATCCCCTGGTGTCCCCTCGATCCAGTCACCTTCCACACACAGGGGAGGCTCTGGGGTGTCGTGCTATGTCTGAATGCTAACAGTGACCCAGCTGGCCGCAGGGATTCCCAGTAGGCTTGAACAATTCTGGGGACTGATAAAGGAATCTCAGATGTCCCAAAACATTGAAAGAATGCCCTGGCCTGGTGCTGAGCCAGGTTCCTTAAACCCTCAAGTGCTCTGTGCCGTGGCATGCTGGTGGTGACACCAATGTTGAGCATCCCATCCCCAGCTGTCTGTCCACAGCCCCTGCAAGAAGAGCTAACAGGGGCTGTGCACAGTGGTTTTGGGGTTTAGTGCTTGGCTGGAATCCAAACCACCCCATCTGAGGAACCCCCTTTGCTGGTGTGATAAGGACAACCCCAAGGCTGGAGTCAGGTCAGGAAGTCACATGGTGGCTGGGGTCAGCTGGCACCTTTAGGATAAGATTCTCAAGGCTGCCCTCCTTTAGAGGATTTTTGTAAAAACCGTGTATTAATAAGACCAGAAAGAACTACCAAAATGTTATTGGTGGCTGCCTCTGAATGGTATTTCCCTTTCCATTTTAATGCTTTCGCTGTGTGCTCTAAAATGCTTCTAATAAGTGTGTTTTTTTAATCATTTGAAAAAAGTTTAACCAAGAGATGAAAGGAAGCGAAAAAGTTGTAGGAAGAACTCGAATGTGTTGTGTGCACTGAGCCCCCAGGGTAAACGTGGTCACTGTGTACTGCAGACATGCAGTAATCAAAATTAAAAAGTGAAAAAAGAAAGTTTGGAAGGGAGGAGGAAAGGAGGGAGGGAGACTCATGGGGCTGATTCCGGCTTGGCTTCCAGGGGGCCGCAGTGGAACCTGCGTGGTCTCCATCTCTCCTCCCCCAGGCTGCATGGGAAACCTGAGGTGGCACCGGCAGGACCCAGCCCGGCTTTGCCTCGCCCACCACCCCTAGGTTGGGGCTGTAGCTTCTCCCAAACTTTGGGTGCATTTTTCTGTTTAAGCTTGGAGGCCTGAGGCATGCAGGGCTGGAGGAGCAGGATGAGGTGACGAAGGAGCAGCCAGCCCTCCTGGTGTCTCAGAGAGAAGCCTGAGCTCCTTGCAGAGCTGACGGTGGAGCTGGAGGATTCCCGCCTGCTTCCAGGGCCCCTGGAGAGCACAGAAGCCCTCGCGCACCTGGGCGGGCGCTTCCTGGAGTGCAGTTAGGCGCATGGTTTTCTGCTTCTGGCACTAGAATGGAAGCTCCATGAGGACAGGAGTCCTGTTTATGACCACATCTCTAGTTCTTGGCCCCATTTCTGGTTCAAGCTGTAAACAAAGAATAATCACCGTTGATTAGGTGCTTTCCACGAGTCAAGAACTGCACAAGATGCTTTAAATGCATAACTCCCCTTGTTTTTTTCTTAGTTTTGAGGATTGAGCCAGATGCGATGCAAACGCTCTAACAGCCACTGCTCTTATAAAATTTTACTTTGAAGGCCAGGCATGGTCAGCACCACAACACTCTGGGAGGCTGAGGCAGGAGGACTGCAAGTTCAAGCCCTGCCATGGTGATTTGGTAATTTATTTATTTATTTATTTATTTTTTGTGGAACCGGGGATTGAACTCAGACCCTTGCGCTTGCCAGGGAAGCGCTTACTCTGCTGAGCCATTTCCCCGGTCCCTATGGCACCTTGGCAATTTAAATAGACCCTGTTTCAAAGAAAAAAGTGCTGCAGATATGTAGCTCAGTGCCCCTGGGTTCAGTCTACAGTACAAAAAAAAAAGATAAAAAAAATTAAAAATGCAGTAGTGAAACCTCATATCCTGATGAAGCAATGAATTACAACTAACATAATTAATTTTCAGAAATCTTATAAATTCTACATTTGGTCTAGTCCAAGATTTCTCGATCTCAGACTAACAGACATTTGGGGCTGGGTGGCAGCTCAACAGCAACCCTGGCCTCTCCCCACAAGATGGTCAGTGTGACCTCTTCCCAGCTGACCAGGGTTTCTTTTTTTCTTTTCTTTCTTTTTTTTTTTTTTTTTTTTTTTTTTTTTTTTTTTTTTTTTTTGTATTTTAGAGAAGGGTCTACAGGGTGTTCAGGGTCTCACTACTAGATCAGACTTGTAGTGATCTGCCTGTTTACCACCTCCCAAGAGCTGGGATTACAGGCACACACTACCACACCCAGTCTCAATTGCAGTCTCAGCGCGCCCTGGGCGCGGGGCCGGCATGGCAGACCTGGGGATCTAACCCCTGTCCCCTGCTTGCAGGTGCTTTTTAATTTGCTGAACTATTTGGCCAGCCCTCTACAACCAGTATTTCCAACCTGCCATGGCTAAACCCCAGAGAGGGCGGCCAAGTCACCCCAGGTCTGATTTGATGGGTCTGAAAGCAGGATTTGAATCTATCTACTTGGAAACATCTGTCCCGGTGGTGAGCTCCCCACCGGATCGCCGATCCCAGCAGTGTGTACTTGGTCACCACCCCCCAAATCCGGTTTTTGTATCCCCAGTTCCCTTGAGATGTAGCTCAGGTTTTGGCCGCATTTCAGATGCACACAGGAAATGGGGTTGTCTTGGGAAGCTGGAGGCCAAGTCTTGTAGCCTCCAGGCCTGGCAGAGCGGGGTCTCTCAGGAAAGGGACAGGAGCTGGATTCTTAAGAGGACCTGGGACCTGCTTTTTCTGTCATCACACCCTGCACTGGACAAAAACTGGAGCAGTCTTCGGCCACCAGGCGCACACACGGCCTTCCTCCCAGGCTGGCTTCATTCCTGCGTGTCCTCAGACGAGAGCGGCTGGAAAGAATGAGAGGGCAGGGTTTCTTGGAAAGCAGTCTGGCCTGCATCAGCACTAATGATTAAAATGTGTCCTGTGTGGCCGAACATGTGCTCCTAAGCTGCTTTAACCCCTCAGTGCACAATTCAGGATTCTCAGCTCCTTTTTTTGATTGAGACAGGGTCTTGCTGTGTAGCCCAGGCTGACCTAGAACTCATGGCAGTCCTCCTGCCTCAGTGCTGGATTACAGGCATGCACCACCATACGTGACCGATCTTCAGTTCTTGAAGTCTGGATTCTTTTTTCTTTTAGATGGCCCAACTCAGACACTATTAACTAAAGGGCTCTGTAAGTCCCATGAACAACACATCTATCTATCTATCTATCTATCTATCTATCTATCTATCTATCATCTATCTAATTTGTCATCTATCTATTGTCTAGGTCTAGAGAGTTGTAGAGATACTCATAATACAAAGTAATAGAACCTTGATTTGGAAAATAGAAGCACAATAAATATCTTTATCGCCCTTCTCTACTTCAGTAGCCAGGATCCTTTTGGAGTTATCAGGGCAAGAAAAGGACAAGACCAATAAGATCTTTGGAAATTCAACCGGTTTCGTTTGCTCCTTGGGCCACACAAGCCACTGACATCCCCTACCCAGGGCAGGAATGTGTTCTCCTGGGGTCTCTGACTGCCTGACATAAATGGAAGATTTTGCCTTCCAAAGCATATGAAGAGTTTTCTGGCGAGGAGCAAATGTTGGAAGCCCCAGCATCCCAGTGTCAGCCCAGCCTGTCCTTGTACTTTTGACCCAATGGTGTTAGGTTTCTGAGAGCTTCGTTTGTTATGCTGACCATGCATTCTTCTGTGTATTTTCTATGCAACAGATGACATCAAGGGGTGTGCTGACCTTGAAGCTAAAGCTTGTGGTGGGTACATGGGGCCCCCCCTGAAGTGATCTGAGTCATCCCGAGCCCCCTGACAGACAAAACTTGAAATCTGAGCCTACCGTGGTGGTGCATGCCTGTAATGGTTAGCACTGTAGGAGGCTGAGACAGGAGGGTTACAACTCTGAGTCCATTCTGGGCAGTTGATCAAGGCTCTATCTAAAATACAGAATAGAGGACTGGGGATGCAGCTCAGTTGAAAAGCCTCTGGGTTCAGTCCCCAGTACCAGGAAAAAAGTTGAAATGTGCCCCTGGAAAAGCACACCGCATCTGTTGGTACACAAGATACAGCGTGTGTTCAGAATTTGAACCGAGGAAAGGCAAAGGCTTTTCCTGCACCATGAGATCTTCTGAAGTCTTCCTTCTGATCTCAAAATTTAGAACCTCCCTGTCCCTCCCTGTTCCATTTCCACCAGCAGCAGGGAATGTGGGCAGCCACATGAGGTGGTGGCTGTGACAGTCTCATTCAGTGCTGGCACCTTGTGGGGGAAGCATGACTCTGTGACACAAGCAGCCCTTGCCAGCTGGGCCTGTGACAGCGCTAGGGAGATGGTAAGCTAATGACAATGCAATAACTGAATTCTAGCCTGAAAGTGATAGCTAAGCCTAGCAATGCGATTAGAGGCCGTGTTAAATAAATCCTGTGGAACAGAAGGTGGAGATTCCATCTCTGAGGCATGTGAGAGTCACGGCAGCATTTCTGCAGGAGCTGGGCATGACGTGCACACCTGGGATCCTGGCCTCTGGGAGGCTGAGGCGGGAGGAGGGCGAGTGCAAGCCTGCCCTGGGCAAGTCAGTGACTGAGTGAGACCTGGTCTCAGAACGCAGATAGTAAAATCTCAAAATTTAGAACCTCCCTGTCCCTCCCTGTTCCATTTCCACCAGCAGCAGGGAATGTGGGCAGCCACATGAGGTGGTGGCTGTGACAGTCTCATTCAGTGCTGGCACCTTGTGGGGGAAGCATGACTCTGTGACATAAGCAGCCCTTGTGTAGCTCAGTGAGAAGACTCTGGGTTGAAGCCCTGTACTGGAAAAAAAGAGAAGAGATCAAAGAATTCCTGCAGAGACTGGGAACAGTGTCTGCCAGCCTTAGTGTGGGTGGGGAAGGCAGGGCTGTGGCCCCAGCGGGGGTGGAAAGCCGTCCACACCGAGAACCCATGAAGCCAGGTGCCCCGGCTTCTGCACCCCAGATCTATTACCCAGTACCCCTTTCAGGTGAAAGAACCCAGCTTACCCTAGCTTGAGTCTGATGACAGAGGGGACTGATATAGGCACTCCAGGGCTAGCACACCACTCGGCCACTGGAGCTGGGGCACCAGAAATGCAACCACCCCATCCGTTTTTGTTTTTGTTTTTTGCATTGTCTTTGGATCTCCCTGAGCTTCATCTTTTTTCTTTACAAGTCTTCTACCTCCAGTCCTCCAATCCACATGATCTGGAACATAGTGACAGAGTTCCCAAGTTATACATCTTACACCTCAGACACCAAAGAGCATTGGTTCAATTGTCTTTCTAAAGCCTCCAAGCCAGCTGAGGTATCACACGTCTGTGGTCTCAGCATTCAGGAGGCTGAGACAGGAGGGTGAATGCAAGTTTGAGGCCAGCCTGGGCTACATAGTGAGTTCAAGGCCAGCTTGAGCTCCATAGTGAGATGCTGTCCAAAAAAACAAACCAAACAGAAAAATACTGTGGTCCCGAACTCTGTAAGAGGACACCTACTGGGTCCTCATGGTCAGTGACATCTGTTGAATGAATCCACTGTGGACAGGGGACAAGATCATGTGGCAAATACAGCAGAAGCCTTCTGGAAAATGCTATATGTTTTTTAGGTGAAGTCCTTGGGAAAATGTGTATGAAACCCCATGCTACTTGTTGGCCCCTGGGGCTATATTCGTGCCCCATGTATGTAAACCATCCTTCATGGTATGCACTTCAGAAATCAGCATTCAAGTGGTCCATCGGCGTGGGAAGACAGAGGCAAGGACAGCTCCCAGAGGGTAAGTGGAGCCAGGCAGACCGCTAAGGGGCGTCCACAGAAGCCACGACCCCAGCCCATTTGCATGCCTGCTTTTGCATTTGCGTTCATTAGTTTCTGTGGGACTCTGGAGGAATACACCATGTTCATAGATCGTAAAGATCAGCTTTCTCCAATTTTTTTAAATAAAAAATCTCAACATGCTTCTTTATAGGTCTTGATAGACAGATTCCAAGTTTAGAGGAAAATGCAAAGGAACAAGAATAGCCACGATGTTGGCATGTTCTAGAAGCTCTGGTCTACCAGATGATCTACTTGGTTTTGTTTTTGTTCTTGTTGTTTTGAGACAGAGTCTCACTGTGTCATTCAGGCTGACATCAAATCCTCTGCGATCCTCCTGCCTCAGCCTCCGAAGTGTTGGGATTACAGGCATGTACCATCACTTATCACAGAATCAAAACTGATTCAGGGAGCTGACTAGAAAGCTCCTGCATACATTCTGGAACTGAAGAAGACTAAAACAAAAGTAGAGCTTTTTAGAGCAAAACGTACTGATTATCACTAATTGCACTCTTGGACTTTCCCCCTGAACTATATAAGAAATCTTCAAAGTTATAAAAGAAATGAGATTAAAGGGTTGGGGAGATGGCTCAGTGGAATAAGTGCTTCCCTGGCAAGTGCAAGGGCCTGAGTTCAATCCCGGTTCCACAAAATAAATAAATAAATAAATAAATAAATTTTTTATTTTTCCTGTATTTTAGGGAAGGGTCTACAGAGTGTTCAGGGTCTCACTATTAGATCAGACTCCTAGTAATTCTCCTGTTTACAGCCTCCCCAGTACTGGGATTACAGGCGTGCACCACTATGCCTGGACTCGGTCACCTGGCTTAGTGTGCCCAGGAGCGGGGCCTGTAACATGCGATACTGGGGATCGAACTTCAGTTCTTGCTGTTCCCTAAGCAAGGTGTTTAGTCTGCTGAGCTATCTCGCTGGCCCTAACTTGTTACTTTTTGGTTTTGGTTTGAGACAGGGTCTCGCTATGAGTTCAGGCTGAATTTCAACTCACTATGTAGTCCAGGCTACCCTCAAGCCCATGGTAATCCTCCTGCCTCAGCCTCCTGAGTGCTAGAATTATAGGCAGGCACCACTGTGCCCAACTTGCTTGATATTTTGTCCTCTGATTTTAAGCTTCTCTATTTGAAATGTATTTAAATATGCAGTTTGACTTTCTAAAAATTTTGAATCCCTAATCGCTTGTAAACTACTACTGTATTAGGGCTGAACCTGAGCGGTGGAACTAGGAGGAGGTGTGTACTTGTACCCAGAATAAGGTGTCACCTGTGACAGCCACAGGCTGGGGGACACACGCATCTGCAAATTACAGAAACTAACACTGCTGGATGTATGTGTTGCCTGTCACTGATGAAATGTCACATGGCCCTGTGATTGCACAGATGTGTCTGTAAGCATAGTTAGATCCTTGTTTTTTGTATTGAGACACTGTCTTGCTAAGTCACTGAATTGCCCAGGCTGGTCTTAAATTTGCCATCCTCCTGTCTCAGTCTCCTAGAGTACTGGAATTACAGTTAGGCTATATATTTCTTTTTTTTTTTTTTTTTTTTTAAATGTATTTAGTACAGGGTCTCACTACACAGATCAGACTCATAGTGATCCTCCTGTTTTCAGCCTCCCAAGCACTGGGATTACAGGCACATGCCACCACGCGCAGTCTCAATCCCCACTGTCTCAGCATGCCCTGGGGTTAGGACCAGCATGGCAAGTCAGGGATTGAACCCTGGCCACTGCGCTCTGCCTAAGCAGGTGCTTTCATCCGCTGAGCTATCTGCCCCCCTCCCCCCGGCTGTAGATTTCTTTGAGAGTGATTTATGCGTAAGGATGGGGGCTGGCTAAGCGAGTACAAAGTCCTCGCTGCCTGTGCGAGGGACGGGACGGAAGCAGGCTGGAGCCCACTGGTACCGATGGGACTTGTTGTCCACAGGTGCATAGGAAGGAAGTTCTGAGGGCCAGAACAACTGTGGGCCCAGCTGTTCTTCAGAGCCCCTGTGCTCAGGAAGCCCTGAAACCTTTCTCAAAAACAAGTGCAACAGCAGAGGGGGAAAAAAGTCTTTTGATTTTAGCACAGTTTTAGATTCACAAAAAACAACTTACCAAGATAGTACAAAAAATTCCCGTTGAGCCTTGTAGCCACATTCCGATTGCTAACATCTTGCATCTCTGCGCTGCATTTGTTACAACTAATCGTCCATTACTGCTGCATGCTTGGTAGACCAAGGCCTTCCAGATTTCCAGTTTGATCCAGATTCCCCAGTTTTGATCCAATGTCTTTTTTCTGTCTTCAGATCTCGTCCAGCTTACGTTTAGCAGTCCTGTCCACTTGGGCTCCTTTTCACTGTTTCTCAGATTCTCCTTGTGTTGGATGACGCTGGTAGATCTGAGGGATACTGGCCCGAGTGTTGTGTAGATTGCCCTTGGCTGGGGTTCACCGGATGTTTCTCTCATGATCAGACTGGAGTGAAGGACTTGAGGAAGGAGGGCCACAGAGACAGGGTGCTGTTGTTTGTCACACTATACCCAGAGCGTGCCATGGTTATGACAAGGTTAAGTGAGGACGGCATTGCCTGCGGGGTACGGTGGACACACCTGTAATCTTAGCTGCCGGAGAGGCCGAGGCAGGAGGATTGCCAATCAGAGCCCAGCCTGAGCAGTTCAGCAACTTATTGAGACCCTGTCTCAAAATAATAATAATAGGGGCTGGTGAGATGGCTTAGTGGTCTAAGCACCTACTTAGAACAAGCTTAGCAAAGCACAGGGACCGCGGTTCAATCCCCCAGCACCACATGCCAGCCAGCCCCGCCCCCTGGTGGGCTGAGCTGGCCACACACACACACACACATACACACACACAAATAAATAAAATTTTTTAAAAAAGAAAAAAAATAGTAATAACTGGAGATGTAACTCAGTCTGGAAGCCCCCAATTCAATACCCAGTGTTGAGAAACAACAAAAAGGAAAATAAGGAAGGTCAAAACCCAAAACAATTGCCGAAAATGTGGGGGAACCAAGTACCTCTCTCTACCCAGTCAGCTCCCTACCTGATGGGAGGAGGGAGGAGGACCCTACAAACACATAAGAGGGAGAAAAGGGACTGTGCTGTCAGAAAGGTGAATATCCGGCCACCGTCCTTGAGTCTTTCTGGAGAAGCTACACTGTGGTGACTGGAATCTGCCTGCTTTTCCTTGGCAGGGGCAGGATGAACAGGCAACGCAGTAGAAGGATGCATTTGGGAATAGGGACAGGACAGTGACCTGCGGCTCTCTGAGTGACAAGAAAGTCAGCCCTGGCCGGAATGCTTTGGCTAAGTGTGTATAGTACAGCCGCTTCTTTTTTTATTCCTCTTTGGTTTAGTGGCTGATGTGTGTGAATTAAATGGATTTAGACTGGGTTAGCAGGAAAAGTTTACTTTCTTATGCCCTGAGAGCCAACAAAGGAAAGAGCTGGTTCACTGGATGGTGGAGACTTTCCTGGTTTAGTAAGGAGAAGGAAGGAGGGAGTTTAAGGGCTTCTAGGATTGTGGGGCCATAAAGCAATGGCAGATTAGGGTAACTGAGTCAGTCTTGTTGGTCTTGGGTAGTAAGAGCAGACTCAGAGTGATCCTCTTCGTCCTAGTGTGGGAGAGGTATTTGAGGGCAGATGCACCCCTAGGGCCCCAGTTCACAGCCTCTTACCCATTAAAATATGGTACTTGATCTTCCCTGCCCTCCTTTCCTCCCAGTCCTACTGACCTAAGAAACCAGGTGCCGCTAGGTGTGGTAGTGTATGCCTGAAGTACCAGCTGCTCAGGAAGCTGAGGCACGAGAGTCGCAGGTTCGAGATCAGTGTGGGAAATTTAGCAAGATCTAGTCTCACGAAAACAAAATAAGATTTGAAAAGTCTGGGGTGGTAGCTCAGGGGTAGCATGTTTGCCTAGTACGCGTGAGGCCCTGGATTCAACCCCTATTACCATAAAACAAATAGAAAACCCCAAACAAAACACACACACACACACACACACACACGCGCGCGCGTACACAACCACCACCAAACCAAACAGGTGCATTATTAAAGCCAGGGTACCTTTCCCATAGCATCGTTAGGAATAAACGTGATGCAAAAGTAAAACTGTAGGGCTGGGGAGATAGCTCAGTAGAATAAGCGCTTGCCTGGCAAGTGCAGGGTCCTGAGTTCAGTCCCCAGTACCGCAAAAAAAAAAAAAACCTGGCAAATTTTTTGGGGGCTGGTGAGATGGCTCAGTGGTCTAAAGCACCTACTTAGAACAAGCTTAGCAAACACAGGGACCGCGGTTCAATCCCCCAGCACCACATGCCAGCCAAACCCGCCCCCTGGTGGGCTGAGCTGGACACACACACACACAAATAAATAAATAAATAAATAAATAAATAAATAAATAAAGTAAAACTGTTAGGGTCACTGCAAAGCAACAGAGGCCTCATCTTAAAATTTTTTAGTGAAGCAAAAGAAGCAGAGGAGCCAGGCATAGTGGTATATGCCTGTAATCCCAGCAATCCAGGAGGCTGAGGCAAGGGGATCGCTATGAGTTTGAGGCCAGCCTGGGTTATATAGCAAGTTCAAGTCCAGACTGAACTACATCGTAAGACCCTGTCTCAAAAAACAAAACAAAACAAATCCCAAAGGCAAAATGCCCCCCCCAAAAAAAACAAAAACAAAAAGTGAAAAACAAAAGCTCAACTAACCAAACACACAAAAAGAACCATACAGAACAGCATGCACCTGTACGCAGCCTGACAAACGCTCACAGAAGGAATAAACCAGCACCAGACAGGCAGAAGCATACGCCAGCCACCTCAGCGGAGCTTGCCTGTGCCGCCTCCTGCCCCTGTGCCCACCCCTGGCCTGGAGAGCATTTGCCTCCAAAAGCTGCTGAGCCGCTGCCCAGGTGATTCCTGGGCCTCCCTGCTGGGGTGGGAAGCCTCTCCTGGAAGCCTCAGAATCTCCTCCTGTAGAAGCAAAACTGCAGGGTGCTGTGCTCCAGCTGCGCCTAGCCGCTGCCTGGCCGGCTCCCAGGGGCAGCGGGCATTTCCTGTCTCTGGGGTCTGCAGAGTCCCAGGCTCAGGAAGTCCAGGCGCTGGGTCCAGCCTGGGCGTGCGGCTCACGCATGCTGGCGGGACTTGCACGGAGAGGTATTTTTGGAAGGTGCAGCAAATTCTGTAGCCATTTGGAAAATGCCTGCTCACAGCCTGGGCCGGATTTTCATTCGAAAATGATGATGTGGCCGAGGGGCCTGACCTGGCCACTTTTCCAGGATCTAGGGGTGGGGAAAGTGAGGCGACATATTCAGTTTTTTCCTTTTTATTTAAGTTGTGTCACCATTTTCCTTTCTGTCGGTCTCAAATCCCTCTATCCCGCAAGTGCTGAGAGAGCTGTGAGGGACCCTGCAGCTTGCGGGCCCTTGGATGTCGGCTGCAGGTAAGTGTCTCATCTTGTCCCAGATTTGCCAGGCTTTTGGGTCACTTTAAATTGAAAGTTTAGCTCTGTTTCTCATTAAGGATCTGGGCCCTGCTGCCCTCACCCAGACTTTCTTTACCTTTCCTGGTAGGTGCTCAACTGGTGTACGTGTCCTCCCTGTTTCCCCTGTGTCCCTCTGCTCTGGTGGCCTTAATGGACAACTGTAGCTTCTGCTATTTATCTCTGAGTTCATCAATCATCCATCTACCCACCCATCCATCCATCCATCCATCCATCCATCCATCCATGCATCCACCCAGTGCCAGGCCAGAATGGGCAGTTGGACAGACATAGCCAACTTCTTCTTCTTCTTGTTCTTTTTTTTTTTTTTTTTTTTTTTGCTGAACCAAGGATTGAACTCAGACCCTTGCACTTGCCAGGTAACAGCCAACTGCTGTCATCATCATTTCTGTTCTTTCATATGAGAGTCCCCTTTGTCCCCGCATCTTCTGTCCCCTCTGAAGCATCTCTGTTCCTGTAGCTGCAAAGGTGACCCATCCTCTCTGCTCTGTTTCCAGTCCTTCTGCCTCTGCTTCTCATTTGTCGCTCCCTTACCTTGGGCTTGGGACATAACTTGGTGACCTGGCACCTATGTAACATACACAAGGCCCTGGATTTGATTCCCACTACTATTAAAAAAAAAAAAAGAACCTGGCACATTTGTTTGTTCTTTCTTCCCCCCCACCCCCCGTTTTATTTGTTTTGCTTTGTTTGAGACGGGGCTTCACTGTGTAGTCTGGTCTGGTCCTGAATTCATGTAGCTCAGACTGGCCTTGATCTTGGAGCGATCCTCCTGCTTCAGCTTCCTGAGTGCTGAGATTAGAGGCATCACTGCACTAGGCTAAATTTTCTTTTCTTTTCTTTTCTTTTTCTTTTTTTTTTTTTTTTTTGTCTCTCCAGTACCAGGGATTGAACTCAGGACCTTGAACTTGCCAGGCAGGTGCTTACACCACTGAGCTGTCTCCCCAGCCCAATTTTCCATTTCGACTTCCAGCTCGGTGCCCCATCCTTTCACTATGCCAGATGTTAGGATGCAAATATTGTGGAAGTCTGTCCTTCCCCTACGCAAAGTGATGCCACTGTCCCCTAACGTCAAGTGCTAGAAGGCTCTGCTGCTCTGAGACTGCAGGCTCCAGCTGTGTCACAAGTGGCCTTCCTTCTAGGAAGAGCTGGTGCTATAGAGGGAGTTGCACTTAGGCGGGCCAGAAGTTAGCAAGCACCTGCCTGCCTCCTCCTTTTCCCTGGGGACAGAGGAGCCACCTGGGTTTTGCATGCACCTTGAGGTGTGAGGCTTGCACAATGAGTTTCTAGGAAAAAAATATTTTCTTCAAAACAATTGATATTTATTGATTTTAATTAGATAATCCAAACACAGGGCACAAAGCTCCAACATGTGCCAGAGAGAACAAAGACAAACAGGTCTCCTCCCCGCTCCCATCTCCAAATCCTCTGTGTCCTTCCCTGGGCAACTACTGTTACCTGCTTACAGTGCCTCCATTTAGAATGGGTTCTGAAGGTGACAGTCTGGGTTGTTTGCGTGTTTTCATTTATCTTATTTTTATTTTTGTCGTTTTTTTTTTAATTTTTATTTATTTGAGAGAGAGAGAGAGAGAGAGAGAGAGAGAGAGAGAGAGAGAGTGGTGTGTGTGTGTGGCCAGCTCAGCCCACCAGGGGGCGGGGCTGGCTGGCATGTGGTGCTGGGGGATCGAACCGCGGTCCCTGATGCTTTGCTAAGCTTGTTCTAAGTAGGTGCTTTAGACCACTGAGCCATCTCTCCAGCCCCTATTTTTGTCGTTTTGAGACAGGGTCTCACTGTGCAGTTTAGGCTGGCCTTCAGCTCACTTTGTAGCCGAGGCTGGACTCGAACTCACAACGATCCTCCTGCCGCAGCCTCTGGAGTGACTGTCTCACCACGCCTGGCTATTTATGTATTTTTAAAGAACACACATGGAAGCTCAGTATCATGAGGCGCACCTGCAATCTCAGCCCTCCGAAGGTGAGGCAGGAGGATCCAGGAGAATTTGAGGTCAGCCCAGGTGAACAGGGGCATAGTGAGTTCAGAGTCAGCCTGAGAGACACAGGGAGACCCTGTCTCAAAAAGTGAAACACAAGCAAACACAAACAGGAAAGTCCCCAAACCCCAAAGCAAAACAAATGGCTGCATTATATACATCATTTTGGCCAGATATGGTGGTGGCCCTCAGAAGGCTGAGACTGGAGGACCACCATGAATTTGAGGCCAGACTGGGCTACATGGTGAGTTCAAGGCCAGCCTGGAATACATAGAGAGAGCCTGTCTCTAAAAAAAGAAAGTATGGGCTGGGGAGATGGCTCAGTAGAATAAGCGCTTGCCTGGCAAGTTCCAGGGCCTGAGTTCAATCCCTGGTTCTGCAAAAAAAAAAAAAAAAAAAAAAGTATATTTTGGAGACTTTTTCTTATTAATAGCTACAGTGTATGGGTTGGGGCCAGATTTGAAAAGCTGGAGGTTTGGCTTGCTCCCAATGACCCTGAGCTTTGCTTTAGATCTGGCTGTTCCTGCTGCTAGCTCAAAGGTGGAACACCGTCAGCCTCAGGAAGGGCAGCCCCTGAGGGGCTCAGAGAGATGTCTTGGCACAGGGCAGACTTCCCCAAAGAGGTTCATGTTCTTCATTCTTACTGAACTCTCACATGTTCTCATAGTCTACTGTGTGCTGGGAGGAGGAGCAAGGCACTCAGTTCATTCCAGGTCCTGCAGGTAGGCAGAGGGTCTTCGGGGCAGTGTGGGGTTCAGCTCAGAGCTCTGCATCTCTGCTCCACCAAGAGAGGCCTCGGAAATACTCAAACCATGGTGAGCTCTTTCCCTGAAGGCATCTGAGGTGTAGCAGATGGACAGGACTCTGCCTTTGCTTACTGCTAAAAAGACTGCTGGACAGTTCAGGGATGCCCTTCGTAATGAGGTGACTTTCGAGGGTGGTGTTGCATCTTGCTGCCCTGCTCTTCCCTCTTCCCCCTTCCCCATGTCTGCTATCTTGCTCATTTTCCTGAGATGAGCTTTGGAATCTCCACAGCTCACTTCCGGTGCCCCAAAACAGCTTGGACTTGTTCATGTGATTTAAAATTTTCAAAGAAAAATATCACAGTGTATATTTCTTTAAATTTCCTTGGGTCAAATTGGTTATGAGAGTTTGCTAGCTGAATAAAGGAGGACAACAGCAGCAAGAAAAACAACAAAAACCAAAGATAGGAGGTTTGATGAAAAATATGGTAAATGCTTATACTTAAAAGAATGTATTACATTAAAGGGCACGTCATCATGAATGTCCCTCAAAATACTCCTGAGGGGAGTATATGGAATTCATTTGTCCAATTGTTCTGGCCACTTTCTGAAGCAGTTCTGGAATTTTTTTTTTTTTTTTTTTTT
>NW_004524611.1:7152705-7162432 GCF_000260255.1 Octodon degus
TTTCTATAATTTTCCTCTCAGTGTGTTTTTTTCCTGTATAGAGGAATGCTACTGACCTTTGGGTATTGACTTTACAACCTGCTATGTACTGAATTTCTGTATTAATTCTAGTAGCTTCTTGGTAGAGATTTTTGGGTCTTCCAAGTAAAGTATCATGTCATCCACAAATAAAGATAATTTAACTTCTTTACCTATTCTTATTCCTTTTATTGCTTTCTCTTGTCTAATGGCTGTAGCTAATGATTCCTGATCTCTATTGAATAGGAATAGTGATAGAGGTCATCCTTGTCTTGTACCAGATCTAAGAGTAAATGATTTAGTGTTTCCCCATTTAGTATCATGGTAGGTGTGGGATTTCTTTTTTTTTTTTTTTTTTTAAGACAGGGTCTCACTGTGTAGTGCAGGCTGGCCTTGAAGTCATGAGGCCCCTCCTGCTGCAGTCTCCCGCGTACTGGGGTTGCAGGCCTGCACCACCACACCTGGCTGGAATGGTCTCTCATGAATATCTTCAGTTGTGCTGTTCTCGCTGTCTGATTCAAAATGTTTCCTTTTTGTGGTCATTGTGACTTTGGAGAATGCCAGAAGTTGCATAGGGCTAGATCTGGTGACTAAGGTGGATGAGGACACATTAGCATGAGCCACCTTTCCAATAGATGGCACTTGGTGGCAGCATTTACGATACTGGGGCCAGGGAGATACGATATATATTTTTCATCACACCTCAGAAAGACATTTGGGAAAGAGGACTTCCAGAACTGTTGCAGAAAGTGGTAAGAATGATGAGGTAAGTGTGATCAAAGTGAGGGGCATTCATAGCACAGTCTTCCACAGTAATAACGTTTAAAAAATTTAAACATTTTTAGTACTGTATATTTTATATCTTGTACTCTAAGCCCTTTATCTTAGGGAGGCATTATACCCAGCGGCTTTTTGAGTTTTGTTTTTTTTTTTAATCACGTTTGATTTTTCTTTAAAAATCACAACTTATATTAAGATATAATTCATATACCAAACAATTCACCACTTAAAGTGGTCAGTGGCTTTTAATATAGCCAACCCTTGCCACAATCACTTTTAGAACATATTTATCACCCCCCAAAGAAACCCCAAGCTCATTCTCAAGACACTTGTCATTTTCCCTCAAATCCCTCTAGCCCGAGCCATTTATCACTCTACTTCTTGTCTTTAGGACATTCTAGACGTGTCATATAAATGAAATCATACAATATTTGGTCTTTTGTGACTTGTTTCTTTTACTTAGAAGTTAGGTTAATATTTTCAAGGTTTCTTATTTTGTAGGCTGTATCAATTCTTCATTGCTTTGCATGTCTGCTATTCCGTCATGCGAATAGATCATACTTTACCCATTCACTAATCAGTTGGTGAACCTTTAGGTTAGTTTTACTTTTTAACCACTATTAATAATTCACATAGACGTTTTTGTGTGAATCAACGCAGGTTTTTCTAAGACACCTACTGGACCGCATTCCTATAGATAACAAAACTGGGGCCGGGGAGATGGCTCAGTGAAATAAGCGTTTCCCTGGCAAGTGCAAGGGCCTGAGTTCAATCCCCGGTTCCGCCAAAAACAAAACAAAACTGGTTCCAGGATGAGAAGACAGGAATCTTGCATAGAGCTGTTAGATCCTGAGCCCGTGCTTTCTCCCGTGCAAGCTAGTAGAGCTGAAATAACTACTTAGTGAGAACCTCGTGTGGACGTCCTCTTAGGACCTGCAAAAGTGAATGATTAATTTTCAGTTGTGTAATTTTAGCCCCTCTCTCTCTTCTCTTTGGCCTTCTCCTCCTTCACAGTTCTTGCTTCTTTTCTATCAGGTAGTCAGTTCCCCACTCACTCTCTGCCCTGACTCCGCTCTTGCGCATTTACATTTCGGGGGACAAGGTAATTGTGCGCGACTTGACGTGCGTATTTGAGAGCCATGACCCACGCTTTGACAGCAGCTCCGCCAGCAGCGGACGGAGGTAGGATGTGAAGCAAAGTCCAAGGAAAGGAAGGGGTTTCGGGGGAAGGCTCTTTCTCGCGTTCGGCGTCAGGGGTCACTCTGAAGGCCTTCTTGGCCATCCACGTGGGGGAGGGGGCGCCGCGGACCGCCTCCTCCCGGAGGCTAACCTCCATTAGCCCACGCGCACCGTTGCTCCGGCAACCGCGCAGGCAGGCGACGCCCGGGAGCCTTAGGGCATGCGCAAGTGCAGGGCCGTGGCAAGGGGCAGGCTGCTGCGAGGCGGCGACGTCAGACCCCGCCCCTCGGCGCCTGCCCGGCTTGCTCGGCTCCAAACCTCGGCCCCCTCCTGGAGGAGCCGCCCGGAACTCACCAATCAGAGAGGCCGACACATCGCCCGGCCTGACTCTCGGCAGCCAATCGCGGCCCGGGTGAGATTCCGCGGCCGGCAGGAGGCTGGCGGCCGGCGCTGAGGCGGGGACCGTGGGAGTCGCTGCTGAGGCGGCCACGCGAGCGGGTGGCGGTGTCGCGTCTCCGCGGGCCCGGGCCAGGGTGGTGGCGCCTGGCGCCTAGCAGTGAAGGAGGGAGCGCGGGAAGGCGCGATGGCCGCCACCTAGGGCGGTGGGAGAAGCAACTGCGCCCAGGATGCCGGCGAGGGGGCGCGGCGGGTCCTCGCTCGTCCCAGGTAAGGCACGCCGCGCTCGCTGCGGACCGCTGAACCCGGGCCAGTCGCGTGCCCCGTCCCCGCGCCGCTCGCGCGCGCCTCGTCCCTGTCTGCTTCAACCCCTGCTCGCCACCCCTTCCCCGTCGCGCGTGTCCCTGGTTGCCTCTCCTTCTGCCCTAGCCCCTTTCCTCTCCGGCTGTGTCTGTCTGTCCTTGTCCCTGCTTCGTAATCTGGGGGGCTTCTCCCCAAATTGAGATCCCTGCTTGCAGGCACCCGCCTCCCTGTACATCGCCCCTCGGGGTCCTGCGGGTCACCCGCGTCCCCGCCCCTGGCCTCCTCCCTGCACTCTGCCCTCGCCCCTCCTCTGTCGCGTCCTACTCTGCGATCTTGGGGAGGCTTCTCCCCGGAATGAGACTCCCGCCCGCAAGCATCCGTACCCTGTCCTTAGGTTGTGTACTTGTCCCCTATCCATTCCTGTGCCTGACCCCTCGGGGGTCGCTGCGTCTCTCGCACCTTTACTCCCAGACACCTTCTTTCCCTAACTCGCCTCTTGCTTCCATCAACCACCGCAGCCAACTCCTCTTCCATTACCTTGAACTTTCAGATACTTTCCCACTCTCTGGAGGCCAGGGCTGTAGTTTCAGCATCACGGTTCCCCATTAAATCAGCTCTGCTCATAACGTGGAAGTGGCCCTGGGGCCGGTGCACAGTAGGCCGGCGGTGGGGGGTGCTCACTCAGGTTGGCCCCCTCCTCTTTGCAGGCCCGTGGTCCTCTCCGGATGGTAGTAAAATCCAGCATCCATGGGGAGATTTTTGACCCTATACCTGAAGAGCGATGCTGGGAGATGCAGGACGAATTAATGAAAAAAAGGATTAACTTAATCAACTAGTGACTGCATTTAGTCAGGAGAAACTGAATTCTGCAAGTGTTTTATCTTAACCTCTGTGAAGGATGCTTAGGCTGCTCCTGATAGAATCACACCCTCCTCCCCCAGCTACAGTGTTTATGTTTCCCAGCCTCTGTCTCCCAGCTAAAGTAGTGTTGTATGTAAAGCTAGATATCTAAAGAGCTACAAGGAATTTCCATCCTTTAAGAGCCAGAGGGAACCAAGTTTGGCTTTCTGAGAATCAGCAGCTGAAGGAATCACGTTTGCTTGGGACTGGAAGTTTTGGCAAGTTTTCTAAGAGTTAAAGAGGAATTATCCACCAGTCCCTCTCCCTCTCTCCCTCCCTACACTGTTCTGGCTGTCGGAGGATAATAAGTCATTTTTTAAAGAAGAGTACATCTGACCTTTAAGAAATTAAGTATAAAAGCACTGTTCTGGGCCTTGTGCTATTCTTGCCTTGTTTGCTCTGATGATCTCAAGCCTGAGTCAGCTTTTTTGGCTCCTGGGCTCCCCCGGGGCAGGCTGGAGAAAATCTTGTCACTGAGCTGCTCTGGGTGCTGTCCTGCTCCTCAGGTCCCAACCTCACCTACAGCGCTTGGAGAGCTTGTGACTTCCTCCCTGGGCTCCTCTTAGGTAGTACTAAATCCTGTATTGCCATTTACATATCTTTACCATGCTTTGACTTTTTGTCCTAGCCTTGCTTACTCTTCACTGCTTGTTTTGCCTTATGCGTCATGAAAGACGGTGGGCATCAGCCCTGAACTTTTAAGGATGTGTCATCTTTGTCTAGAGGAAGAGGTGTCTTCCTTTCTAAGGCTGACCTCTTTGAGCTCCCCCATAGTATCATTTTTCAGATGTATATAAGGTCTGGTTTCCACCATCCAAAACAAGCAACAACAGCTTCCCTAGATACTTCCCTCTTCTCAGAGAACATGGTGTTGTGTTCCCTTCGTGTTTGGTGTTCTCTGTTCTCTTAATTTCCTTGCGTGCTTATACTTCCATGCATGGCTTCAAATAGCATCTGTATATTTAAAGTTCTCAAAGATGTGTATTTAGCCCCCACTTCCCTTGTTTCAGGTCCTGATTTTTGTGTCTCTGCTGGACAGCAACACATAGATACTTCATACCTTAAGCATTGTTATCTTTTCCTTCTCCATTCACTCTCTCGATTGCCCCCTCAGGCCGCGGCCGGTTCGCGTCCCCGTCCCGACTCTTTCTCTTTTGGGGGCCAGGGAGATGGCTCAGTGGGATAAGCGCTTCCCTGGCAAGTGCAAGGGCCTGAGTTCAATCCCTGGTTCCACCAAAAAAAAAAAAAAAAAAATCGGTTCGATTGCCCCCTCAATACTGATATAAGGGAGAGAAACTCCCAACGTAAAAGATACCTGGAACAAATTAGTGTTCTCTAAAATGGAAGAATGAATTTTAGGAACAACGGAGGTGAAGAACAGAAAACGTTTATTGAGGGAAAGAAAGTTCTGTCTGAGAGAGGGGCAGAAGGGGACCTGAGGGGCTTGCCAAGGAACTTGCCTTTTCCAGGGGTTTTATAGAGTAAAACCACAGGTGAGGTGGGACAAAACTATGGTTTACCAGTAAGAGTATAACTGCTCAGGTAAAATTGATTAAATCGGGATCACTTGGGGAAGTGAGTCATAAAGCAATACGACTTGAATATAGAGCAGGGGTTCTTCCTGTAGGGGGTTGGGTTATTGACTCTTCCTGGCTTTTTTCAAAATGATTGATACCTATTTAGAATATCAGTCCCCGATGTCCATCCCTAGGGAGGTAGGTGGATGCCTTTGTTTATCTTTTTTTTTTTTTTTTTTTTAATGTATTTAACACAGGGTCTCACTGCTCAGCTCAGACTTAAAGTCTTGTAGTGATCCTCCCATTTTCAGCCTCCCCAGCATTGGGATCATAGGCGTGCGCCACCACACCTGGACTTGGTGGCTGGTTCAGCGTGCCCTGGGAGGGGGCTGGCGTGGGACGTGGGAATGGGGATTGAACCTTGGTCCTTGGGCTTGCCAAAGCAGGTGCTTAGTCTGCTGAGCTATCTTGCCGGCCATTCATTTAATTTTTTGTTTTGAGATTTGGCCTACAGTGCAGGTGGCTGTCTGCCTTTGCAAGGTCTTCTGTCTTCTGCACTGGCTCTTTTAAAGCTCTGTCTGACTGCCTATAATATTTCTATGTAACTCAGCTGCCTATAACACTACCTCAGATCTTTTTCTGTCCTCGTGGACTGAAGATTGGTCCAGGCCTTGCTTGTGTTTTTTTTTTCTGACCAGAGCCAGCAGCTGCTTTTGGGCCTTGATGCCTCTGAGCCTTGTACTCTTCGCATATGAATCTGATCCTACCATTTGTTTTCTTTAAAAATTTGCTTCAGCTTCCAAACACAGCACAATGAAGTAGCCCTTTCAGACCTTCTGTAGCAGGGCTTTTCCTCTCCATGGGCCAGTACAGAAAGCAGTTAAGGGAATAGGCCATTCAACACACTGTAATTAAGGCTGTGCTAACTACTGACAGAAATGACTACAGGATCTTCTCCAAGGAAGAAGAGTTTCTTCAGTCTTGGGGTGAAGAGTGCTCTTTCAGATTCCTCCTCAGTTCAGCTTAGGTGACTTTTTTTTGTATTTCGCAGCACCCTACTGCCATTTCCCTTACTACTATAATGATTTGTTCTCTTATTTTCCTCCCTGTCTAAGAAGTGGTTTTTATGGTTTATAGCTAGATAGCATTTGTGAAATAACAAGGGCTGACCCTGCACAGACTGGGTGAATCAGTATCAGAGATCCTGTTGTGCACACATAGTGGAGCTTTAGGAAGGTGACTGGGTCATGGGGGGGTTAGAGCCAACTTGCTGCTAGGAGGTGGGGTCTGATCAGAAGAGGTGTGTCACTGTGGGCTTGGCCTGGAAGGTCTTTCTCCCTCTCTGCTCTTCCCTTGACTGGCTCTGCCTCCTGTCCCATGCCCTTCTGCCGTGCCTCTCTACTTTGGAGCCAGCAGACTGTAGACGACAAACTGCCGGCCAAAATATCTCTCCCTTAAGTTGTGGGTGTCGCGAATTGTTTCCCATACTGGGAAAGAAACTAATACTGGATAGTGGTAGTGCTAAGTCCAGTAGCCAAGGGAATTTTTTTTTTCTGGTACTGGGTATTGAACTCAGGACCTTACACTTAACTGGGGAGATGCTTATGCTACTGAGCCATCCCCCTGACCCCAGGAGCTTTCATCCTTTGCCTGAAAAGCCTAATATGGGAGATGGCAGGACAAATTGGTGAGCTCCATTGGCTGCATTGTATTATAGAAAAGTGCCAGGCACATTGTTGACATTCAGTAAGTAATAAAATTTGCAGAAGAGCTGACTCTAGATGAGAAAAAGTGAGGAAATACTGGTGTTTTGGGAAGAGGGAATAACATGCACAGAAGTGTACGCTAACCTGATGCATTTGAGAAAGAACTGGGTTTGGGAAGGCTGGAGAAAGGGCAGGATGAGGGGTGAGTCTGGAAAGCAGCTCGTGAATGATCTTTTGTGTCAGAGGACCTAGTTTTATTCTGAGGGGTGAGGCATCTTTGGAGGATTCCAACCTGGGAAAATCGTGCAAATTCTGGCTTGTTCCAGTCCCAGGATGTGTCTTGCTGCACAGAATGACTGAATCTATCTGGAGAAGGTGCGTGCTTGCGGTTACCATGGCATGTGCTGGAGCTTTCCCACATCTGCCCCCTATTTATCCTCCTCTTGATGTTTGCTGTCAAAGTACCTGTGAGTGCCTATAATCTCAGCACTCAGAAGGTGAAAGCTGAAGGGTCTGAAGTTCGAGGCCAGCCTGGGCTACATAGTGAGTTCAAATCCAACCTGAACTACATAGTATTTCATAGACCCTGTCTCAAAAAACCAAAACAATAAAAACAAAAACCCTGCAAAATCAAATGAAACCAAACCAAACCAAACCAATCCAAACCACAAAACCTCAAAGTACATATAATTGTTTCATTCACTTGACATCTTCTTTTTCTTAACTCTGAGGGCAGAGCTTTGAAATCAAGATGGGTTTCAATCCCTGTCTGTGCAGGTCACATGAATGAGGTGGGAACATATGCATTTTGAGAAAGAACCCCCTGATTCTTCTGGTGGCACTGAGGAGAATGGATTAGATAAGGACGAGGCTGGAGCTTCATGGAGGTCCTTACAGAAGCTGTGGTGGAGGATGGGCCAGTGAGGCCAACTGGTGGATTTGAGGCTTGCCACATCCCACTCCTAAAATGACTTGGCTGCCGCCTTGGTGGTTCTGTTCATCTATTAATGAAGTCCAGGAAGAGGAACGGATATTGGAGAGCATGGAGAAATCCAGTGGTACCATCTTGATGTCCAAAAAATAGCTCAAGAGTGGTTGGGCCTTAGATGGGGATGGCTATGGAGGGCCTGTACCAGGATGGAAAAATAAAGCATCAGAAGTAGGTGCGGTGTCCTGGGCCAGTGGTTTCAACACGAGCATGACCTGATGGCTACCTGGAGAGCTTTAATGGCAGAAGGAAGACAGCAGACAGAAGCATCTGTAGATTCTCATCCATTTGGCCTGGTGCTTTCCCATGTGTGTGTGATTTGCATCTAGGGCTGAGAACTGGACCTAGCACAGGATGGAAGAGTGCTGGAACCCTGAAGAACAAGGGCATTTCACTAGTGATTTCCAAATCAGGATAAATATCTCTTTGTTGGCATGATAAACTTCCTTGGATGCTTTGTATGTGTCACCCATGTTTGTTATGATTTCTCATGAGCCCATTTGTTTCATGACTAGGCGTTCCTGGAGGCCTGGGATCATACTTCATTTGTCTGTTTATCATTACCTTGAACTGTACTTGCTGTAGTTTAGAAACTCAGTGGAAGTAGGTTCAATGAATCTGTGGGTAAATATTGTAAAACAGACCTTGAATTCATGGTTTTGCAAGCTGTCCAGCTGTTGCTTTTCTTGGTTGTTGCTGGATAGGTCTCTAGTCAAACTTGCACAGTCATTCTTGTTGTAAACACAGACACGCAATCTTTATAAATTAAAGTGCACCAAGAAAACTGGTATTTGCTCTATAATGACTTGGGTTTTAAGGTAAAGTGTGATGGTTACTACTTTAGGCTTCATCTTTAACAAATGCTATTTAGAATAGGCTTAACTTCAGATGGTTCAATCCTGTTGATCTTGTGTTTTTTTTAAACTAATACTTGTATGATTTTATCTTCATAAACTTTGACATTTTAACTAGAACAGAAACTGTCAAATTGATAGAAATTTTGAGCAGAGGCATAACACTTTTCTTTTTAACTAAGAAAATTAAGGGAGGGGCCAGGGAGATAGCTCAGTAGAATAAGTGCTTGCCTGGAAGGCACAAGGTCCTGAGTTCAATCCCCAGTACCGCCAAATAAATGAATAAATAAATTAAATAAATTAAGGGAGTAGGGATTACTCATTAGTGCTGTATCTTGATGAATCTCACTGACAGTGGTGATGGGGGGGAATCTAGGATTCCCAAATATTTACTACTAAAGGAAACATCCATAATTACTCATACATTGATATCAGTATATTTTGTATTTTCTCATGTTTCTTTGTTTTCTTAAGATTTTGTCAGCTCTGCCTTCCTTCCTTTTTGTGGTAGTGGGTGTTGATGTCATGACTTTCATACTAACCTGCGTCCTCAGCATTTTTAATTTTTGTATTCTATATTTTGAAGATAGGTCCTCACTAACCGGGCATAGTGGTGCAGCCTTTTAATGCTGAGGTGGAAAGATTGCCATGAATTTGAAACCAGCCTGGGCTACCATAGTGAGATCCTGCCTCAAAACAAAAACAAAATACAGGGTCTCATTAAGTTGTTAAGTTGCCCAGGGTGGGTTTAAATTTGTGATCCCCCAGCCTCAGCCTCCAAGAGTGCTTGCGGTCACAAGGGTATACTGCTGTGCCTGATGAGCTGTTTCTCTTTATAGAATTTGTGGTTGATAGTTCTTTATTTTTGACATTTGAAAAACATGTAACTTTCTTAAGAAAACCATGATTTTAGATGAGAAATCCCATATTGAAATTCATGTTTCCATATAGCTAAAGCATCCTCTCCCCAGATACTTTAAACATCTTTTTCTTTAGTTTTCAGAAGTTTAATGATGATGTGCTCTTTCATGAACTTCACTTCTATTCCTTCTTTCTTTCTTTTGGCTTTTTTTTTTTTTTTTTTGG
>NW_004524611.1:7162532-7163329 GCF_000260255.1 Octodon degus
GTTTCTCATATTACAAGATATAGGCAAGAAATAATAAGCAAATAACATAGGTGCAAGCCTCTGGTTTTTTTTTTAAAGTCAACAGAAAATGGAAATATACTTTTTAAAGTTTCTAATACTAGGAGAAGATATCATACAATGTCTTTTTAAATAAATTGTAAGTCAAAGATACTGTATAAATCTTAGAACAAAAATTAAGATTCAGCAATATTCAGAAAATTAAATGTTTCAAAAAAATTGAACTTTCATACTAACCTATATCCTCAGCATTTTTAATTTTTGTATTCTATATTTTGAAGATAGGTCCTCACTAACCGGGCATAGTGGTGCAGCCTTTTAATGCTGAGGCGGGAAGATTGCCATGAATTTGAAACCAGTCTGGGCTACCAAAAAGTTTTCATTATAGCAAAGAAGTACTAAGAGTAAAACATAAGATAAATACTGGAATGGCAAATAAATGACCAGCACTTCTAACAGTTTCAGGATAGGATATCGCACAAAGTTCTAATGTGTTGTGGACATGCATAATGACTGTGACATTACCGGTGGCTACACATCACTTGTGGAAGTGAGCTACAGTTATTTCTTTGAAATACACCCTGTAGACTCAAGTGGAATCATGACCCATAGGGTGGAAGAGAAGTCCATTTGTAGAGTGTGCTAATGGAAATATTCTGCTGCTGAACACAAAAGAATAACTGAAAGACTACTCCTGTATACCTCTTATTCTCCTCTGTTTGTTTGCCCTATTTGGTGGGTTCTTTCCATTCTCATTCATGAGGTTGTGATCAATTTGC
>NW_004524611.1:7164525-7172724 GCF_000260255.1 Octodon degus
TGCTTCTGAATCAGCTGGGTGGGTCTTGCCTCTAGCCTCTTTGCAGGGAGTTCTGCTAAAGGGTTCCGTGCTGGGCCTACAGCCTGGGTCAAATGAGGATCCCCGGGCCCTGTGTCGTCTCATTCACTCACCAGGCCTGCGCTCTGGGTCTATTCAGGATCCCACGCCCTGGTCTTCTCATTCACTTGCCGGCCTGCGCGCTGGGTCTGTTCAGGATCCCGCGGGCTGGGTCGTCTCACTCACTCTCCGGGCCTGCGCTCTGGGTCTATTCAGGATCCCGCGGCCTCGGTCGTCTCACTCACTCCCCGGGCCTGCGCTCTGGGTCTGTTCAGGATCCCGCGGCCCTGGTTGTCTCACTCACTCGCCGGGCCTGCACTCTCTCTTTTGGCTTTTTTAAGATAGGGTTTTGCAGGGCCAGGGAGATGGCTCAGTGGAATAAGCACTTGCCTAGGAAGTGCAGTGGCCTGAGTTCAATCCCCGGTTCCACCAAAAAAGATAAGAAAAAAAAGAAAGAAGATAGGGTTTCACAGTATAATTTGGGCTGGCCTTGAACTCACTTTGTAGCCCAGGCTGGCCTTGAACTTGCAGCGATCCTCCTGGCTCAGCCTACCAAGTGCTGGGATTGCAGGTGTGGCCCACCACGTCCAGCCCTCATGAGTTTATTTGGATTTATCCTATTTTAAGTTCTCTTACCTTCTTGAACTGTTGGGTTATCTTTTTGCCACAATGAGAACTTTTCAAACATTCTCAGGATAATTTGCAGCCCCCCTTTCCCCTCCATGCCCTTCCTTTCCTGTGATTTGAACCCAGCACTGAATATATACCCAGGCCCCTCTTCCTTCTGGAGGGGAACATTGTCTTTTTTTTTTTTTACCTTTATTTTATCGATACATTTTAGATATACACAGTGATCACATTCATTTTTCCCCACTCCCCTCCCTTGCCTTCGAGTCCTCTTCCCCTCATTTACAAAGAGCTTTGCTTTCACTGGGCACTTTGTCTTGAACAGTTCCTTAGGTGGGGCTTGCACTTGTGATACTCTTGCGTTGGTCTCCAGCCTGACTGATGTCTGTTACTTTTCACTTGTTGCTGGGACAAAATACTTGACACCCAAAATTAAAGAAGGAAAGGTTTATTTTAGCTCACAGTTAGTGGAAGTTTCAGTCCATAGTCAGCTGGCTCCAAGGCAGAGCGGCACACGGCAGAGGGCAGCTGTTCCTGGAGGCAGAAAACAGCAAAGAGCAAAGGGAGAGGCAGCAGCTGCAGCTTCTAGCCAGCCCCTCTCCCCTCCTTATGTTACAAGCAGCCTACCCTGGGCTGGGGGTGTAGAACTCACAGGATACCATGCCCTCCTCTTGCAGGGGATGAGGATGTTTACAAAGAACCCCCGGCTCCCTGCTTAGTGCTTAATTAAACTTTTAAACTTCTGAAATTGGCTCAGTGTATCCACCAGTATCACTGGGTTATGGGAGGGCACTCACAGCTGGCCTTCTCCTCTTTCTGTAGCTGTGAAATGAATATTAGATCTTTTGCTGTGATCTCCCAAAGTTTGAGGCTCTTTGTCACCCTCTGTTGTTCAGACTGAGTGACTCTGTTCCACCTCCAGTTTTAGCTTCCCTGATTCTCTTCTCTGTTACCTTCATTTTGGCTGTGAGGTTTTTATTTTGATTATTGTATTTATTAGTTCTATACCCTGCATTTGGTTCTTTCCTATTATTTTCTGTTTCTTTGCAGAGATTTTTAATTTTTATTTTGTCATTTGTTTCAAGGGTATTTGTAATTGTTAAAATGTTGACTTTTAAAATCTAATTCATAAATAAAATAAAAAAAATAAAATTTAATTCATTTTGATGTTGGCACCTGCTAATCATTTTTTTCTCATTCATGTTGTTAGTTTTCTGTTTTGCTATCATGAATGATTCTTGATTGTATCTTGGACATCTTGAACATTAACTTAGGAGCCATGTATCCTATTTAGATATTTTATTTTAGTAGACAGTTTCATAATGGTTTAGCACATAGGTCCTAACTTGACTTTTTCCCCCTTAATGTAACAACTTTATTAGGAGGTAGTTCACAAACCATAAATTCACTAAATTTCAAGTTTGCTTGGAACTGGGTATGATGGCACACATCTGTAATCCTAGTGCTGGGGAGGCTGAGAGAGGAGGATTATGAGTCTGAGCTGCTTAGTGAGACCCTATACCAAATAAATAAATAAATAAATAAATAAGTGATTTTTTTTTTTTTAAATTTAAAGTTTGAAAAAAAATTCAAGTTTCCTTGTTTTCCATCTACTTACAGAGTTATTCATCCGTTTCCACAATGACTTAGAACATTTTCACTTCAGGACAAAGAAGCCACACCTCCCACTCCTTAGCCATCACCTAGAATACTCCCATCTTCCCCTCCAGCCCTCCGTGACCACTAATCTGTTCTGTGTCTGTAGACTTACTTTATAGAAGTACCCGTTCTGGACATGGTGTTAGATGGAAGTCGTGCGGTGTACTGAACTGTGTGACTGCCTTCTTGCACATAGCAGTGGTTTCATTTCTCCATGCTATAACATATCTGTACTATAGTATTTTATTTCTTGTTTTTCGTGAGTCATAAAGGCATTTGTTTATCTAGTAATTAAGCTAATATTGATCTGGTACTACGATCCACTCTGATAAGAAAGGGCAAAGCTTAAAGCTGCTCATCCAGCGGAGAAAGGCATATTATAAGCCAACTAGCAACACAAATGAAATACAGCAGTAAGACCTTAGAGAAAAACAAAGCCAGGCAGCTAAGCAGAGATGGGCTGCCAGGCTGCGTAGACAGCATGTGAAGACGTCGAGAGGAGACATCGAGAGGTGCTGTGTGGATGAGATCAGAGGGCAAGGAGCTGGCCAGGCAGCAAGGGGTCGAGCGGAGGCTTCCAAGTGGAAAGAGGAGTAACGCAGTCTGTCAGGAATAGACTTCACGTTTTCGAAGAACTATCAGAACTCAGTTCCTGGGGCCAAAGAGGTAGCTCAGAGGCACAAACAGCTGCCTGGCAAGCACAGGGACCTGAGTTTAATCCCCAGCCCCACATGCCTGGGTGTGCTGTCTCCCGCAGCCCTGGATTCCCAAGTGCGCCCTCTCAGCCCCAAATGTGGGTGTCCATGGTGTGGCCACCTGTAATCCCAGTCCTCTGGAGGCTGAGCCTGGAGGATCTCAGCAAGTTTGAGACTAAGGGCTACAAAAGTGAGCACAAGGCCAGCCTGAACTGCATAGTGAGATCCTGTCTCAAAAACAAAAACAAAGACAGAAACTCAATTCCTATGAAAGGAGAAAGGAAAATCAAAAGTAGAAGTAATTTCATTTCTTTTTGTTACTGAATAATGTTATTTTGTATGGGTATAACATTTTGAGTATCCATCATGTTCGAATTTTTCTGTGGGTGTATTTTCCTTTTCTTGGGTATACACACCTGCTAGTGGAATTATGGATTCATATGGTGACATTATTGCTATATGAGTCTAGACTTTGAGAAGATGAGTGCAGTGGCCCATGTCTGTAATCCCAGCACTCATGAGACGGAGGCAGGAGGTTGCCCTGAGTTTGGGTAGAAGGTGTTCATACATTTACATTTTAGCATATTTGTTTAGGCCATTGACAACTGAGACTCCATAATTCTCTTTGTTGGGGGGTGTGTGCGCATGCATGTTCTGTTACTTCCCCATGTTGTGGATAAGCTGATTATTTAATGTTTCCTCAATGTGTGTTGTCCACTACTCTGAGTCTTCTTGTTATACATTTTCTTTGCTGTAAAAATTCTCATATGGCTTTATTCGTAATTAATTATTTTCGTACAGGGTCTTGCTACACAGCTCGGACTCATAGTGATCTTCCTGTCTCAGCCTCCCCAGAAGTGGGATTATAGGTGTAACTGGTCTTGGTGGATGGCTTGGTGCACCAGGGATTCTGGGGCCCTGGGGCCAGCACAGCATGTGGTACCAGTGATTGAACCCAGATTCCTGTGCTTGCCAGGCAGGTGCTTAGACCTCTGAGCTATCTCCCCAGTCCTTTTTTTTTTTTTTTTTTTAGACAAAATCTCACTATGTATAGTCCAGGCTGGCCTTGAACTCACCGTGGAGCCCAGGCTGGCCTTGAACCCCAATTCTCCTGCCTCAGCCTCTACACCAAGTATGGGTATTACAGGCATGCACCATTGTGCCCGTCTCAGACCTTTGTATTATTTCATGATAGCAAGTATGGATAGTTTCCTGTCCTCTTTGCTAGTTCTTTGAAGGTAGATGGTGAACCATAGCTTTCATAGCAAGAACGTCCCACACTTGAGGTATTGCTGGTAGAGATTGTGTTTTATTCATTAACAGAGTGAAGGAGGTTTTCTATTCTAGAAAAGTCGCACGATCATATATATGCTGTATCACACAATGCTCAGGTGCAAGAAGATAAAATAAAAAGTTCAGTTTTGCCTATAGAAATTGCTATACAATGTGGGTCAAAACTGTGAGCTGCAAGTATAGCTGCTTAGGTAATGTTGGTCCTGTGGGAAAGTGGGTCGTGTTGCAAGTGTACATGGAAAGAGCAAGGATATTTTTTGGAAGAGATGTGTCAGAAGGTCCTGGTCACCCATTTGGGTAACTGATGCCTATTTAGAATACTGATCATTATTGCTTAGCCCTCCAGGAGTTATGGAGGTATGGTCATTCCATCTTTATCTTGAGACCTGGCTTCCAATGAATGTACCTCAATCACAATTGTAGTGTGTCTGTGCTGCCTGCCTCGAGAGCATAGCCCAGTCTGATGGCCTGTAGTATTTCTACTTGACGAAGTTATCTATAATAGTGGGACGTCCTTGGCCTGAATGGTTGGGTGTGAGACCTAGCTGGCAGTCTTGGTTGCAAATACATTGAGTTACCGGCCCCAAGGCGCCAAAGGGGCTGGTCATGCATGACAAGAACTGGCGAGGGAGTGTAGCAGTGCACCTCAGGGGATGAGTCTGTAAAATCATCTTTGCCACTGTTTTGTGATACTCGCTTTTGAAATGGGCTGTTTGAATACATACTGGACCTTTTTTTCACTCAGCTTTCTGTTTTGTTCCGTTGATTACTTTTAGTATCATGACAGTTAAAACATTTTTGGTAATGCCTTGTTATCTGAAGGACACTTGGAAAAATGATCACCCTCTGTGTTAATTTTGTAATCATTTTGTTGATTCAGGAAAATTATTTTGGGATAATTATTTAAATTGCAAAAGTTTTTCATTGCTTCCAGATTTGTTTCTAGGTACTGGTAGTTCCTCATTTCATTTTTAATGTTTGTCAAATATTTGCTTTGTTTCAGATGATTTTGTGGGCATTTCAAGGAGATTTAGGACCTTGTTTTCAGTGTTTGCAAGAGAATAGATTTAATGCAGGAGACAGAAATTTATGAGAATAGCTTATAATATTTGCTCAAAGTTGGAGGCAAATGTAGAAGAGTACAAGAGATCTGTCGTTGAGCTAGAGATCTGAAGAATCCAGTGCAGGGCCTGGAGCTCATGGCAAGGTCCCAGGCAAGTCTGTATCAGGAGGCCGAGGGACCCACAAAGGAAGACTGAAGGTTCTAGGCTTGCAGGCCATGTCCCAGTGTGAGGCTGGAGAATCTTCCCGGCAAGCTGAAAGAAAGGCTAGTGCTGGAAACCAAAGACCGAGCCTCCTGAGAGAACAGCAGCCATCCCAAGCCCAGCCCAAGAGAACAGCCCAAGCTTCTCTGAAGAAAAGCAGCCTGAACGAAAAGCAGCAGCAACAAAGCTCTTCCGAGAGAAATCAGTGTGAAATCCTACCCTCTTGTTCTGGTTTTATACCATTCTGACAACAAACCTTGTTGTCAACAGGAGTCTTCTGGGTGGACTCAGTTCAGCTGGGTTCCCACTCAATTGGCTATTGATTGATTAACCAGCACAGACGTGATGCCTCACTAGTTGGAAATATCCATGAGTGAATCGCTCGCTGTAGGTTTGGCCTGTGTTTGTGTATCCACTGCATACCACATGATAGCTGAATTTCATTTTGTGCTTTGTAGGAGTTCATAGAGTAGGCAAGGCTGGTAGCCACAATCCAGGTAGGAGGTGTACAAAGCAAGATATTTCTATGAGGTGGCTTGCAGTTATAGAAGAGCAAACAGTTGTTCGGGTAGGAGCTTGGGCAACAGCAGCCAGGGAAATGTTCATAAGGAGATGTGTACAAGGGCAAAAGGACAGGAAGGCCAGATTTGATGTGGATGGGGCATAGCCTTATGGGGTGGGGCAGGTGGGTGGTGCCTTGCAGGGGCCATCCAGAGGCTGGTGAGGAGCCCAGAATGTGGTTTTCTTTCAAAGTCTCTCCACATGTGACCCATTTGATTTGTCACAGCCACACAGTGAAAAACAACTTGCTGGTGGCCCTTTTCCTTTTGAAATCTCTGTCTAGTCTTTCATCAGGTCTACTTTAGGGCACGGGCCAGTGGCGCAATGGATAATGCGTCTGATTACAGATCAGAAGGTCTATTTTAATTACCTGTGAAAAAGTGTTTTGTTATCATTATACCTATTTTATGCAGAAAAACACTATTCCTCAGTGATTCATCCAGGGCCAGATGATTAAGAAAAACACCTGATTACAGGCTCTGTAGTCAGTATTTTTAGTATCAAGTGAGGTCTTCTGACTGGGCATGCCAGGGTCTTTTACATTAACTCATGGCCATCCTCCCTTCTCCTTTTCCTTTACTAGTTAATTTTAATTCTAAAAATTATACAGTTGGTAGGAAAATAGCATAAACTTGTGTTACTGGATTGGAATACATAATTTAAGTAGATTTTCTTTGTGTCCTTTGTCATGAGTGGTTTAAACAGACTATAAATACAAACTTGAGAACTCTAGAAGAGTAATAGGTTAGCCAACAATGACCTTATTTATAGGTCATAGACTCCCCATACTAGGGTTTGAACCTAAGGTCTTCTCACTGAGTTACATCCCTGGACCTTCTTAAATTCATTTTATTTATGTATGTATTTGTTTTCTTTTTGAGACAGGGTCTCACTATGCAGTTCAGGCTGGCCTTCAGCTCCCTTGTAGTCCAGGCTGGTCTCAAACTTGCAGTGGTTCTCCTGCCTCAGCTTCCCAAGTACTGGTATTACAAGCATGTGCCACTATGCTCAGATAATTTTAAAACAGGGTCTCACTAAGTTGGCCATGCTGGGCTCTTACTTGGTGACACCCCCCTCCCCCACCTCAGCCTCCCAGAATGCTGAAATTACACACATTTACCATCATACCTGGCTAGAACTTGGTAATTTAAACTTTTTTTTTTTTTTTTTTTTTTTGTGGAACCAGGGATTGAACCCAGGCCCCTGTGCTTGCCAGGCAAGCACTTATTCTACTGAGCTATTTCCCTAGCCCCCTTGTTTTGTTTTATTTAATATTTTTATTATGGAAAAGTTCAAACATGATAAAAACATGTTGAGCCCTTTACTACATGTGACCTCCACAGTTAACTCAACCATCCCATTTACTGTATAACCTTCCTCACACAGCTGCTTTCTGACATTATTTAAGCAAAACCTAAGCTTCATTTCATTTAACTTGAACTTTAAAAAATGTTATGCTTATCCTGGGCAACAAAGGAAGGAGACATCAGAATCCCTGACTTGAAATTATACTACAAAGCTACTGCGATAAAATCAGCATGGTACTGGCCAACAAAACAAAACAGACTAGTGCAGCAGATTAGAAGATGCAGATACAACTACAAACACACTCAGTCACCTTATTTTGACTAAGGGGTCTAACATGTTTATTGATGGAAATGTGGCCTCTTTAATAAATGGTGCAGGAAAAACTGGCTTTCCACATGCTAAAAACTAAAGCTAGACCTGTGTCTATTACCATGCACTAAAGTCAAAATGGATCAAAGATCTATATATTAAAACAGAAACCCTGAATCTACTGGATGAGAAAGTAGGTTGAAATCTTGAAGACATAGGGGTCTCTTTCCAGCCGGCGCCGAGCGATGGGCATCTCTCGGGACAATTGGCACAAGCGCCGCAAGACCGGGGGCAAAAGAAAGCCCTATCACAAGAAGCGGAAGTATGAGTTGGGGCGCCCTGCTGCCAGCACTAAGATTGGCGCCCGCCGCATACACACAGTCCGAGTTCGAGGAGGCAAAAAGAAGTACCGTACCCTGCGGCTA
>NW_004524611.1:7178209-7199910 GCF_000260255.1 Octodon degus
AAAAGAAAACCTATGAATTGGGACAAAATTTTAGTCAACTATCCTTCAAAGGACTTTTATTTAGAACATACAAAAAACTTAAAAAAAAAAATCAGGCCTCTCAAAATTCAAATACCCAATCTAAAAATGGGCATCTGAGATGAATACACATTTATAAGATGAAATATTAATGGCAAATAAAAATGAATTTTAAAATGTTCACAATCCGTGATCATCTGATAAATGCAAATTAAAACAACACTGAGATTCCTTGTCCTAGAAGGAATGGCTATCATCAGAAAATCAACCAATAAATTAAAAAAAAACCAATAAATTAAAAAAAATCAATACTTAGGGGCTGGAGAGATGGCTCAGTGGTCTAAGGCACCTACTTAGAACAAGCTTAGCAAAGCATCGGGGACCACGGTTCAATCCCCCAGCACCACATGCCAGCCAGCCTCGCCCCCTGGTGGGCTGAGCTGGCCACACACACACACACACACACACACACACACACACCACTCTCTCTCTCTCAAATAAATAAAAAATTAAAAAAAAAACCTATAAATTAGAAAATCAACCAATAACAAATGCTGAGAGAGGGCTGGGAAGATAGCTCAGTAGAATAAGTGCTTGCCTGGCAAGTTCAAGGTCCTGAGTTCAATCCCCGGTACTCCCAAAGGAAAAATAAATAAATAAATAAATAGTGAAACAAATGCTGAGAGGACTGAGGAAAAAGGAAACCCTTGTCCACTGTTAGTGGCAGTGTAGACTGGTACAACCTCTGTTGTTTGTGGAGATTCCTCAAAAATCTAGGATTAGAGTTCCCATTCGACCCAGCTATTCCCCTTCTAGGTATTTTCCCAGAAAAATTAAAAATACCATACCACAGCAATATCTATGTACCTGTGTTTATGGCAGAACAATTTGTCACAGCTAAATCTTAGAAACAACCCAAATGACAATCAACCAAAGAATAGATGAAGATGTGTTATTTTAATACAATGGAGTGTTACTAAGGTATAAAGAAAGATAAACTCAAGACTTTTATAGGTCAATGGATACAACCAGAGACATACTCATAAGTGAAATAAAGCAGACTTGCATGTGTAAACATCGTATTGGCTCCTTAGTGTAAGAACCTGAAAGAGTAAGTAAGATTCAAAAGGTACAACAGACATTGTGTAAGGGAAAGAAACGGCTCAAAAAGAAAGAACAGCTGGGATGGAGGAAAGGAGAAAAGGAGTGAAAAAAAAATATATATAGTACAAGATAACAAAAATAATTGTGTGCTACTAATTTCTATTCATTGAAAGGACTAGTTAGTGTTTATATTGTTTGATCAGCCTTACATGTCTGTATCTGGTAATCTGAGCAACTGCTTCACGGATAGCAGTATGCAATAAAATAACCATTGTTAATTTTCTGTCATCTTGCTTTGAAATTCTGATTTGTTTTTATTTTTTATTCTCTTTAAAAAAAATGTTATGCTTGAGCTTAACTTGTGCTCTTGTCTCCATTTGTGTCCTGAACATTAGGACCAGTTCTTTGTTTTTGACCAGCCTCTTTCCCTTGTGACCATGACATTTATTGATGTTTACTGTTTCAGTAGGAAGAGAAGGCCCAGTTGATTTTCAGAGACTATTAGCCATGGGACACACACTCTTCTTGCCACTTGCTCCCTGGTGTCCATGGTCCAGTGCCAGCCCCTGGTGTACAGCCAGGGAAACGGGGCCCTGGCTTGGTGCTCTGAGCTGGTGTAAAAGCGCATCTCCAATAAAATCAGCCATTTGAGTCAGGTTTGAATTCTTTTCTCAATGGCAAAGCTGTTGTTCAGAGTTAGCCCCTAGACCAGTGACAGCAAACCTTTTAAAGCTTTCAGTGATACGAGAAGGCCACTGCAGCACATGTGCCACACTTTTACCACTACTGCCTTAGACTTACTGGCCAGCTCAGACACATCACGTGATGAGTTTTCTTTTTTTCTTATAAGCTAGAAGTAAATGGAGAGACCAGGTAGAGTGGCACTAAAGTTCCTGTGTACCACATGGGTCGTCGTTGCGGATGGGCCTGGGGAGGAGGTCCTGATCAACAGGGGAGCAGTGTTTTAGGGGGATTGTTAAATTTCCCTGGCCTCCCTTTGGACCTGGACCATGGTCTCTTGCCTTACTATAGCAGCAGGAAAGCTGTGCGTGTGAGTGCATGTGCCTGGCCTGTGTGTGCAGTGTGTAAGGACATGGCCTTTGTTCCAGTATTTGGTGAATGATTCTAGTTTTGATGAGCAGTCTTCTGACTTTGCAGCTATTGGGGCTGGAGTTTAGCTCAGTGGCAGCGGGCTTGCTTGAGTTAGATCCCTATTGTTGTTGGGGGTGAAATGTGCAAGCTCTAAGTACAGAAGCCTGGTGTCAGCCCCTCCTCCACTGCGCAGCTCATTTGTGGGAGTCTGTTTCATTTGGCCTGCAGGAAAGAGCATCTATTAATAGTGATTGCTCAGATATGTTTGTTACAGAGTTTCCATGCTTTTTCTTTCCCTTGAAGATAAAAATGAGAGGCAGCTTTTATAGTGTTTCTAGATCAGCGCCAGCTCTATAAATGTCCCAGTAGAGAAAATATTGATCATGCTTGTCTGAAAATACATTGACCTGATATTTAAGGAAATGGAAAAAGGCCTCTGTACATGTGAGTACATGTGTATGCAAGTGTGCTTGTGTGTGTATACACTCGCATGTGGCACATGTTTGTAATCTCAGCATTCAGGAAACTGAGGCAGGAGGATTAACATGAGTTCAAGGCCAACCTGAGGGGCTGGTGAGATGGCTCAGTGGTCTAAAGCACCTACTTAGAACAAGCTAAGCAAACACAGGGACCGTGGTTCAATCCCCAGCACCACATGCCAGCCAGCCCCACCCCCTGGTGGGCTGAGCTGGCCACACACACACACACACACACACACACACACAATAAATAAATAAAAATAAAAAAAAAAAAAAAGGCCAACCTGAACTAAAGATCCTGTCTCAAAAACAAAACTCATAGTCACATTAACTTTTATAGTACTTTCCTCTCAAATCAAAGGACTATTTTTTCAAGAATTTGTGAAAAATTGTTATTAAATTGTGTTAATCTTGATTGTCACCTTGACTGGATGAAGAAACATCTAGAAGGCACTTCTGGTTCTGTCTGGGGGAGTCCTGGGGTGTGTCTCCCATCCCCTTTGGAGCTCACATCCTGCTGCCTGGTGTCTTTCCTGGTGTCTTTTTACACCGTTGGTTCTGAAGGATACAGTCTTGTCAGTTCTGAGATGCTTCAAGGCAGCTTTCCTCTTTCCCTGATGTAGTGCTTGGCATCTTTATACTGATTCTCAGATGCCCATTCTAATGAAAATGTGTATTTTAGTGTAACAGTAGCTGGCTGGGTCTCCATAGCTATGCTGGGGGTCTACAGGAGGCAATCTCTGTGTTTAGCCACTTGGTACGATGAATGACAAGGCAGATAGACTTGTGTCAAAGTTGAATTGGGTTTTACCCGTGTTATGTGCCACCCACATTACATTTTATGTACTTGTAATTATTTTATTGCATGTTTTCTTTTTTTTTTTTCTTGTAGAATTAATCTAATGCATTACAGTGGTGCCGGAAAAATTGATTTTATCACTTTGGTCAACAACTTCTGTTTTGTTTTTTGGGTTGTTTTTTTTTTTTGGCGGAACCAGGGATTGAACTCAGGCCCTTGCGCTTGCCAGGCAAGCACTTATTCTACTGAGCCATCTCCCCGTCCCTGATTTTATCACTTTGGGAGGAAGTTGAAAGTAAATCATCAGAGTGACAGCTCCTCATGATCACTTGAATCATGTGAGCCAAAGAAGTTAGCAAGTTATGGCAGAAACAATATAGAGATATGACAGAGAAGTACAGAATGAAAGCCTTGATGACATGAGGAAGAAAACAGTAGTATAAATAAGCATCTAACTAGTCAAAATGCTACAGGGCCAGGGATATAGCTCAGTGGCACAGTGCCTGCCTGGCAAGTGCAAGGTCCTGAGTTTGATTTCTGGTACAAAATAAATGCTACAAAATGGTCATATATACCTGAATGATCCATCAGTATGGGAAATTGTAAAAGCCAATATGCCACAGGATGTTTTGAACTTACGTTTTAATGAAACATAAAACATTCTATATCCATCAATAGGAATACTCAAAAATATATTTATTATGATATCTCACTATCTGAACTACAGAAGCCTTTAATGGACTTCATCATTCTAATCATCAGAATCTGAAGGATTTATGGAGAAGTGGTAGATATGGTGTTGAGCTTTGTAGGACAATTATGACACTCAAGAGATTTGGTTTCCTTCAAAATTGCCTACATTTTGATGACAAAAAGACCCCCTAAGAAATAAAAAAATCTATCTACTGGGCTGCTAGTCACTCATTTGTTGAAAGCTTTGTTTCAAACTGTCAAACAATTTATATACTGTCTACTGCTGAGCACTTGCATCATTTTGTGGCTCTTGAAGCTTTCAGCAGTTCATGTCAAGTAAGCTTTCCAAATATGGTATAAAAATACATGCCCTGGTACGTGCAAAGATATTTTACAACTTGAATTTAGAAATTTATCCTAGAACTCTGCCACCACATCTTTCTTCGTGCAATGGTGAAATAAACTATGACTTTGTAAATAGACCTATTGCAACTATTTCAAACAGCAACCAGATGTCACACTCGACAGTTATATTTTCATGCTGTTCTCATGTGTGAAAGCTGTCTTAGTTGTGATAATTGAAGTAAAGATTATTTTTTTCTGATAGAATGTTATTTGTATTTTTATTACAGTTCACATCGGAATTTATTTCTGCTGTTATTTTTTAGATGTAGTCAATAGTTGATGTAGAAAATGTTGATTTTTAGTCTAAACAATTTGTATTTGATATTTGATTTTATTGCTATTTCATTTTCCTGCTAAGTGGACATTATGTAATATAGTGGGAAGCCCCGACAAAAGAGGAAGACAAGAGAGGTGACAAGTATGGCCTGCCAAGCAGGAAAAGAAAGCTAAACGTGTGTGTTAGTGTAGGAGAAACTTGTGTATGGAATATGCAGTTATTATGAGTGAGGACTGCCTTAGTTGTGATAATTGAAGCAAAGATTATTTTTTAAAAATTATTTATTTATTTATTTATTTATTTATGTGTGTGGGGGGGCCAGCTCAGCCCACCAGGGGGCGGGCTGGCTGGCATGTGGTGCTGGGGGATTGAACCGTGGTCCCTGTGGTTTGCTAAGCTTGTTCTAAGTAGGTGCTTTAGACCACTGAGCCATCTCACCAGCCCAGCAAAGATTTCTATGGTGAGTTTTGTTTGTATTTTCATTGTATTTCACATCAGAATTTCTGTTATTTTTATTTATTATTTTCATGTATTTAGTACAGGGTCTACAGTGTCTCACTATGTAGATCAGGCTTGTGGAGTGATTCTCCTGTTTTCAGCCTCCCAAGTGCAGGGATTGCAGGCGTGAGCCACCATGCCCAGTCTCTGTCCCTGTCTCAGTGCGCCCCAGGGTCAGGGCTGGCTCTGGGGATCAGACCCTGGCTGCTGCACTCTGCCTAAGCAGACCCTTTAGTACGCTAAGTTACCTGGCTGACCTTCTCTGTTACTTTTAGATCTTGTAAGCAGGTAAATGATTGATGTTGAAAATGTTGATGTTTGTTCTACATACTCATTGCATATTAAAAATTTAATATTTTATTTTTCTGTTAAGCACACATTGTTTAATATAGTAAAACTCATAAAATTAAAGTTAATAATCTATCAGTAGAAATACTCCTAAAAAAATTACATGTGGTTGTTCTGTGCTCCCATGATGTGCCTTTTCTAAGAATCTGTCATGATGCCCCTGGGGTATTCATCTTTTCAGCATTGATGCTGTCCTTTGCCCTAACTTTGCAAGTGCTTTGTTTTTGACAAAACTAGAGACTTTTTGTATCATTTGGGTCTGTCTTCTCCTGATTATCCATGTAGATATGTAGATCAGGCTAAAAGTAACAAGCAGTACCCATGCCACACCTTGAATGTTGGGCTGCCCTGGAATTTCCTCTGCTAGATCAGGTAGTCCATTGCCCTTAAATTCAGTCTCCTGCAGACTGAGGACGTGGGCAAAATGGAGACAGATTTTCTGCTGGAGTTGAATACATATGGCCTCTAGTCCTACTGCCAACAGAGTCCCTGCTCCCAAATGAAAACCTTTGAATCTGGCTTTCTGTCTGTATTCTTATCTTCTGGCCTTTTGAGCTCTGTTCACAGTATTCTAGGGATTCTCTAGCTTGCCTCTCTGAGCTTTTCCAAACTCTTTTATCAAGAAGTCCCTAAAACTTCTGAGCCATGTGGTCAGGTACCTCATTCCCGAATACCACTTTTTTATATTGGCCACTTTTTCATTGCTGGACAAAATACTCAATACCCACGATTTATTTATTTATTCATTTTTAAATTTTATTTATTTAGTGTGTGTGTGTGTGTGTGTGTGTGTGTGTGGCCAGCTCAGCCTACCAGGGGGCGGGGCTGGCTGGCATGTGGTGCTTGGGGATTGAACCATGGTTCTGGTGCTTTGCTAAGCTTGTTCTAAGTAGGTGCTTTAGACCACTGAGCCATCTTACCAGCCCAATACCCACGATTTAAAGGAAGATACTTTGGCTGATGGTTTTTCAGAGGATTCAATCCATGATTGGTTGACTCCATGGAAGGAGCAGCTTGGCAGAGGAAAACCCATTGTAGCCGGGAAGCAGAGAACAGAGGGAGCAAGTAGGGCAAGAATGCAGCCTGCCAGGCCACACCCCAGTGACCCATCCAGCCAGGCCGCCCTCCTAACAGTGCATCCTGCTACTGAGCCCATCTACAGATGAACCCACTGATGGGTGGTACAGCGCCCCTGGGATCCAGTTGCCTTCCACACACGTGAGCTTGGGGGCACATTTTAGATCTCAGCTATGTCATGCAGTGCCATACCCTGTACTTGCTGTATAAGGTATCATTTTCCAGTGCCTTGCCCTTACCTTGGCCCACCTACTTCTTCCTTCTTGAAACCTTGCAAAACCTTCTCACCAAAAGCACTTCGTCATATCCAGTTGCTTTGTTTGGAATACTCTTTCCTTCCCACCACCTAACTCCCACTCATTCTTCAAATCATAGCCTAAGCACCGTTTTAAAAGACAGATTTCTCCTATTCTTTTTAAAATATTGATTTATCTTTTCGTAGTTAGAAAAGCAACATATGTGTCACTATGACATATTTAAAGAATACACACACACACACACACACACACACACACACACACGAAAACCAGAGGACAATACTTAATATATTGGGGACATCCAATGCCAGTTTGTTATTTGGTCCTTTGTGCTGTGTTTGGAAGCCTAAAAAACTATTTCTTACATATTTAAATTGCAGCACATGTCCAGATGGGGTTTTCCTTTGTTATGCTTGAAACACAGGCTCTTAGCGTTCTTGACTGTCTTTTCCAGTCCAGCAAATCCAAGTGAGTTTATTTTTATACATATGCGTGTGTGCGCGCGCGCTTGCTTCTGTGTGTGCGTGTGTGTGTACACACACTTGTAATGTTTTAGTTTCTTCAGCCAATATGGACTCTTCTAAAGTTGAATTTTAATTCTGTTTTCTATTGACTTTTTTTGTCATTGTGTTTTTCTTCCCAGCGTCTCTCTTTCCAGCTGAATACTGGAACAACAGCATAAGTGTGCCTTTTGTATTATGGAGACATTTTTCTGTTTGGACCTTTCAATGGCATCTTGCTACCAGTTATCTCAATTAACACTAGTTTCTTGGCGCTCTTTTTCTTATTAAACCTGTCTTTTAATCTGAACTTATTCTTTGTGATTCTTGAGTCTTGATTGAAACTTTATATAGTGCTTGACACAATAATATCCTCTAATATGTAACAATGAGAGTGAATACATGAATAAGCACAGACAGGATCTTTGTTGGTATATCCTATAGAGACCATTAAAATAGGTTCTAGTAATGTGTTCTCTTTCTAAAAGCAGCTGTATTGAGGTGTGATTTGTATAATCATAAAATGCCCATTGTGACGTCTAACCCAATGATTTTTATTAGATTGTAGAGAGTTATGCAACTGTGACAACAGTCCAGGTTTAGAACATTTCAGTTACTGTAGTGAGTTCTTTTATGCCTGTTTGCAATTAAATCTTTGCTTCTGAGCCCTGCTTTGTGTCCCTGTCAAGTTGCCTTGTGTGGACACTTCATGTAGATATGTGCTAATTTCATACATATGCACAAATATAAACATGCACACACATATACATATATATGCTTTTATACTAGTTTATATATCAACAGTTTTTTAAGTAAAGTATATAGATCCTTGGATAACTTTCAGTTTGAGATTTCATTGTGAGGGCTCCTTTCCTAGGAGTCCTCTCTTCCCTCCTGTGGCTGAGAGGCCAGGGCTCATTCGCTGCTTATCCGACATCACAAGCCAGTGGGTCTGTGTGGGTAGGGAGCCTATTCACAGTTGAGGCTGCTTTCAGATCTGCCCTGGCTTGTACTTTACACTGGTCCTTTTGTGTCTCCTTCATACCTGTGTGCAGGCTCAGGATTGACCCAAACTTGTCCCCACTGTGTCTTGCAACCTTAGCTCGTAGAAGTGTTCTTGTTGCTTTCCTCCCCGCCCGCGGTCCATCATTCACACTGATGGTGCAAGTGGCAGGTGTGTGCTGGGCACTGCCCCAGATGCAAGTCCCCTCCACCCCAGTGCCAAGCAAGTCAGCGGCCCTGGTGGCTTGCCTTGCCCTACCCGTGCCTGCAGAACCTTTGCACCTACAAGTGGGGAGGTGAAAGGTGAGAGTGTCCCTTCACAGACGTTGTTTTTTACCTAATTTTCACGCTTTTCAAGCATGAATCATTTTCAGGCCACTAGAACCCTTTGATTTGCAGAGTACTAAAAGGGTTGTAAGTTTCATCAAGCTTTATAATTGGCTGTGAGGAGAGGAAAGGCCTACTGCATGAAAGTCCTGTCACTCAGAGTCTATTTTTCCAGCACAGTTGGTCATTGCCCCAGGTGTACTCACTGTGTTAGAACCTGCCAGAAACTCAGATCCTAGAGGGTGGGTGGGTGGGGGTGGAAGGTAGGGGTTGACTTTAAGGAATTGGCTCATGTGATTGTGGACCTGGTGGGTCAGAGATCTACACAGCAGTGAGGAAGCTTTTGTGGTCTTGACTGCAAGTTCTGCAGGTCAGCAGCATGGAGCGGAGAGGGAGAAGAAACTGATTCAGAACTGCTGGCTCATGTGACTGGGGAGAGGGGCTGGCAAGTGTGGACCCCACAGGGCAGTTGGGCAGACGCGAGCTGATGCTGTGTCTTGAAGCAAGTTCCACAGATCACTAGCTTGGAAACAGGCACGTGTGTGTGTGTTGTGGTCTGGAGATGAGTTCCTTCTCTTCCCAGAAACCTCAGTGTTTTAGTTGTTGGATGAGGCCCTCCTGTATTATGTGGGAGAATCTGGCTGACTGCAAATCTGTGAATTTAAATACCCACCACATCAAAAAAAAAAAAAAAATCTTTCACAGCAATATTTAGAGGGAAGTTTGGCCAAACAGCTGACCACTTAGTCAAGTTGACACAGAAAAGTATAGTCCAGTTACCGTCTGCTTCCTAGTGTGTGGCCAGTGGTTTGGCCCATGTGTGTCTGCAGGTTGGGGTGCCAAATGTGCCCAGATCTTGCCCATGTGCCAAGCCTCAATTATAGGCTACTCAAGGCTCTTCTGGGATATTTCCTGTCACCTGCTCAGGCTCTTGTGTGCTTTGCATGTGAGTTCCTATGGCTCACAATACTCAACACTCTTCTCCGCTATTTTCTTTTCAATTTTTTTTATTTTTTTAAAATCTAGTACTGTTTAATGAGCCCAGGGCCTTGCACATTCTAAGCAAGCTCAGGAGCACTGAGCTACAGCTACAGCCTTTAAAATTTTTTTCAATTTGGGGACGGGGTCACTAAATGACGCAGGCTGATCTCAACTTCCTGAGCAGCTGGGATTGCAGATATAAACCACCACACTCCTTGCTCTTGCTCTCTCTCGCGCTCTCATGCTCTCGCGCCCTCGCTCTCTCTCTGTCTTTGGTACAGGGTCTCACCATATGGCTTGGACTTGTAGTGATCCTCCTGTCTCAGTCTCCTCAGTGCTGGGATTATATAGGCATGCACCACCATGCCTGGTTTCGGTGGCCTGGCATGGCACGTGGTACTAGGAATTGAACTCAGGACCTTGTGCTTGCCAGGCAGGCACTTAGACCACCGAGCTATCTCCCCATCCTCCCTCTTGGTTTCTGTACAGCTTTGCAAGATCTTGCAGATGGACTTAAATGGCCCTTTGACTCCTCGCCTATTTCTGTTGAGGCATTGGTCGCATTTCGTTGTCCTTGTTTGCATGTCTGCCTGTGCTGAAGACTTTGCTTCTCAGAGCAGAAGAGGCCTCTGTACTGCTGCCCTGTTCTAGTTTGTCTTCGGCTAAGCCTAGCTATCTGGTCTGCAGCACCTAAATTAAGTTGTGGTATGAATATGCTGAATGTCCATTAGAGATTTGGAAGTTGTGTTTGGTATTTCTTCTGTGATTTCTCTTTATAGTAGAATGTGGAGATAGTGACCATTAGGCAGTATAGCAAATGTGGATACAAAGTGGTCAGCCTTGGGGTGGATTCCAAACATGTGTGGGTACATTAGTAATCTGCTTGACTCTGAGAGAAATGGTTGTGTTTATTTTTTCATTCTGTGCCAGATACAAAGCTTCCCATTTGTTGCATTAAGAAAAGCTGTTTCTCATTATAAACACTGATCTGTTCGTACTCATATTTGTGCATGTAATGTCCTAAGATATCAGTGCGTCCAAGACTGCTTCACCTTCTTTCTAGCTGCAGTGCCGCGGAGGTAACTGGCGACTAACTAGTAAACAATTATAATATGATAAAAGGGCCTTTTTCCTTTTTCTACTAGGTGTTCATCTTGCTCAAGTAGACTCTCCATGGCCTGAACATTTTTTGGAGATTGTTTTGAGCACAGTATCTGTTTACTAACAAGACAGCCACACCAAGATGGTTGGGAAACTGAAGCAGAACTTACTCTTGGCCTGCCTGGTGATTAGCTCTGTGACCGTGTTTTACCTGGGCCAGCATGCCATGGAATGCCATCACCGCATAGAGGAACGGAGCCCTCCCATCAAGCTGGAGAGTGTGAAGTCGACTGTGCGAACCAGCCTGGACCCCAAAGCCAACAAGACCTTTGCCTACCACAAAGATATGCCTTTAATATTTATCGGCGGCGTGCCTAGGAGTGGAACCACTCTCATGAGGGCCATGCTGGATGCGCACCCGGACATCCGCTGTGGAGAGGAAACCAGGGTCATTCCTCGCATCCTGGCCCTGAAACAGATGTGGTCACGATCTAGTAAAGAAAAGATCCGCTTGGATGAGGCTGGTGTCACCGACGAAGTACTGGACTCTGCCATGCAAGCCTTCTTACTAGAAATTATAGTGAAACACGGGGAGCCGGCCCCTTATTTATGTAACAAAGATCCCTTTGCCCTGAAATCCTTAACGTACCTTGCTAGGTTATTCCCCAATGCCAAGTTTCTCCTGATGGTCCGAGATGGCCGGGCGTCAGTACATTCAATGATTTCTCGCAAAGTTACTATAGCTGGATTTGACCTGAACAGCTATAGAGACTGTTTGACCAAATGGAACCGTGCCATAGAGACTATGTATAATCAGTGTATGGAGGTTGGTTACAAAAAATGCATGTTGGTTCACTATGAACAGCTTGTCCTGCATCCTGAGCGGTGGATGAGAACACTCTTGAAGTTCCTGCATATTCCATGGAATCACTCAGTACTGCACCACGAAGAGATGATTGGGAAGGCGGGGGGAGTGTCTCTGTCAAAGTGAGTAGAAGTTCTGTTTTTAAATTTTTATTTAGCTAATCAAGGTATGTATGTGTCTATATATGCATGTGCGTGTTGTATATGTAACATATGTATATATTTAAATCTGTCTTACAAAAGATAAAGCTTCAATGATGGATTTTTTTGTAGTTAATTCTCTACCAGTTCACAGTATATTCTTCCATTCATGCAGTTCATTTGTTCATTTATATACTGTCTTTTATTTATTTATTGTGCAGTACAACAGATTAAACCCGGGAACACACACATGCTCAGCAAATTCTCTGCCCCTGGGCTATATCCTTGGCCCTATATTTTCTTGATGGATGTAAATCCAATTTTCAGGCAGTGAAAGCCTTTTTTCACTGAGCTCAGGCGTTAGGCGTTAGTGTCTGTCATTCAGCTTAATGACTTCCGATTTTTGATTTTTTGATTTTTAGATCAAAAATTGATCTTCATAAAGATAGTTTGCTTTTGTGTGATGGAAGGTTAATACCAGACAGTGTTTTTTCAAAAATTTTGCACCACAGATCCATGACTAGAACCTTCTAGTGCTTATTCTAAGATTCTTGCAACTATATGAATTTTTATTTATTTTTTCTATTTTAGGGAAGGGTCTACAGGGTGTTCAGGGTCTCACTACTAGATCAGACTCGTAGTGATCCCCTGTTTACAGCCTCCCAGGAGCTGGGATTACAAGCGTGCACCACCACGGCCAGTCTCAATCGCCTGTCTCAGTGCATACCTGGGGCAGGGCTGGCATGGCAGGCCCAGAGATTAAGCCCCTGGCCCCTGTGCCTGCTTGCACGCGCTTTAATCTGCTGAGCTATTTGGCCGGCCTCATGGATTAGCTTTGCTTACACTTGCACTTCATATAAATGCAGTCATGCATAGGGTCTGTGCCTGGCTTCATTCAGTTTTATGTGTGACACTGATCCGTGTTGTTATAATTAGCAGTGTAGTCCCTTCATTTTTATTTCTCTGTGGTATTCAAGGAGGTAAACGACAGTTTATTCATTCTTCAATTGATAGCTATTTGAGTTATTTCCAAGTTTATGTCATTATTTATAAAATTTCATTTTACTTTTGGTAGCGATAAGCAGCGTTTCTTTTGAGCATACACTAATGACTAAAGTTAACAGATTGTATGTAGTATATGCGGACGCACACAGGCAAACATACCCAAACAGACTAAAAGCTTTTTTGTCTACCCCTCCCCCATATTGGGGATTGAACTGGAGAATTTCTCACTGAGGTACTTACCTAGTCCTTTATTTTTTTTTAAACAGGGTCATAGCCAAAGATGGTGGATGGAAAGTTACGCAGGGGATAGATAAGTCAGAGATTCTTACTCCTGATAAGCCAGGGTCGTGTGTGTGTGTGTGTGTGTGTGTGTGTGTGTGTGTGTGTGTGTGATGAGAAACTTAATCATTAATGGGGGCTGTTGTAATTTGTGTCTAGGTGTCCCCACAAAGCCTCAGGCAGTCATGGGGCAAACTTCTAGAATTTGTGATTAACTCATGATCCACTGGGATTATGGGTGTGTGTGCTGCTGAGATTATGGGTGTGGATGCTGCTGGGATTATGGGTGTGAGTGCTGCACCCAACCTGGGGAGGACAGCTTGAATGGCATTTATGGGAGACAGACTTGCTCTCTGTAGCCTTTTTTGCCCCTGCGCCTTCCCTTTTGCTCTTGCTCTCTTATGCTTTGCTGCCACCATGAATGGGTGCTCTCTGCCATGTGCCGCTCTGCCTTGGAGCCAGCTGAGTATGGACTGAAATCTCCACTGACTGTGAGCTAAATAAACCTAAACTTCCTTCATTTTGGGTGTCAAGTGTTTGTCCCAGCAATGAGAGAAGAGTAACCGAGACAGGGGGTTGCTAAAATATCTTATCAGCGTTCTTTGCTAGAGATGAAGTTTATAAAGAATGATGGGCTTAGGAGAAGGTTCAGGAGGTAAAGGTTTGCAGGCATTCAGGATCTTTGCTATTTTGAAAGTTTGGGGCCGGGTGTGGTAGTACATACCTATAATCTCAACACTGGGGAGACTAAGGCATGAGAATCGCTGAGAGTTGGAGGACTGCCTAGGCTACAAAGTGAGTTCAAGGTCAGCCTGAACTGCGTGGTCTCAGAAAGCAAAAAAAGAAAAAAAGTTTAAATTTTTGTATCTTACAAGATTAACAGAGAAAGATAACTAAGCATCCACTTAAAGATTTTCTAAAATTTAAGGAAAAAAATATATTGTGAGTACATAGAGAACAACATTCTATATTTATAAAAATTATCAGCACTGTAAAAGCATGTATAGCTAATGGCATGCAGATTAGGATTACCTGAGCTCCACTAGCTCAGATTGAAGTATTCTAGAAAAATTTTATAAATATCACCCCCTCCACCACCACCAAATTACTAGAGAGTGAATCTGCTGATTTCTCATTGCTTAGATTCGGGACGGCAGTGGACGGGCCTCTGGAGATCTCGGTGTTAATAGTGGAGGAGACCAAGAGATGGGGGTGGGGGGTGGAGAGAGCCAGGCAGGGGAAGGGATAAGAAAGGAATGAAGATGTGTGATTTCAGGATACCATCTTGGCACAAGGAATGTGATCGTGCTGGCCTGAAAACATGGACTAAACAAATAATGTAGGCGTTACATGCTGCCTGGGACAATGGGTCCTTACAGGGGACACGGAGGAAATAAAGTGGCTGAGAGCCTGAGCTGGAGCGGGAGGGTGGACCAAGCAAGGGAACAAAGCAGCCGGGCAAAGGAAGGCATAAGAGGAAAGCAGCGCTGCACGTTAGGTTTGTCGGTAAAGAATGAATGGAAGCGGAGAGAAAGTAAAGAAGAAAGCAAAATCTTCTTTCCTGGAGGATATAATAATTGGTACTAAAGAGCAGGCATTGTTGGATATTAAGTTACTTATTAATTTGGATTAGATTTTTTTAACAGATACTAGAGATCCAAAATGATAAAGATTTCAAAGAAATCATAGTTACTGTGTGACGGATGGCACTCAGGGCTGTCTATCTTGCTCCGCAGCCATCTGTCACCTGGACTGTGTCTGTTGTGGCTCCATCATCCCACGACATGGACTCGAGCTCACTCCCCTTCATCCATATCTGAAAGAGTGGGTGGAGAGGGGCTGTATGTGAAAGAGGGGACGTTTAATGTTCTTTGAGAATGTTTCCTGCAAGCCTCCAGGTAGCGTTTCTTGCTTTCCACTGGCTATAACTTAATTATATTGCCTTATGTAACTGTAAGAAAAGCTGGGAAGTCGGACATGGTGGTGCACGTCTGCGATCCCAGCACTCAGAAGGCTGAGGCAGGAGGATCACTGGAAGTTTAAGACCAGCCTAGGCTACAAAGTGAGCTCAAGGTGAGCCTGAACTACATAGTAATACCCTGTCTCAAAATGATTAAAAAAAAAAAAAAAGAAGGGAAGGCAAGCATGCTGAAAAATATAGTTTTTATTCCAGTTAACTGTGCCCAGTGAAATTTTTTTCTTTTTTTGTACCAGGGATTGAATTTAGAACCTTATAATTGCCTGGCAGGTGCTTATGCCACTGAGCTATCTCTCCTGGGCCTAGGCTTTTTTTTCTTATGTATTTATTTATTTATTGTATTTGGTACAGAGTCTCAGTATGCAGCTCAGACTCCCAGTAATCCTCCTGTTTTCTGCCTTCCCAGCGCTGGGATTATAGGCGTGAAGCACCACGCCTGGCCTAGGGGTGGGGCCATTGCAGCATGTGGTGCCAGGGATCGAACCCTGCTCTCTGTGCTTGCCTTAGTCCACTTAGCTATGTCGCTGGCCTTCTGTGGTTTCTTTTATAAGAAGAGTAGGTTGTATCAGTCAGGATTGGCAGGTAGCAAGCTTCATTATTTAATGATCACTTACCGTGTGCCAGGCCCTGGAGCCAAAAGTCTCTGCCCTAAGGAAACACAGGATCTAAAGGAAGGCACAGATTCTTAAATAGGGCACTGAGGAAGAACTACTGAAAACCAAACAGATACTTAACCCAGTCTGGGGTGTTCAGAAAAGCCTTCCAAGGCCAGTGTGAAAGCTTGCTTTCCACATCCTTGGTACTGCTGACCTTTGGGCCCATGTGGTTCTTGGGGGTGCTTTTTAGCTGCATCCTAGCTTCTACTCTGTAGGTGAAAGCAGCTTCCCTTTCCCATGACCTAAACTGTTTACAAGCAAAACTGTTTCTGGACATGGCCCAAGCCCCAGTTGAGGGCCATTGACCTGAAAGCTGAGCAGTAGAACAGATAAAGGGGGGAGTGTCTAGGGCTGACTTGTGGAATATCATGCTTCAGGGATGTCCTTGCTTGGCTGTCCGGGTCGCCTTTCCTCTTCCCTAGCCAGATGGACGTTCCATGAGCCACACCTCCTGGGAGCAGCCTGGCTTCATCTAACTGGTCTGCAGGTCCCCGGGTAAGAGATGAAGTGGAGTACTTCCTCCCTGCGGCTGCTGACCCAGGACAGGGCCTCCAGATGACCTGAGGCCTGGTTCACCGTGAGACATCAGACCTGTGGAGGACCCTGACCACCCCACTAGTGGAAATCACCCGGCACAGCCCCACTTGAGGCAGAATATGGTATTTGTTTTTCATTGGCTAATGTAATTTTAAAACTAATAAAGCCAATCCACCAGGCAGTAGTCATTAAGAAGTTACAGTATGAACAAATTAACAAAGATGAGAAACTGGTCCCTCTGGAGAAATATGGGCTGTTTGCTTTTGTGGGGGAGTTCATTTCCAGGCAGGAAGTAGTAGGAAGTAAGGCCTGAGGGAGGAGGGGCTGGGGGCCTTAGAGTGTGTGTTGGAGAGCTAGAATTTTTATCCTAAAAACATTTGCTTTCATATTTCTCTTTCTTAGCAATGGAAGGATACTTTTCTCAAATGAAGTCTCCTAAGGGACCTTAGTACTTAAAGGATTTTAGAGGTAACATGGCTCTGAGGCCACATTTAATTTTGTCTGGATTTAACAAAACTGAAGCAAAACTGCAGTGTTGCAATTGCAAAGTTTTAATTTTGTTTTCAAAAGAAAAAATGATTATGGTGCCTTTTTTTCTTTTCTTTCTTTCTTTCTCTTTTTTTTTTTTTTTTTTGGTACTGGGCATCAAAGTCAGGACCTTGAGCTTGCTGGGCAGGCGTTTACGCTGCTGAGCTATATCTCCGGGGGCCCCCAGTTCTTTTTCTTTTGAGACAGGGTCTCACTAAGTTGCCTAGATGGGAGTTGAACTTATGATCCTCCTGCCTCAGCTTCTTGGAGTGCTGGGACTACACATACCTGGCCCCGTGCCCAGCTAGGGCCCATCACTGCATATCACATTGGTGATTCAGTCTCAGTGTATGAATTTAGGGGGACACCAACAATCAGTCCATAGGAGGGCACAAAATTTAGATCACTGGGATGTAGAAATAATTTTTTTTATTTAAAATAAAAGCCTGTTTTACAGTATTTGACTGAGCTGTAGCTTGTGGCAGTTTGGTCTGTAATTAGAATAACCTATAAACCTGGTTAACTATTTTCAAAGAAGAACCAAGCACATCATGAGTATTAGAGCCCATGCCTATGCAGATACTGTAGAGGAATTCATTCCTCCATTTCCTGGATTCCCTGGATAATGAAGGATTTTACTGCTTTCAGCAACATATTCCATTCCATCATTGCTATCAGGTTTTCAAGCATCGGAATCACCTGGAGCCCCTCCCCCCATTTTTAATGTATTTGGTTGTTACAGGGTCTCACTATACAGTTTGGACTCATAGTGATCCTCCTGTTTTCAGCCTCTCCAGGGCTAGGATTACAGGCTTACGCCGCTACACCAGACTCTAGCTGGCTCAGCTGCCCTGGGGGGTAGGGCTGGCAAGGCATGTGGTGCCAGGGATCGAATCCCAGTCCCTGTGCTTGCCTAAGCAGGCACTTTAGTCCTCTGAAGCCTTTTGATACTAGATCTGAAGTTTCTGATTCAGGGGTTATAGGGTAGGCCCCAAACCTTGTGTGTAACAGGTTCCAGTGATAATATCTCTGGTCTGGAGGTTTCACATTGCGAACCCCTGCCCCAAATCATGCTGCATTTCTTCTGCTTCACGTGAAGATTCTCACACCGTGCCTCTTGTTCTCAGGCCGCAGCCATGCTGAAGTAAGTGCAGCAACTCCAAGGTGCTGCCCATGTCCTGGTGCAGTTCCTCTGGGCGCACTCCTCCATCTGCAGAGCCCTCGCTTCTTCCGCTGGCCAACTCCTAGCTATTTTCCTCATTCAGCTCCAGGCCTCCCTGTCCAAACGTGCTTCCTATGACTGGTAGGTTGGCCAGTAGAAAAAGCGTTCTGATTTTTAAGTGGGTCAGACCTGTATTTAAAATCTTTCATTCACATGAATGTGTCTGTAACCCTAAGGTACTGCCCCCCCCTTCTGTGTCTCTATTTTCTAATGGAGATGATGGTCTTGCCTACGTCTTATCCCATTCGGTTTTGGGATTGGCCCTTTCATACTTGCCTGCTGGCACTTTTGGTGTTTCAGCTTTATTGAGGAAGGACTCAGAGGTTGAGGAATTTGTTGTCAGTTCCACAGTTGGGCACAGACATGGACCTGGCCTTTCTATCTTTAGAATCTGTGCTCCTTATCCCCGTGTAGTGTGTCCTGTCAGGACCTGTGGAGGGAAATAAATGCTCAAGAGGTGCTGTCCAGACCCAGGCTTTGGAGTCAGGCAGCGCTAGACCTGATCACAGCTCTGTCCTTTATTAATTGTGATCATGGGTGAGTTGCATGGTTTGCTGAGTCTTATCTCATCCCTTCTTTACTTTTCTTATCCTGAAGATGGGATGATGATAGTGGTACCCTGTTAGGGATGGTAAGCATATGGTTGCCATGGAGATTACATTGTAAAGACTGTAATACCCTTAGCCAAGTGTCTGGTGTGTAGTAAGGATTGAAAATGTTACCTGTTATCGTTACTATTATTGTTAGGATGATAATTGTACCTGTTGGGGTGCTGATAATACTCTACATTGTAGAATTTTTTTTCTTTTGAAAGAGGGTCTTGCTATGTAGTTCAGGCTGGCTTTGTGCTCACTTTTGTAGCCCCCAGGCTGATCTTGAACTTGTAGTGGTCCTCTTCTCTCAACTCCTGAGTGCTGGGATCACAGGTGTGCACCACCATGCCTGGCACAGCATGCAGGGCCAGGGATCAAACTCAGGATGTTGATCTTGCCACATAGGTACTTATTCCTCTGAGCTATCGCCCCAGCTCCTACTTCATAGAATTCTTTTTTTTTTTTTTTCCAGAACCTGGAAACTGAACTCAGGCCCTTGTGCTTGCCAGGGAAGCACTTATTCTACTGAGCCATCTCCCCAGCCCTTCATAGAATTCTTATAGAGATTAAGTTTAAATTATTTCAAAGCCTTTAGAATGGTACCTGGATATGAGACCCAGTCCTAGCCCAGGCCTGGTGAATGTGTGGGAGAGCTTCCTGTTACCCTGCGCCTGTGGGACCTCCTGGTCCCAGCCCAGGCGCAGCATGGGTGAGACCCTCTTCCACCCCTTTGGGACCCCCCTCCCACCACTCCGCAGCACTCCCCCACCCCGCCCGCTGAGTAGGAATTTCTGCCGTGTTCCAGGAACACCCAGACCCAGTCCTAGCCCAGGCCAAGTGAGTGTGAGAACTTCTGGCTACCCTGTGCCGGCGGGACCTATTGGTCCCAGACCAGGTGCAGCTTGGGTGAGACCCTCTTCCACCCCTTTGGGACGCCCCCCCATGACTCCATAGTACCTCCCCCAACCCGCCCGCCGAGTAGGAATTTTTGCCCCATTCCAGGAACCCCCAGATCCAGTCCTATCCCAGGCCCAGTGAGTGTGTGGGAGAGCTGCCTCTCCCCACTACTCCACCTTGTCCCCTCCAGACTCAGCTCAGGCCTGGCATACAGGCCTGGGTGAAACCCTGCAGCTGCAATCCTGCAGAGAGTGTAGGGGACAGAACCACCCAGCTAGTCCAGGAGCAGAACATCTTGCCAGAGGGGCACAACAGGTTCACCCCCAAGGGCAGCAACAGGAAAGAGCTGAGCACAGCAGCCAGACCCAAGCCAGGCACAGCTGGATAAATCTAAACTTTGTAGATTTGTACCTGAACTTTAGTAGGTGCTAAGGTTATAACTGCAACAAAGATCTACAACAAAGGTCAGAGGACAGTGCTACACAAAATGATGAGAAGGAACAAAATACAATCTCCGAACCCAAGCCCACCCATAACAAGTGCAGAGGACACTACCTCAGCTCAAATATATGAATTGATAGTGTCGATAGTAAATAAGCAACAGCAGAAAGTCATAGAGGATCTCAGAGTGGAATTCTTTTCTACTAGCTCAGCTTAAATGTATGAATTAATAACATCGATAGTAAATAAGCAACAGCAGAAAGTTATAGAGGAACTCAGAGTGGAATTATTCTGAAATAAAAAAGAATTCTCAGAACTCATAGCATCTCAAGTAAAGAATCAACTACAGAAACATACGGAGGAAACCCAATCTGAAAAAAACACTGCAGTAGGGGCTGGTGAGGTGGCTCAGTGGTCTAAAGCACCTACTTAGAACAAGTTTAGCAAAGCACAGACCGCGGTTCAATCCCCCAGCACCACATGCCAGCCAGCCCCGCCCCCTGGTGGGCTGAGCTGGCCACACACACACACACTCACACACACACATAAATAAATAAATAAAATTAAAAAAAAAAACACTGCAGTAAAAGAATTTATAACTGCTTCTAAAGAAGACATTGATAAAAAAAAACAGAGATTAGAAAAATGACACATTCCTTGAATGAGCAATACAGGAAAGAAATAGATCGCATGAAGCAGAGTCAAAGAGATATAGAGGAAATTAAAATCTCAATCACAAGCTTGCAAAACCGTTTAAGTGAAAGTGAAGACAGAGTTTCAGATCTTGAAGACGCTGGTGCAGCTAGTGAAAAGGTAAGAAAGGATCTCTTAAAAACAACGAGGATGCAGGAAAGAATAATCCATCACCTGCAAGATGATGCAAAGATGAACAATGTGAGACTAATAGGCATCAATGAGAAAGAAGGAGTCAATACAAATGACATTAAAAAAATACGGGCAGAAGTAATAGCAGAAAACCTCCCAAATATGAGGAAACAATCTGATATTCAGGTAACCGAAGCATACAGAATGCCAAGTAACCTCAACCCAATGAAAAACAAACTGAGACATATAATAGTCAAGATCCCAGAAATTCAGCACAAGAATAATCTGCTGAAAGCCGCTGGAGAAAAGAAGCAGATCACATTCAAAGGAAAACCCATCAGAATTACGGCCGACTTCTCTTCACAAACCACGAAGGCAACAAGAGCATGGAGCAGAGTACTCCAAGTCCTCTATGAAAACAAATTCCAGCCCAGACTACTATACCCTGCAAAACTTTCTTTCAAATTTGATGGAGAAGTGAAATACTTTCATGACAAAGAACAGCTAAACAATTTCCTGATGACAAAGCCAACCCTACACAGGCTACTGAAAGATGTTCTAGAAAGGGACCAAAATGATTAGAACTCCATGAATGAGATCAGAAGCAACCAACTAAATAGGGCATGCAATTAAACACAGGAGAAAAAGGAGTAAATGACAACAGGTAAATAACATGTCAATTGTAAGTCAATACATCTCAATTCTAACCATCAATGTACATGGACTCAATTCACCAATTAAGAGAAATAGACTGGCACAGTGGATTAGGAAACAAAA
>NW_004524611.1:7205919-7207093 GCF_000260255.1 Octodon degus
TACAGATGAATGTCCATTTTGTATCTGTGTATTCAAAGTGGTTAGGATAGATATATAGTTACATTCTCTTAATGAATAGAGGGATTTGTTTTAATGGTATTTGTAAATAGGATATCATGTCCTCATCTTGTATAGCAGTTAACCCTAGGAAGAATGTATGCAGTGTGTTAATTATTGAAACTGTCCTACCAATTTGATTTGAAACTGTCTTCATTGCTATTTGTTTCTCAATAAAATTATGGAAAAAAAAAAAAAGAAAATATCAGACACATTTTGGTAGCAGACCATCTTACAAAATGCATGATTACTGATTTTGAAAACTATCGAAGTCATCCAAGCAAGTTAACATCTGAAAGATCATTCCATCCAGGGTAGTCAAGGGAAACATGATGTCTGAAAGTAATGTAGTATGTGGATAAGATCTGAGAAGTAAACAGGATGCTAGTACAGATGTTAGTAAGTAATGTAACAACACCGGTTCATCAATTATCAATATATTACAAGATGTTAATAATAAAAGAAATTGCATATCAGGTAATCTCTATAGGTTTGGACTCTTTCATGTATGAAAGAAACATTACCTTTAATTTCAAAGTTATAATTGGAAATATGAATGAAATCAGATAATAATCATCAAGTTATAACAACAAAAAAGAATGGTACCTGGATATAATAAACAGCTCAAAAGTGATATTTTTACTATTTTTAAAATTGTGAAATACTTATACTCCCCCCATGTGAACCAGCTAGGAGAGTACCAACTGTGCCATAGGCTTTGGTTCATGGTATCACATGTTCTTCTGTAATGATGTTTAGGGCAGAGAGAATCCAAGACTCCTAAAATGATGTTTGATTAAGAAAGTGAGCTGCTGATTTTAACAGCTTTAGTGGGGAAGCTGGTAGGGTAGGTTGGGAATTTTAGTATTATTATATCAGCATTTGAAATGATTTGATGATCATTTATTACCCTTTGCCATCTGGTCTTTCCTGTTTTGTTTGTCTGTTAGTGAATCTGATATAAATGAAATCTGTGTATATTTTCTTCTGTCAGCTTGTTTTATTTTGCTTAATAAATTAAAATTAAAATTTTTTTTCCTTCTTCATACACGTATATGACACATTTGGAAATTGTTCCTCAGATTATTGGTGTCTTTCTCTGTTTTATTATTTGTGT
>NW_004524611.1:7207283-7243008 GCF_000260255.1 Octodon degus
CAGGCAAGCACTTAGACTGTGGCGCTATCTCCCCAGCTCCTGACTCCTTTTTATTTTTTTTTTCAGAGTAATATTTCTGAAATGAATACATTGCATGAGATTAATAATAGATTGCACATTGTAAATAAATTATTTACAAACTAAATGAATATAACAATAAAAATTGTCCAAAATAAAAATGAAGAATTTACAGATCAGTCATATAATAGTTCACTCTGTGTCAAAATCAAGAAATGTATATTCATATAATAAGAATTCTCAAAATAGAAAAATGTAGGCAATAAATATTTAAAGATTTAAAATTTCTGAGTTTAGTTGAACTTATAATATCACATTTCCAAGAAAAGTGAACCTTTTGCACACAAAATTTGAATAAAATCATACCCAGATACACATAAATGAAATTGTCCAAAACTCATTGTAAAGAAAAAAATCATTAAAGCATATACATTGAAAAATTAGCTATGGAAGAACAAAATTAAATAGCATCTTATTACACATTAGAAAGAAAGAAAAGAAAAAAAAGACCAAGTGTGTAAGAAACTAGACTAATTAAAAGACTGAAAGAAAGGAAAAAAACCCAGACTGTCCTCTTTGAATTTTATACTTAGCAAAAACATACCTTTGAAAACTAAAAAGTAAAATACTTTCCAGTTACACAAACTCAAAATATTCTAATACCTCCAGACGTAACATATAGGATATAACAAAGAACATAATTCAGAAGGCAAGAGAAGTTGCTGTATGCTCCTGGATGAAGAATAAAGAGCTCTCAAAAGGATAGTTATGCAGGACTATGTAAAATATATTAGATGAACCCATTTAAAAGGTCATTAAAGGGCCAGGGAGATGGCTCAGTATAGTAAGTGATTCCCCAGCAAGCGCAAGGGCCTGAGTTTAATCCCTGGTTCTGCCAGTAAATAAATAAAGAAAGAAAAAAAGAAAGAAATGATCATTAAAGATTTCCATAAAACAGTATCAATCTTATGTCGGGTTATACACATATTTTTTTCGTGTGTGTGTGTGTGTGTGTGTGTGTGTGTGTATAAAAGATAGGGAAGAAGTAATGTAAAGTCAATGGAAAATGGAAATATACTTCTTAAAGTTTCTAATACTGGGAGAAAATATCATACCATGTCTTAAATAGGTTGTAAGTCAAATATACAGTATAAATCTTAAAACAAAAATTAAGATGAAGCAATATTCAGAAAATTAAATACTAATTAATTGAAAATTAAATGTTTCAAAACAATTGAACAAAGTAAAAGTTTTCATGATAGTAAAGAATTACTAAGAATAAAACATATGATAAATACTAGAATGACAAATGAATGACCAGGACTTCTAACAGTTTAGGTATAGGATATTGTACAAAGTTTTAGTGTGTCATGGATGTGGATAATGTCTGTAACACTTACTGGTGGCTAGGTATCACTTGTGGGACTGAACTACTGCTGTTTCCTTGATATCCACCCTGTAGACCCAGACAGAATCATGACCTATAGGGTGCAGGAGAAGTGCATTTGTAGAGTGTGCCGATGGAAATATTTTGCTGTTGTATACAAAATAATAACTGGAAGACTGCTTTTGTATACCTCTTATTCTCCTGTGTTTAATTGTTTGCCCTATTTGGTGGGTTCTTTCCATTCTCATTCATGGAGTAGTTTTTATTTTGATCCCTCTTTAGAACATCTTTTAGTAGTCTGTGTAGGTTTGGCTTTGTCATCATGAAATTCTTAAGTTCTTTGTCATGGAAGTATTTCATTTCTTCATTATACTTGAAAGAGAGTTTGCAGGGTATATCCACCCTGTAGTCTGGGTTGGAATTTGTTTTCTTGCAAGACTTGAAGTACTTTGCTCCATGCTCTTCTTGCTTTGATGGTTTGTGAAGAGAAATCTGCCATTATCCTGATGGTTTTCCTTTAAACATGATCTGTTTCTTTTCTTTAGTAGCTTTTAGTATACTGTTCCTGTGCTGAATTTCTGGGATCTTGATTATTATATGTCTAGGTGTGGTTTTCATTGGGTTGATGTTATTTGGCGTTGTATATGCTTCGATTAGCTGAATGTCAGGTAGTTTCCCCATGTTTGGGAAGTTTTCTGCTATTACTTCCATCCATATTCTTTTTATATCATTTGTATTGACTCCTTCCTTCTCATTGATGCCTATTAGTCTCACATTGTTCATCTTTGCATTGTTTTGCAGGTATTGAATTATTTTTTCCTGCATACTAGTTGTTTTTAAGAGATCTTTTCTTGCTTTTTCACTAGCTGCAATGGTGTCTTTAAGGTCTGAAAGTCTATTCTCACTTTCATTCAAACAGTTTTGCCAGCTTGTGATTGAGGTTTTAAATTCCTGTATATCACTTTGGATTTGCTTCATACATTCTATTTCTTTCCTTTATTTCTTATTCAAGGATTCCATCATTTTTATATTCTGCTCTATTTTTTTATCAGTGTCCTCCTTAAAAGCACTTAGTACTTCTTTCAGTATAGTTATCATTTCTTTTTTTACTTCAGAAATTATTTCTGATCTATTTCCTCTGTACCTTTCTGTAGTTGTTTCATTACTTCAGACACTATTATTTCAGAGATTTCAGGTGTGTGAGTTCCAATTTCTTCTATGCTAGTGTCTTTGCATTTGTTCTGGGTGGGCTTGGGGCCTGAGACTGCATTTGGTTCCTTCTTTTTGTCATTTTCTACAGCACTGTCTTCTGACCTTTGATGTAGAGCTTAGATAAAGTTATTACCTTAGCACCAGGTCTGGATCTACTAAGTTCAAACTCGTCCAAGTGAATGTGGCTTGGATCTGGTTGCTGTGCTCCACTTCTTCCTGTTGCAGCCCTTGGAACTGAACCCTCTGTGCCACTCTGGCAAGATGTTCTGTTCCTGAATCAGTTGGGTCTTGCCTCTAATCTCTGCTGAAGGGTTCCATGCTGGGCCTGGGCTCTGGGTCGAATGAGGATCCGGTGGGCCCCGGGTGGTCTCACTCGCATGCTGGGCTTGGGCTCTGGGTCAAATGAGGATCCAGCGGGCCCTGGGTCATCTCACTCACACGTCGGGCCTGGGTTCTGGTTAAGTACTATTTTTTTTTTTTTTTTGTGGTGCCAGGAATTGAACTCAGGACCTTGCACTTGCCAGACAAACACTTATTCTACTGAGCTATCTCCTTGGCCTGACTCCTTTTTTAAAAAAGGTAGTTTTAGTTTTATAGCAAAATGCAGCAAAAACTACAAAAAGTTCCCCTATGTGCTCTGCTCACGTATCTGCACAGCCTACCCTAGTATCAAAAGCCCACATGAGACTGTTACGTTTGATTAGTCTGTACTGATGCACCGTTATTACCCTAAAGTCTACAGTTTGTTAGGGTTAACTCTTGTTATTGTCCTTAGCCAGTTGTTTGTTTTTTTGTTGGAACCGGAGATTGAACTCAGACCCTTGTGCTTGCCAAGGAAGCACTTATTCCACTGAGCCATCTCCCTGGCCCCCTACCTTAGCCAGTTTTGACAGTGGTCCCCTGATACAGATCTGCCACATAATATTACACACAGTATTTCTGATACTCCGCTGTGCCCTGTCTGCTCATCCTTTTGTCTCCGTAGGCTTTGGCTACCACAGACTAATTTTACTGAAGCCATAGCTTTGCGTTTTCTAGTGTGTCAGAGTTGGAGTCATATGCTATATACCATTTTCAGGTTAATGTCTTTCCTAGTTTATGAAAGTATTAATATTGATACTTAGTAGTATTCTCCTTGTTGTGTCATGCCTTGATAGCTTATGTTATCTTTTTTTTTTTTTTTTTTAATGTGTTCAGTACAGGGTGTCACTGAGCAGCTTGGACCCATAGTGATCCTCTTGTTTTCAGCCTCCTCAGTGCTGGGATTACAGGTGGGCGCCCCTATGCCCAGATTCAGTGGCTGGCTCAGAGCATCTGGGGGCAGGGCTGGTGTGGCATTTGGTGCTAGGGATCGAACCCTTGTCCTTGTGCTTGCCTAACCAGGCACTTAGGCCACTGAGCTATCTCACTAGTCCTATGTTTTCAACACTGAATAACATTCCATAATCTATAGATACCACAATTTCATTGATCTGTTTATCTACTGAGGGACGTTTTTGTAGCCTACAACTTTGTTAGTCATGAATAAAGCTGTTGTCAACATCCAGGTTTTTGTGTGGGCATAAGGTTTCAGCTCATTTGGATAAGTGGCAGGGCTGACTGCTGGCTCTTATGGCAAGACTATGTTTAGATTTGTAAGAAACTGACAAACTTTTTATAAGTTTGATTTTCCACCAAAAATAATAAAAGTTCTTTCTCCACATTCTTACCAGCGTTTGGCCTTGTTGATGTTCTGAGTTCTGGCCATTCTGGTAGATGTGTAGCAAAATCTCATTGTTTTAGTGTGCATTTCCCTGATGAGATGTGAGATATGATAATTGTTATGATTTGTGTCTAGTTGTCCCCTTAAAGCCTTTTGCAGTCATGGGGCGGCTTCTGGAATTTGTGATTGATTATTATGGGTGTGGATGCAGCGCCTGCCCTGGGGCAGGTAACTTGCATTGCAGTGTAGGGAGAAAGAGGCCAGCTAGCTGCCTGAGTGTTGGTAACTCAGTATTGTACCAGTGTAGACCAATCAAATGTAACAATCTCACTTGGGCTTTCGATACTAGAGTAGGCTGTGCAGATACATGAGCAGAGCACTCTCCTTTGTTCTCTGCTCTTTGCCTCTGCCAAGAAAGGTTGCTCTGTGCGATGTGCCGCTCTGCTGAGTATGGACTGAAGCCTCCAGTAATTGTGAGCTAAATAAATAAACCTTTCCTTCCTTCATTTTGGGTGTCGGGTATTTGTCCCAGCAATGAGAGAAGAGTAACGGAGACAATGATAATATGTGTAGAGCATGTTTTCATAGGCTTGCATACCATCTCTAGAGGGGGAGTGCCTATCTAGATCTTTTACTTATTTTATAAACTGGGTTGTTGGGCTGGGGAGATGGCTCAGTAGAATAAGCGCTTGCCTGGCCAGCGCAAGGTCCTGAATTCAATCCCCAGTACTGCAACAGAACAAAACAAAACTAAACAAAACTGGGTTGTTCATCTTCATATTTTTTTAATTTTAAGAAATTTTATGGTCAGGGGCCAGGGAGATGGCTCAGTGGAATAAGTGCTTCCCTGGCAAGCGCAAGGGCCTGAGTTCAATCCCCGGTTTCACAAAAAAATAAATAAATAAAATAAAAATAAAAATTTTATGTATTTTGGATAACAGTCTTCTGAGTATATTGACAGTGTTTTTGAGAACAGAAATATTTAATTTTAACAAATTTCAGCTCTACTAGCTTTCCCATTCTTGGGACTAAACATTTGGTGTCCTTATCTTAACAAGGGAACGTTTCATAATTTCAGGTGTTTCAGTCCGTGGTCCACTAGCTCCAAGACCCACAGGTGAATGCTCAGTTTCAGCACATTTTCATAATCAGCAAGACAGGAGAAAAGGATGCAACAAACCAAGCATTGGCTCTTCAAATTTTTCTATTTACATGTGATTGGTCAGAACAGTTATATGGTCTAAGATGTAAGTTAGTAAGAATTTCATTGCTAAGGTACAGTAGCCAGCACCCACAGTGTTATGGTTTGTGTCTAGATGTCCCCCCAAAGCCTCAAACAGTCATGGGGGCCAGCTTTTCTGTGGCTGAATCTAGAGTTTGTGATTGACTCATAGTCCAGTGTTGGGATTGTGAACGTGAGGGCTACTCCTGCCCTAGGGCAGGTCGCCTACATACAATATAAGGGACAGGCAGGGCTGAGACCACTGAGCTATCTCCACAGCCCCAATATAAAGGACGGAACAAGCCTTGTCTCTCTCGTTATGCTTTAGCTATCTTCTGTCTACCATGAGTTGCTCTTTACTCCAAGCCACCCTGCATTGGAGCCAGATTGTGAAGTGAAACCTCCACAAACTGTCAATAAATAAACCTTTCCTCCTTTAACTTTGGGTACTGGGTATTTTGTTCCAGCAGTGAGGAAAGTAACTAAGACACACAACTTAAAGGAAGAGGGTTTAATTTGGCTCATGGTTTCAGAGGATTCAGTCATGGCTGACTCCATGACAGGAAAGTTGTGGTAGAAGGGCGTAGAAGAGCAAAGCTGCACATTTCATGGCAGCCAGGAATCACAGCAAGGGACCAGTGTGAGAGGAAGGGACCAGGAACCAGACAGGATCCCCAAGGTCATTCCTCCATGACCCACCCAGACATACCCGGTTTTAGTTATCTAGGCAGCTCTCAGAAGTAGACAAAACAAAGATTAATCACCACACCAGTTTATAATTTATTAAATTTTCTTTTCATGGATCATGTCTTTGGTATGCTATCTAAAAGATCATAGCCTTTCTCAGGGTCTTAGAGATTTTTTGTCCTGTGTTATCTGGCAAGAGGTTTATGATTTTGTATTTTATATTTGCATTTCTGATACATTTTGTGTTAATCTGTCAAAAAATATGAGGTCTATATTAGCTTTTTGTTACCATAATAAAATACTTCAGACAGCTTATTTTTTAAAAAAGCCTTATTTAGCTTATACTTTTGAAAGCTTCATATTTGAGGAGTAAATCAGTGATTTTGAAGATAGGCTGATTGAGTCTCTCTATTCTGAGCAGCAGAAAAAATTTAAAGTTTCTCTGAGAGAAACAAGAGATCTGTGGCGTACCATCAGGTGTGCCAACATCCATATGATGGGATCTCAGAAGAGGACAGCGTGGAGCAGAACGTCAGAAGAAGTAATGGCTCACCCCCCAGATTTGATGGGAACATCTGTCTGCACATCCAGGAAGCTCAGCCAGCAGCAGCTGAGGTACACTAAAGAGGCCTGTACCTGGACACGTCATAATCAAGCAGTTGAAAGACAAAGACAGTCTTAATAATAGCAAGAAAAAAGGCATCTTTTCACACATATGGGATCCTCAGAAAGGTGAACAGCTGACTTCTTATCAGAAAACATGGAGCCTAGAAGGGAGAGGGATGACATAGTCACACTGCTAAAAGGAAAATTCAGTATCTTTGCCAGAAACTTCCATATCTGGCAAAGCTCTTAAAAATGAAAAGAAAGGAGCCTCTCCAAGATTTGGTGTCCGCATGCTGAAATACAGCAACCTGAGGGAGAGAAGGAGGGAAGTGGGTTCCTAGGATCCAGCCAGGATCTAAAGTGAGATTTGAAGCCACAGGGAGAGCAGAGAGAGTTTAGTGAGCAAGGAGGAGGTGGCAAGCCGGGCTTTTTCTCTGAGCCCTGATTCTCAGTGAGGGAGGGGTGACTCAGACCTGCAGGTGCTCAGTGACTACTGGTGGTGCCAGACCAGAGGCCTCCACAGAGAAACATACCAGTAGAATAGAGCAGTGGGACGCGGTGGCTAGTGAGTTGCGGGGTTTCCGATGTCCTCCAGAAGAGGACAGTTGGCTGGTAGCCATCTTGGGGAGGGACTAACTGAGCTTGGAACCCATAACAGCTGCGGGTTAGCTCCATCTAGCAGCTCCCAGTGTCAAGAGGAGGCAGAACCAAGTTCAGGTCAGCAGGAGGTCAGGAGCCTGGTGCAGGCCAGCAGAAAACACATGGAGTATTGCAAGCTGGACAAATTGGGTTCCAGCCTCAGCCAGAAACCAACCTGAGCTACAGTGGAACTAAAGGCACAGGCTTGCTAGGACTATGCACTACCCTGCCATAAATCTGCAGCTTGCTTGCTGCGATTAGTCAGCACAGATCTGGAGTCTGTCTGCCAACTTTGCGTATAACTGACAGCAGAGACACACCTCGAAGTGAACGGTTTTCTTCTTCTTCTCCATCACCTTCTTCTTCTTCTTCCTCCTAGTCCTCCTCCTTCTTCTTCCTCTTCCTGTCCTCTTTCCCCTTCTCTTTCTTTTTTTTTTTTTTTTTTGGGAGGGGGTCGCTCAGGATGCCTTCAGGGCAGGTCTGGTTTGGCTTGAGGATGAGGGGATCGAACCACAGCATCCTGATCCTGACTGCTTTGTTTCAGCAGGCACTTAAATACCTGAACTAATGGGCAGGCCCCCCTCTCTTTCTTTTCTTGTTTTTGTTTTGTTTTGTTTTCCTTGATTGTTTGTTCTTATTTTTATATGAGCGTGAACATGATTTCTAGGTTTTTTTGTAAATGTTGTTGTTTTTTCCTTCTCTTTCTCTTCTTTACCAGTTTCCCATAGTTTTCATAGTCTTCCTTTGCCCTCCAGTATTGCTTCTAATTTCTTCCTGTATTCTTTTTCCCCAACCTCTTTTAAGTTTTCCTCCCAAAGGATAAAAATTGCCATACTGATAGTATATTTACTGTATACAATTTTCTGGTTTGTTTTAAATTGTGTTATATAGCCAGAAATGTAGTTCGTCAGGTTAAAGGTGATAAAGTAGTAGTTACCACAGTGAGTCGTTTTCTAGGCTGTGTTTGATGCTCTTGTTATTGCTGATTGTACTACTTAACCGAAGGTGATATGATAGTTCTAATCAGTTGTTCTTGCTGGTATGCCAAGATGCAGACTGCCTGAGTGTCATAAAAAATCCTATAGGCTAGTGCCAAAGAACCAGGGCCTAGGACAAAGAGGCAGCAACTTCTCATCCTGAAGAAATTGAGAAGGTAGGATCTTTTTTTTTTTTTTTTAATATTTATTTATTTATTTATTGCGTGTGTGGGTGTGTGTGGGTATGTGTGTGTGGCCAGCTCAGCCCACCAGGGGGGCGGGGCTGGCTGGCATGTGGTGCTGGGGGATTGAACCGCGGTCCCTGTGTTTTTGCTTAGCTTGTACTAAGTAGGTGCTTTAGACCACTGAGCCATCTCACCAGCCCCGAGAAGGTAGGATCTTGCAACAGATTTAAAATCCAAAAACCAGTTATACCTGGAAGACATCTCTGAGAAGTAGTAATTTCCTAAGGACTCTAAAAACGAGCAGTAAAGCTACTTGCTGTAAGACATTTATAAAAATTAACCCAAGTATTAAACTAAAAAAAAAAAAAAAAAAAAAAATGAAAAGGAAAAGACTCTTAAGCAAGATGTAATAGCCCCAGACTCCCAGCTCACCAGTGGCAAATCCGGGAGGCGATAAGATGAAACAATTCAAAAGTCACCCTGTTGGCCTCTTGAAAGTGGTAATAGCAGAAATAACAAAACAAATGAATGAGGCTCTAGAAAATAATCAAATCAGAAATAATTTTTCAGATAGCTACAACGATGGTAACCATCATGAGAGACATGGTTAATGACACTAGAGCAGATACAGATTTAAAAAAAAAAAAAGTAGAGATGCTTAGGAAAATGATGGGAACCATGAATTCCCAATATAGGAAAAAATGCAATTTATGAACCAAATTCAAACAGTTATCTAGGATATTAAAATTTTTACTAAAAGTATCCTCAACAGAATGAGCCAGTATGAGCCAGGATATCAGATACAGACAACAGGGTTGCAGTTAGCAATCATGAAAAGAAAGGTTTCTTAAAAATAGGAAGAGGCCACAAAAAGTCAATTTAACAGCTGGTAGATGATGTAAAGAAGAATAGCATAAGATTTATCAGAGTCAACAAAAAACTAGGAGATAGTGCAATCAGCATAAGAACAAAGCAGAGCTGTTCACAGAAGTAGCAGCAGAAAACTTCCCAGGAGGGAAAATAATTTTACATACAAATAAATGAGGCATATAAACTTTGAATTACCATGATCAAAAACAATCTACACCAAGGCATGTAATAGTCAATACACCAGATATTCAACACAGAAGCAGAATATTAAAAGCTGTTAGAAAAGAAGCAAATCACCTGTAACAGAAAACCCATCAGAATCACAGAAGACTTCTCAATACAAACTTTCTAGTCAAGGAGAGCTGGAGTGAAGTATTTTAAGCCCTTTATAAAAGAAAGCAACCTCCAATTCAGACTGATGTAACCTACAAAACTATCTTTCACAATTGATGGAGAAATAAGATACTGCCGTGACACAGAATAGCTGAGGAAATTCATGAGCACCAAACTAGCACTCCAAATGTTCTAAAAGGCATTGTAGAAAGAGATGAGGACTACAACTCTGTGAACACCCCCAACAAAATGAACCCATCAAGCAAGGCATACAGTGTTTTGTTTTGTTTTAATGTATTTAGTTTAGGGTCTACAGGGTCTCACTACACAGGTAGGACTCAAAGTGATCCTCCTGTTTTCAGCCTCCCAAACCCTGGGATTACAGGCACACGCCACCATGCCCAGTCTTAATTGCCATCTCAGCATGCCCAGATGGCGGGGCCAGCACAGCATGCTGGGGATTAAGCCCGGAAGGCATGCAGTTTAACAGAGGAGGAAAAAATGGAACCAACAACAGGAAGGTAACATGACAAGGATAATGTCATCAGTGTTAATGGTCTCAATTCACCAATCAAAGAAATAGACTGGCAGAATGAATCAAGCAAGATCTAACTATATCCTGCGTACAAGAAACATATTTAATTCAAAAAGAAATTTATAAGCTGAAAGTCAAAGGATGAAAAAATAATCTATGTAATAGGAATCCAGAAAAAAAGCAGAGATAACTATTCTATTTGCAGACAAAGTAGATTTCAGGCAAAAACTGATTAAGAGAGACAAAGAAGGTCACTATATCCATGTAAAGGGAACAATGCAAGAGGAAGAGGTAATGGTCATAAATATATATGCACTAAATACCACGCCACCCAATTACATAAAATGAATGGTAATGGGCATGAAATTCAAATAAGGAGTAATACAGTTGTAATGGGGGACCTCAATACCACACCGTGACAAATAGATCAACTAAACAAAAAAATCAACAATGAAATACCAGAACCGAAGCAAACTTTTGAACAAATGGACTTAGTAGATGTCTAAAGAGTGTCTCACTCCACATCAGAGTACACATTCTTCTCAGCTTTACATGGGACTATCTCCAAAGTAAACCACATACTAGTTCATAGGATATGCTTATGTAATTGAAAAAAAATTGAAAGTATCCCATGAATACTGTCAGACAATAGTGTAATAAAACTGGAAGTCAAAGGCAAAAGAAACCACAAGTTGAGGGGGGGCACGCCTGTAATCCTAGCACTTGGCTCTTGGGAGACTGGGGCAGTAGGATCATTGTGCGTTCGAGACCAGCCTGCGTTACAAAGTGAGCAAGGTCTCCCTGAATTGCATAGTGAGAGCCTTTCTCTGAAAAAGACAAAGGAAAGAAAAGAAACCACAAGCACTTCATAAACACATGGAAATTAAATAACATTTTCCATGCAATAAGGAGTGAAAAGGGTGAAATCACAACAGATCCTCCAGAAATCCAGATCATTAATACTTATCTTGAGAACCTATATTCTAATATAATGAAAAACATGGAAGAAAGGGACAGATACATGTGAATTACCAAAGCAGACTCAAGAAGATATAAAAGTTCTAAATCAACCAGTATCAGTCATTGAAATTGAAGATGTAATTAAAAACTTACCAACAAAGAAAAACCCAGGCCCTGATGGATTCCACAAGAAATTTAGAAATCTAATGTTGAGACTTCTCAAATTTTTTAATGAAGTTGAAAGTGACATAACATACCCAGATTCATTCCTAGACGTGAGCATTACTCTGATACCAAAACTAGAGAAGGACCCAACCTCAAAAAACACTTGCACCCAATCTCCCTCATGAACATAGACACAAAAATCCTCAATCAGATACTGGCCAATACAATGCAGCAAATTACCAAGATTATACACCATGATGGATTGGGATTCGTCGCCGTGATGCAGGGACATTTTAATATATGCAAATCAATAAATGTAACACTGTTAACACTTTGTTAACAAAGACAAAGATAAAAATCATGTGATCATCTCAATAGATATAGAAAAAGCATTTGACAAAGTCCAACACCCATTCATGATAAAAATCCTATAGAAAGTTGGAACACATGGTCTTTATCTCAATCTGATAAAAGCCATCTATGACAAACTGTCTCAGTTACATTTTACTTATTGCTGGGACAAATACCCAATGCTCAAAATGAAGGAAGGAAAGGTTTATTTAGCTCACGGTGGAAGTTTCAGTCCAAACTCCACTGGCTCCAAGGCAGATGGCAGCAGAAAACAACAAAGAGCAGAGAAGGAGCAGCAGCTGCGTTATCTGTTAAGCCTATCTCTTCCTTCCACATGGACTGAGAAGACAGGAGCTCCTCCCAGAAGGTGGTGGTGGCTGCTTTGAAGATCCTAGCTCCTCCGAAATGGCGGAACTGTGTTGATCAAGCTCCTGCTAGGACGTGGTGCACTGAAGCCTTTCTCAACCCCTATATACCCTTTTTGTGCTGAATCACTCTGGGGTGACCCTCCACTTCCAGGGCATAGATCACCAACCTGATTCAGTCAAGTTGACACAATGTACCGACCACTACACAAACCAACAGTCAGCATCATACTAAATGGACAAAAACTAACAAGGCATGGTGGTGCACACCTGTAATTCCGGCCCTCTCTGCGAGTTCAAGACCAGCCTGAGGGCTATAAAAGTAAGCACAAGTTTAGCCCCAATAGCTTAGTGAGACCTGACTAAAAAAAAAAAAAAAAAAAAGAAAGAAGAAAAAAAGGACAAAAACTGAAGCTTTTACTCTAAAATTAGAAACAAGTCTGGATGTCCAGTCTCCATTATTATTCAATACAGTTCTAGAAATGTGAGCCAGAACAATTAGACAAGAACAAGAAATAAGAGGAATAAAATTAGCAAAGGAAGAAATGAAATTATAATTTTTTGCTTATGACGATACTTTACATAGGAGGCCCCAAAAACTTCACCGCAAGACTTCTAGATTCAGTGTCCAAGTTCAGTAGTATAGCTCGATACAAAGTGAGCTTCAAAACTCAGTAGCACTCCTGTATACACATAACTCCATGGAAGACAAGTTAGGAGACAATACCTTTTGCAGTAGCATCCAAAAAAACTGAAACAACTAGGAATCAATCGAACTAAAAGACCTCTACATTCAAAACTATAGTACTCTGAAAGAGGAGATCTAAGAGGATAGCAGAAAAGAAGATAACTCTTGTTCTTCAATAGGAAGAACCAATATAGTGAAAATGGACATATTTCCAAAATTCTTATACAGATTTAATACAGTTTTTTTGGAGTTTTTTTGTATTTTAAGGAACAGTCTACAGGGCATTCAGGGTCTCACTACTAGATGGGACTCATAGTGATCCACCTGTTTACAGCCTCCCAGGAGCTGGGATTACAGGTGCATGCCACCACACCCAGTCTCAGTTGCTGCATCTGCGCCCCAAGGGTGGGGCTGGCAAGGCAGGCCTGGGGATCAAACCTCTGGCCCCTGAGCCTACTTGCAGGCCCTTTTAATCTGCTGAGCTATTTGGCCGTACCTAATTTGGTTCAAAATACAGTAGCATATCTCACAGAATTAAAGGAAACATCCTAAAATTCACTTGGAACCAAAAGAGACCTAGAATAAAAAAAGCAATTCTGGGTGACAAAGGCCAGGCAGGGAATATCAGAATTCTTGATTTTATTTATTTATTTATTTATTTATTATTTATTTATTGAGGTAGGGTTTCACTACATAGTTCAGGCTGGCATTGAATTCACTGTGTAGCCCCGGCTGGTCCCAAACTAACAGTGATCCTCTTGCCTCAGCCTCCTGAGTGTTGGAACTACAGATGTGTGCTACTACACCTAGCTTACTCCCTGGTTTTAAGTTATACTATAAAGCTATTGTAATAAAAATAGCATGGTACTGGCAAAAAAAAAAAAAAAAAAAAAAAGACCTAAGGATCAATGGAGTAGATTAGAAGATGGAGAAACAGCTCCAAACATACTTAGCCACCTTATATTTGACAAAGGAGCTATACACCTTCCTGGAAGAAAGATAGCCTCTTTAATAAATGGTTCTGGGAAACCTGGCTTTCCACATGCCAAAGGTTAAAACTAGATTCATATCTTTCATCATGCACTAACCTAAAATAGAAATGGATCAAAGATCTAAATATTAAAACAGAAACTTTAAATCTACAGAAAGAAAAGATAGAACTCTTGAAGACATTGTACTAAAGATTTTATGAAGGGGGAAGAAAATGTGCAGATGAGAAGGGGAACAAGGGATGGGGAAGGAAAAGGAAGGAAGAGACAGTACAAAAGAGAAGAGAAGGCAAAAATTGAAATAAAGCTTTTACAAATGAGGGAGTCAGAGGTTGAACAGAGGGGAGGGCAGTGGAGGAAAAGAATCAAGGAATATCATGTATAAGTACAAATTTCCTGTGATGAATGTGATTGTTACATATACCTAAAATATGCCTATAAACTTAATTTAAAAAATTAAAAAAGGCTACATCATGTAGAGGTACAAATTCCCTATGATGAGTACTGTCATTATGTGTATCTAAAATATACCAATAAAACTTTTAAAATGTAAAGAAAAAATGGAGAAATAAGATATTTTCTGTAAATCAAGACTGAGAATGCGTGAGCCTGCCTTTTCAGTTGGTAAGGGGAATTCTAGCTGATATGAAGGTGCACTGGCTGCCAACTCAAATCCTTGCGAAAGAATAACATAGATAAAGTTAACTGCATGGGTCACTTTAGAGCTGTGCAAGCTGGTCTACAGAAAAAGGAAGTTGCCCAATAATCATCTGCCTAAGACTAGGAAGCATCATACTTCTCGCCCTCTCCACAAAGGTGTCCTTCCCGCATGCAGTGTCTATTGGATAAATTAATGAGGTGAAATCCTTTCACTATTTGAATTCTGCTTTTACAGAAACTCAGTATTATAGTGTTAGCTATCAACAGGGAATGCAAATTAAATCCACAGTAGGATACTCCTACATGCCCACTGGAATAGTTTCTGTTAAATGAATGGAAAAAATGTGTTGGTGAGGATTTTAATAAACTGAAACTCTTAATATTGGTCTCAGGGTAAAGTAATATAACCATTTGGGAAATTTATATCTTCTAGCTGCACAGCAAGATGACCGAGCAGATCCACTTGTGCATATCTTCCCAGCAGAAAGACATGTACCTACTTTAAAAATTATACCAGAAGATTTACACAAGAGTATTGATTTACAATAGCTGTATTTATTGTGAAAGCCAAGAAGTAGAAATGTATCCAAATGCCCATCAACAGGAGAATGTATAAGTAAAACGTGTTATATTCACGCAGTAAAATATGACTCAGCAATAAAAAGATACCAATAGGGGAGGAGAGATAGCTCAGTGGAATAAGTGCTTGCCTGACAAACGCAAGGTCCTGAGTTTAATCCCTGGTACCACAGAGAGAGAGAGAGAGAGAGAGAGAGAGAGAGAGAGAGAGAGAGAGAGAGAGAGAGACCAGTTATCTACCCATGCATGATGATACATGGTTAAATTTTAGAATTATGCTGAGCATAAAAATCCAGATGCAAATGAATATATATTGTAAGTTTCCATTTATACACAGTTCAAAAATAGATAAAACATCTTTTGTGCAAGTTTGAATTGTGGTTATCTCCAGGGGCTAGGAGTGTCTTCTACATCTTATTGGTAGTTTTATGGGGATGTGCATAAAACTTTGGATTATACAGTTGAAAAATGTTACTGTTCCTTAGGTTACATGTGTGCTCCACACTGTGGAAGATAATACAAAGTCTTTTTAAAAAATTGCAATTGTTGTGTCAGTGTTGTTAAATAAGAAATGTATAAAAATCAGTAATTGTGGAGGGCAGCTCAGCTACATTCGCATTCCTTGTGACTGCTGAAAGCCTTAAGGTATAAACATGTTAAATAATTTACTTTTGAGGTAAAAACCTAAACCTGAGTCTAATGATGAGTCTGTTGATTACTCTATTGGAGTTTAGTCAGTATTTATATATTTGACCTCGATTTGTATTTTTGAAGTCCAGAACAAGCTCAGGATAATTATTAACAACATGTACCAAATTGATTTTTTATTTCATGCTGGAGGACCAAAGCTAAATTATTAGTGAGGAAACTTTTGAGAAATGAAGTGCCAGTGTTTTATAGCCACTCTTTGGCCATAAAAAATAAATTAGATTTGTTCTTTGTGAAGAATGTGAGGCTGGCCACACACCAAGATGTTGCTACACAGAGAAAATAAACCAAACAGACAAAACCACTCCAGAACTGCTTTTATCCTCAAATTGAAGAATAAAGTATGAGACATGACCAGAATCAGAGACAGAGACAGAGAACAAAGGGGGAGAGATTTGAGTTTTTCTTGACCTTGTGCGAATCTGAACCTAGAAATGCTGTTTTTATCTGCATAATCACAAGCAGACCTCCCTAGGTTCTTTATCCAGTAAGTGTTTCTTACAGATACGCGGCAGCAGTCCACACACGTATTACACATGCGGCAGTGTGCTTAAGTTTGACAACCACTGCTCTTAGCCAGAGTTCAGCTTTCATGTATCCCTGCCTTCTGGCAGCTCAGGTTATTGATGTCCCTAGAACATTTTCATGAGAGCTCTGTCAGTGCTTTAGTAATAAAATCTTTTTGTCAGTGAATCAAGATTGGATTTGTCGGGCTGGTGAGATGGCTCAGTGGTCTAAAGCACTTACTTAGAACAAGCTTAGCAAAGCAAAGAGACCGCGGTTCAATCCCCCAGCACCACAGGCCAGCCATCCCCGCCCCCTGGTGGGCTGAGCTGGGCACACACAAATTAAAATAAAAAAAAAAAGAAGATTGGATTTGTCTTCAGTTGCAAAGAACAGTGAAAAATAGATGCAAATTATCTGGGAATTTAGGACAATGGAATATCTTACACAAGGAAGTCGGATTAGTGGGTCCTAAAGTCAGTGTTCAGATAAAAACTGATACAGTCCAGTAGTCCATAATAGTAGTGGGTTTTCCATAGGACTGGCAATGTCAGAAGTTGTTGACTTGAGCCTTTTACAGCTCAGCATATTGATATTGCTTTACTTTTTATACTTTGTTTTCATACTTTTCGGCTGGATAAGGTTAAGACCAAGATAAAGTAAGATCTATATAACAAGAAATTTAACTTTTGGATCTGATAAGGTCAGGCAAATGCCCTTAGGATTTATCCTGAAACCCTGTACCACAGTTTGTAGATCTTTTGTCAGTGTCAGCCATGTGGATGAGTCATGGCCATTGCTTGACCAATTTGCTCTCTGAAAGCCTGAGAGAATGTTTCTCTCTATGTGGCTCTCCTTAGGCACATTCTACATCATCAATCACTTTATTCTGTGGCCCTCCATAATCTCCTTGATCAGACAATTTGGGACACAACTGAGTTACATGATGTTATAGTACAGGTTCTCCTATGTCCTGAGTCCTCACTGACCTTGAAAGGCTAGGGCCACAGTGTTGGCTGTCCTTGCAGCCCTTCTTTTTCTCTAATTTTTGGTCTGCAAATTTAGGCTGTTAACCCTCCAGAAGAGAAGCTTATTATTATTACCCTACAACATAGGCAGTTGAGTTTAACCTCAGTATTTGTCTGAATATCAAACATCTTAGACATAACATTCATGCACCTACAATATTTAAATAACAATGAAATACCCTTCTGTGACAAAACTAAACAGAAAAAGGGGATACAAATGAAAGACCATTTTGTATCTGTATATTCAAAATAGTTAGGATAGATATACAGCTACTGTCTCTTAATTCAGTGAATAGAGAGATTTGTTCTAATAGTGTTTATGGACAGGATATCATGTCTGCATCTTGTACTGTGAATAACTGACCACTAAAGACGACAACAATATGCAATGTATTATTAAAACTGACCTACTAATCGGTTTTGAAATTGTCTCATTGCCATTTGTTTCCCAATAAAATTATTAAAAACAAAACAAAACAAAAAAAGATAAAAGCTGGAATTAGTAAAATAGAGAAAAATGAAAAGGATAAAAAACAAAAGCTGTGCACACCTGTAATCTCAGCACTTATGAGGCTAAGCAGGAGACTTGCCATGAGTTTCAGCTGGGCTACATAGTGAGACCCTGTTTCAATAAGCAAAACAAAACAAAAAACTAGAAATGACTCTTTGAGGTGATTGCAAGAACACAAACCCTTTGCAGGATTGATTTTTTTTTTCTTTCTTTATTCTTTTCTTTCTTTTGTGTGTGTGTGTGTGTGTGTGTGTGTGTGTGTGTGTGTGTGTGTGTCTCAGCCCACCCAAGGGGCGGGGCTGGCATGGAATGTGGTGCCCTGGATCAAACTGTGGTCCCTGCGCTCTGCCTAAGCTTGCCTAAGCAGGCACTTTAGACCACTGAGCTATCTCGTCAGCCCCAGGATTGATAGTTGTAAAGGGAATGAATATATATATCATATAAAGGATGAGGAAAGAAGTAATCACAGATATAAAGGATATTTTAAATAATACTATGTGAAAAAAAGAATACCATGTGAAAGTATATTTTTAGTAAATTTGAAAATCTAGAGACAATGGTTGATTTTTCAAGATCGATTGATCAAAGAAGTTAAAAAGGTATAAAGAGATACCATTTAAAACGGACTACATGATTCACAACTGCATTACACTGACCTTCAGAGAACAGATGAGCTCTGTGTTACTTAAACTGTGTTGGATCATATAAAAAGACAGAAAACGCCCCAGTCATTTTATGAATTATGATTTAACAGCAATAGAAATTACAGAAAATTCTGATCAATTGTCTTATACATATCAGATGCTAAAATAATAATGAATTCAGCAGTATATCAAATACTTATAAACTATTACAAACTATAATAATTCCGTATTGGAAAAATGTATCAAGATACTTTGAGTACTTTGACACTGAGTGAGTCAAAAGTCACTGCAGGATTTTGAATAGAGAAGAGGCACAATATGGCTGGCACTTGTAAAGGCTCCATCTACTAAGAGACTGGAAACTGGCCAAAAGGATTTAAAGACACAAATAAGGGAGTCTACTAGAAGGATATTGCAGAAATTTTGACAAGAGATGATACTGCCTTGGGGCAGGCTGGAGTTCACGAGAAGTTGTCAGATGTGGATATATTTTGAGATGTAGTTGACAAGATTTTCTGATGGATTGGTTGTGGGAAATAATATAGTCCAAGACGATTCCAAATAGCCAGGTGTGGTGGTGCACACCTGTAATCCCAGCACTCTGGGAGGCTGAGACAGGAGGATCACAAGTTCGAGTCTAGGCCAGGCAATTTAGTGACAGCATGACTGTGTCTCAAAAAATAAAAAGAGCTGGAGATGTAGCTCAGCTGGAAGGCTCTCCGTTTCATCCCCAGTACCACAAAACAAAGAAAACCTTCCAGTGTTTGTTTGTTTTGTACAGCCAAAAGGATGGAGTTGTTTGAGCTGCAATCTGATTGCAGATGTGGTATATCGGGAAGGTAACACCAGGAGTTTGGTTTGTGTTGAGCTTGGGAGAGTTACTAAGCTTCTGCGTGAGAACTGCCTTTGTGATTCTGTGAGTCTCACTACTGTATGGCTGAAAAAAAAAGAAGGACATTGCTTATCATAGAAAATAAAATCACACACTGCTATCGCTGTTAGTGGTCTGGCAGAGTCTGTGTGTGTGTGTGTGTGTGTGTGTGTGTGTGTTTCTGTATCTGTATTGCATCTACAACACATTTTTAGAAAACCGAGTCTCTGTTGTACATACATTGGAAGGGAGATTTAGGAGCTGGGGAGATAGCTCAGTGGAATAAGCGCTTCCCTGGACAGGAGATTTTTGGTGACGTTTCATCGAATGGCTCACTGTAGTAAGTGGAGCCGCTTGGGTTCCGCCGCTTGCACTCATTCCTTTCTGCATGTCCACTCCAGCCCTGATGCTTTAATCCGGAGGGTTCTGTTTCCTGTTGTAATTGCAGCCATCGTTATCCAGCCCTGTGGTTTGGCAGGCAGCCTGGCTGTCGTTGGGCTGAGACTTGTGGAAGAGCCGTGCTTAAAACAAGTGTCTCAAAGAATTATCTTCACCTCGGTCACTCAAGACTTGGCATTGACCCCAGGAGTCCTTGAGGTGGAGCGACAGTCCCTGTGACTGCTGCAAGGGTCTGTGGACACCAGGGACTGGAGGGGACTTGCCGTGGTTGTCTGTTCTTCCATAATAATAGGGTCAGATCAGCCCTGCTGTTGAGGTTTGCCCTTAGATTACACCTCAGAGTAGTCGGGTAAAGCAGCTTCCTATTCATGTCATACAAGACAGCGTGCAGCCTCAGTGCTTATCCCAGTGAGGTTTCACGTGTCAGCATTGTTGGGATCTTAGAAGGGTACAGTAATGTGGTGTGTGTGACACGCAGACACTGTCCTCCGCTGCCTCAGCCAGCACTCTGTCACCAGGCAATCCACCTCTCTGCATCACAGGGTCTGCTTGTTTCTGTCCAGCAGGAGAAAGACTGTCTGTAGATTCCTTTTGGGTCACATCAGCTTTTGCTGCCAAATAAGTTACAGGAGGATGTTTGTGTTGGAGAGTTTTGTATTTCAGAATTTGGGAGGGGCCAGGGAAATGGCTCAGTAGAATAAGTGCTTCCCTGGCAAGCGCAAGGGCCTGAGTTCAATCCCTGGTTCCACAAAAAAAAAAAAAAAAAAAAAAAAAGGATTTGGGATAAGGGGCTGCGCCCTCGTCACCTCGAGTGGGCTGCAGGAGCTGGCTTGCAGCCAGCGGTGCCCTCAGCACTTCGCAGTCTGTCACAGTGGAATACTTGCGCCACGGATGCAGGGAAGTGCTGCAGATCCTTTATCCCTGGAGCACAGGCATTAACCATCACGGCTGCTTTTCTCTGTATACCTGTGATGTGTTTTTATCAACATGGCGAACCAGCTTGTCTCGGCAATGTACAGCAAAAGGAAACCTTTTTCAGGGAAGCACAGAACGTCAGACTCAGTATGATCACTAGGGTGGCAATAAGAGAAGCTGGGAAAAGCAGGAGCTTTGAAGGCAGGTAGACCTGGATTCAAATTCTGCCTCATTTTCAGCGTGTCTGACCTGGGCAAATTGCTACCTTTCTCTAGCTTTCAGTTTTACCATTTGAGAATCAAGAATTGATAGCATGTTCCCTAAAATTATTATTATTATTATTATTATTATTATTATTATATATTTTTTTTTTGGCGGAACTGGGGATTGAACTCAGGCCCTTGCACCTGCCAGGGAAGTGCTTATTCCACTGAGCCATCTCCCCAGCACCCCCTAAAATTATTGTAAGAATTAAATTAGCTATATGAGAAGTGTGTAGCATAAATGCAGAAAATGTTTCCCTAAGCGTTTTTTTCTGGAGGTTTTTAATCTCTCTAAACCCGACCCCTATTCTGTAAAATTCCTAACGCGCGCACAGAGGATATCCTGCAGCCTGGCACTTGGGTGTTCTCAGGCTGCTTAAGCCTACAAGCTCACGACGCATGATGATCTAATGAACGTGTTGTACTTGAGGGGTAGGCAGGGTGGTACACAGCTGTGACCACAGCATGTGGGAGGCTGAGGCAGGATTGCAAGTTCAAGCCAGACCGGGCTACATTGGAAGGCCTGCCTCCAAGAAGGGGGAAAAAAAAAAAGGAGTAATATTTGAATTTTCCTGAGCATGTTCATGTAAAGTGCTACTTGTTTTTTGTTTTGGATTGTGTTTTCTCACAGTAGTGGAGATTGAACCCCAGGGCCTTCATATGGAGCCACATTCAACCTTTTTAAAAAAACTATATTTTGAAGGGCTGGTGAGATAGCTTATTGGACTAAGCAAGCCAAGCACAGTGGCCGGGGTTTGATCCCAGGCACCATGTGCCACGCAGGCTCACCCCCGGGCGCGCTGAGCCAGTAACCGAGTCTGGGCGTGGTGATGCACACCTGTAATCCCAGCGCTGGGGAGGCTGAAAACAGGAGGATCGCTACAAGCTCAAGCTGCATACTGAGACCCTGCATGCATAAACAAACAAACACACAGGGCTAGCCAAATAGCTCAGTGGAGTAAAGCGCATGCTGGAGGTTGGATCCCCAGGCCTGTTGTGCTGGCTCTGTCCCCGGGGTGTGCTGAGACAGCAATTGAGACTGGGTGTGGTGGCATATGCCTATAATCCCAGCACTTGGGAGGCTGTAAACAGGAGAATCTCTGCGAGTCCGATCTAGTAGTGAGACCCTGACCACCCTGTAGACCCTTCCCTAAAATACAAAACAATAAAAATAAGTAAATAAACAAACAAACACATTTTGAGAAAGGGTCGTCTTCAAGTATTAGTTTGCCAGGCTAGGCTCACACTTGCAAACCTCCTGCCTCAGCCTCCCAGAGTGTAACTGCTGCTTTCTCCTCCTTCCTTCCCCTCCCCTTGATTCCCCTTCCTCCTCTTCTCCCTTTCTGAGAAAACTTTGTTATTCACTTGATCAACATTTATTATCTTTATATATTAACGTATGAAGTGTTGGTTTAATGCAGCAGAATAATAGGTAAATGGATGAGGAACCTAGCTACTCAAAAGCAGGAAAATGGAGAGGCTTTTGTAGGATGAGAAATGATGGTAAAAAGAAGGAAGAGGGATCAAAGAGAATGGAGAGGAGGTTGTGCTGCTTAGAGCACAGGATAAAGTACGTTAGTTGGCAAACTGAGTGATCTTGGTTTTCCTTGACCCATCCTAGATCTCTCACTTTGCCTTCTGGGTAGGTGATTATGCACTGCCCAAGAGTGGACCATGTTAGCCCTGAGGAGCGTACATTTCCCAGGGTGGTGTATCAGTGATTCCTCATGCAGCTTGGGAGAGACTGGAGTGCTGTTACTAAGCTGGGCAGTTGGTAGAAACTGCACTGGTCCCAGCCAAACCAGAGTGTTCTTTAGTGAAGTCAGTATCGGGCCAAGACCACCCCAGGTGAAGCCAGGGAGGGAGTGGACAGAGTGAAGGAAGTGCTGGGCTCAGTGGCGTCTTGGAGAAATAGTTGAGGCAAGAAAGTGTGGCATTGAGGGAGGGGGAATACTTGGAGTGGGTGCCCTGCAGGGTCCCAGAGAAGAGTCATCCTGTTTCTATCTGAAGTCTGAGGAGTGGAACCCTTTTGAAAGAGTCCTCATTGGATATGATTATCTGCACCTAGAGGTCATACACTTAAAGAAAAGGGGCTTTTAACTCCTGTTACCTTAGAGTGACTTCCTTTGTGTCAGCCCTTGCATTTTATAGTCCTTTGACCAAAATCTAGTCCAGGTCTAATTTAAACCCAGATGTCGCTAATGTATATTTTATTCTAAGGTTACTGCTTATTAGTCAGATATAATGAGTGTAAGCACCCGGGCTTAAGGTACTGTGAATTTCTAGGTCAAGATGTAGAGCGCATTTGTCTTACGGTATTGAGACTAATAATATAGAAAATCATGAACAGAATTTGTTTCTTCCATGGAAAGTGAGATTCTTTGGGTAGTCAACAGAAAAGTGAAACAAATGGATACTTTGAATTCTTAGTGATTTATAGTTGGCTGTTTTCCCTCTATTGCTTCATTATGAAAAGTTTCCAACATACAAAAGAATTGAAAGGATTATACCCACTAACTAGCTAAAGTCTACAGTTAACATTTTACCATATTTGTTTCATTGCATACCTGTTTACTCATCCCTCCATCCATCCATCCATTCATCTTTAAATGCATTGCAAGTAAGTTGATAGGCAGTTTTTCTAAGAGGTTCCCCCCCATGTTATAATTAATGTATTATCATGTTTTGTCCAGATGTTTTCAGCTGATCTTTTCTTCTAGAAATCCAAGGTTGCCAATAATCACTGTCAAACTTAAATTATTTTTTAAAAAGCCTGGTAAATAGTGTAAAACCTTATTAGTGCCCTCTTTCACAGCTGCTTTATAATCTAGACAATTCTAATTTAAGTTTTTTTTTTTTTTTTCTGAACCAGGGATTGAACTCAGGCCCTTGTGCTTGCCAGGCAAGTGCTTATTCTACTGAACCATCTCTCCAGCCCCTTTAAAAATCATTGAAAATAATTCACAAATATTTTTAATACTGGGCTGGGAAGATAGCTCAGCAGTCTAAGCGCCTGCCTGGCAAGTGTAAGGTCCTGGATTCAGTCCCCAGTACTGCAAGCTGTGCCAGCTCCATAGGCCGGGCATGCTGAGCCAGCCCCCGAAACCGGGTACGGTGGCACACGCCTGTAACCCCAGAGCTGGGGAGGCTGAGACAAAAGGATCACTACAAGTCCAAACTGTGTAGCAAGACCCCATGCCAAATAATAATAATTTTTAAAAGATTTAAAAAATGTTTTTAAAAAATATGTTTAATACATTTTACAAACTCCTAAGTATTTGTTTATGTTGTTTTCAGAGTAGAAAGATCTACAGACCAAGTCATCAAGCCTGTCAACGTGGGAGCTCTGTCCAAATGGGTTGGGAAGATACCTCCAGATGTTCTCCAAGACATGGCTGTGATTGCGCCCATGCTTGCCAAACTCGGATATGACCCGTATGCCAATCCACCTAACTACGGAAAACCTGACCCCAAAATCCTTGAGAACACCAGAAGAGTAAGTGAGATTTTTTAAAATGATTGTGAAAATTAGATATGGCTTGAACTGATTTTTTTTTCTTCAATTTTTATGGTCAGAAAATTATTTTAAGTTAGACTAATTCTGTCTGTACAATCTTTGTGTATAATTCTTTTTTTGGTACCGGGACTCAAATGCAGGACTTTGCATTTGCCACGTAGGCACTTGTGCCCAGGAACTAATTCCCAACTGTGAACAGCCACTTGAATTTTAAACCTGTGTTTAAAACCTTGCATATTTTCCAGATGCCCAGAGGCCAGCAGTAGCTACTTGAGAAGAATGACCCAACACATACACTGTCCTGGCCTCTGATGGAGCGGGAGTTGCCATTAAAGCGAAACTAATGTCTTTCTTTTAATATGTTAAGCTCATGTCTTTTCAAACTATTGTCGTGGAAGTGCTGCAGCCCCAATGAGTTCATCTGAATAAGTTCTCTGTGGGGGTACCCTCTCTCAAATCAGACCCTCATACATTCTTTAATTTTTTTATTGTAGTAAGAAGTGCGTAACAAACACTGTACATATATAATATAAATACCTAACATTACCGTCATATCAGTGTTAGTGCACAGTTGAGCAGCAGTAAGTACATTCACATCGTTGTTGTGCACCTGTCACCACCCTCAGTCACTACAACTTCTTTCATGTGCCCAAGTCAACCTCCCGTCCCCACTGGCCTTGTGAATCCATGCCATCCGCCCCACCCCTCGCAGCCAGTCTTACTTCCTGTTTCTCTATATAGTTTGTTGTGTTTTTTTAAATAAAAATTCAAACAAGACAGCCATTTACCTAAATTCAGTGTTAAGCTATTTGATTTCCAAACTAAAATGCCTTGGCTTTCTCTGATACTCATTTGTACCAGTGTCCTTCAATCCCCACAACCTAGGTCATCTGCTTTTCTTTTCATACTTTCAGTTGACAAACTTAGATGGATTTATTGAATGAGATTAATTTTGTGGATTCCTTTCTCTTAGGATTATGTTCACTTCCCTTTTTCAGTTCACTATTTGTGGCAGTGCGTACAGGAAGAGCTGTCCCTTTGCAGATGATCACAGGAAGGCAAACATTTTCTATTTTAGTAATATTTTTATACTTTTCATATATACTATACATTATGTTATAAATACACACAGTGGTTTCTTGTCATTTGAAATATATTGAAAATTGCTTTATTGTTACCATATATTCACTTGAAAAAATGTATTGTGCAGTTAATACGGAATTCCACAAATATGAATTAGGTCAAGTTGTGTCAGAGCGTTGTTCAGTCTTCTCTTTATGCATTTTAGGAAAAGTTGCATGAATGTACCTTTTACCTTTCATTTCTATCAGTTTTGCTCCATGTGTTTTGAATATATATTATTAGGAACGTACTCACTTAGATCTTGTCAGAGAATGAACTTCTATCTTTGCGGACTCTTTGCCTCCGAGTTGCTGCCTGCCTTGTCTGGCACAGGTAGAGCCAGCACAGTGGTGTTCTGTGGCTGCGTAGACCTGCTTCAGGTTTCCCAACCGTTCAATTTTAACCTGGCTTTGTGTTTAAAGTGTGTTACTTCTAAACAGGTAACACTGGTATTATTTATCCCTTTTACATTCTCTGCATTTTAAATGGAATATTTAATCCATGGTTAGTGTAATGATTCATCCGATTGGCTTAAAATGTAATCCAACTACTTCCCCCCCTCCCCCTCTGAATGCCTTCAAGGCATGACTGGCTGGCTTGTGTTGTGGGGATCGAACCACAGCAACCTGAGCCTGACTGCTTTGTTGAAGCAGCCACTTAAAACTGAGCTAAGGGGCAGGCCCCCCCCAACTACTTTTTTTTTTCCTATATTTTAGGGAAGTGTCTACAGGGTGTTCAGGGTCTCACTACTAGATCGGACTCATAGTGATCTGCCTGTTTACAGCCTCCCAAGAGCTGGGATGACAGGTGCATGCCACCACGCCCAGTCTCAGTTGCCATCTCAGCATGGGGGTGGGACTGGCAGGGCAGTCCCGGGGATCAAACCCCCAGCCCTTGTGCCCGCTTGCAGGTGCTTTAATCCGCTGAGCTATGGCCAGCCCTCCAACTGCTTGGTTTTTATTTGGACAAATGTCTTTGCTCTTTTTTCTTTTCTTGCCTTGGTTGAATTAATACTTTTAGTATTTAATTTCATCTCCTATTAGTTGTTATTTTTTAACTGTATCTATTAGATCAAGGACCATGTTATGATTTGTATCTAGATGTCCCCCCAGAGCCTCAGGAAGTCGTGGGGCAGGCTTTCAGAGTTCAAGATGATTCCTGACCCGATCCTGGGGTTATGGGTGTAAGGTTACAGCCCCCGGGGCACGTAGCCTGCACACAGTTTAAGGAGGCTCCCGCTCTTCCTCCCTTGCTGCTTTTGCTATTTTTTGCCTCCATATGAATTATTGCCCTCTGTCATATGGAACTCTGCCTTGCAGCCAGCCGAGCATAAATTGAAATCTCCACAAACTGTGAGCTAAATAAACCTTTGCTTCCTTAATTCTGAGTGTCAGGTATTTTGTCTCAGCAACGAGAGAAAAGTAACTGATACAGGTCACAAAGCTTTTCTGTAAAAAAACTGCATACTAGAGATTTTGTGCTTTGTGGATGGTAAATAACCTCTTTCTTAAAGATCCAGATGTTTTTTATTTATTTATTTTTTTGTATTTGGTACAGGGTCTACAGGGTCTCACTGCATAGATCTGACTCGTAGTGATCCGCCTGTGTTCAGCCTCCCAAGCGCCAGGATTATAGGCACACGCCACCATGCCCAGTCTCGGTCACTGTCACAGCATGCCTGCGGGTGGAGCCGGCAGGGCACGGGGATTAAACCCCAGCCGCTGCGCTCTGCCTAAGCAGGCGCTTTAGTCCACTGAACTATCTGGCCGGCTCAAGATCCGATTTTTATGTGGTATTATTTTTTTTTCACCGCATAAACTTACTTTAGCATGTCTCGCTAATGAGGGGCTTGCTGCTGTTAATTCTTTTTGTTTTGTTTTAGCTGCAAACATTTGTTTCTTCATTATTTCAGAGGATTTGTGCAGGATATAAAGTTCTAGGTAAACAAGAGTTTTGTTTTTTGTATTGTTTGATTTTTGCTTTCAGCATTTGATATTTTATTGGCCCATAAATGTCATAGTTGCTTTGTTCTCTCTGCTGTAAAATTTTCCTTTTATATTTGATGTTCAGCAATTTAACAGTAACGTACAAAACTGGCTGACTTTCCTCTGCTGTCTGCAGTCTGTTCCTCAGGTCTGATTAGTTTTTGATGAGCCTATCTCCAGAGTCACTCGTCCTTTCTTCTGCGTCCAGTGTGCTGTTAAACCTGGCCAGTGTCGCCTTCCTCTTGGATCATTATTTTCTACTTCTTAACTTTTCATTGCTCTACCAGAGTCCTCCATTTCTTCACTGATTCTAATTTCTTTCTAAATTGTTAAGTCTTTCTAAATCCTTAGTTATCATAGCTATTTTATAGTCTTTATCCAAAGTGTCTAATGACATTTTTTCCCCTTAATTATGAGTTGTTCCATGGGCTTCTTCACATGTCTTAAAAGTTTTGTTTCCTTACTGGACCTCTTGTATAAAGCTACTGTGGCAGATGGACTGCATAATATTTTGTTGCTGTATTTCCCCAGCAAGAACGTGTCCGTTCCTCCTTTGAGAGCTAGGGCGATCAGTCGGATCTCGCAGTGAGCTGAGCAGGACCCAGTAGTGACTTTAATTTCATTTCACCCCCTGGATTCAACTGAGATTACAGAGCTTTGACTTAGATTTCTGTGTACTGTAGATAAGGGTCTACTTTCTTTGATTTTATGAAAAAGTCAGCTGGGAGGAGGTTGGATTGATGATGGTCACATTAATTTACTTCACCTCTGGAACACAGCTGCAGCAAGGCTGGGGCCTAGGGGCCATGTAAGATGGGCTCTGTGTGCTTTCAAGCCCTGGTCCCACCGCCACAGCTCCTCAGAGCTCCGTGCGGTCAGGCCGAGGGTTATTTTCACTCATGGGGCTCTTCTGTGCCCTAATCCATTGTAGCTGCCTGTGCTGTCCCTGTAGCTTTGCTTGTTTCTGTTATCTCAGCGCAGTCTTTTTGCTAGCCATCCTACCTTTTCTGCTGTCTGTACCCACACTGGGCAGCTGTTTCAGGGTAGAAAGATGCTTTTGCTCACCTTGTTAGGAAGAAATCATATTTCCCTGGGGTTTCATTCATGGAGACCTCTTCACTACTCTTAGATAGCATGAAAGAAAAATATACAGTTTAGTTTATCAGATTTTTTTTTGTTTTGATGAGAACAGTGGTCTTTTAATCTAACCTTACCTATTTTTTCCCTAGTAATTGTACATTTATTGGGATTATGTACTCATTACACGTTTTTCTTTTAAAAAAACAAAACAAAACTGGGGGCCAGGGAGATGACTCAGTAGAATAAATGCTTGCCTGGCAAGTGCAAGGGCCTGAGTTCAATCCCCAGTTCTGCCAAAAAAAAAAAAAAAACTATTTTCAGTTTGTCTAAATGCTAACACATTGATCAATCTAATGTACTGCAGAAATGCTCCCCTGATTACTTCATGTGTTTGCTTGCTTATTATATTAGAACATGAAAAGTTAATTATTTACCAATAAAATAACAGCTCAGACTTGTAGTGATCCTCCTGTTTTTAGCCTCTGCAGCACTGGAATTACAGGCTTGTGCCACAACACCTGGTCTTGGGAGCTGGTGTGGCTTGTGGTGCTGGGGATCACACTCCGGTCCCTGCATTTACCTAAGCAGGCGCTTAGTCTGCTGAGCTATCCACCGGCCCCATTTGTATCTTTTTAAAAAGTCTCTTATTTATTCTTTGGTCTTTGTTATTGTATTAATTTTGGTTTGGGTTCTTTTCTAGTTTATTCAGGTGCATTGTTAGTTTAATTATTTGAAATGTTTCAACTTTTAAAATTAGGCTTTTAATTATTTTAGGCATTTTCCTTCTTAGTACTACATTGGCTGTATCCTTTCAGCTTCAATATGTTATAATTTCATTTTCATCTAAAGTAGAATTTTAATTTCAAGAAATTTTTAAATTTTCTTTTTGACTTCTTTATTGACCTATTGGTTGTTCAAGAGAATGTTGTTGAAGTTCCTTTTGTTAATATACTGAATTGTGGTCAGAAAAGATGTATGTACTAATTTCAGGTTTGTTTCTTTTTTTTAATGTATCCAGGCTTGTGTCATGGCCTAATACATAAACTGACCTGGAAAATGTTTCATGTGCCTATCCAAAGAATATATATTCTATAGCTGTTTGATGAAATGGTCTATAAGTATCTGCTAGGTCCACCTGGACCATAGCGGTGATCGCGAGCCTTTAGAACTATCCATGGTAGCAAACAGCCACTACGCCATTCAGGCCATACGGTTGGCACCACAGTGCTAGAGTAATGTTTCTTGTTATTTTTATTGATGAGAGGAGCCTTGGGAAGATCTGCCCATTGACAAAAGTGCAGTGTTGAGGTTCCCAGCTATTATTATACTACAATCTATTTCTCCCTTAGAAAATAATATTTGCTTGATATCTATAATTGTGTCCTCAGGCATTGGGTGCATATGTATTTATGATTGTTATTTCTTCTTGTTGAATTGATCCCTTTATCATCATATGGTAACTTTCTTTGTCTTTTTATGGTCTTTCATTTGCATCTACTTTCTCAATAAGTATAGCTATTCTTACTTGTAGTTGACTTCCACTTGCATGATGGGAAAATATTTCATTCCCTCCACTTTTTTGCTATTAATTTTAATGAAAAAGAAATAGCAATGAGACAGTTTCAAAACAGGTTTGTGGGACAGTTACAGTAATTAATACGTTAGGTGTGCTGATATTCAGTGCATATGTATTTACAATTGTCGCTTAGTGCGTTGTTCCCTTTGACAATATTTAGTGGTGTTTTTCTCGCAATATAGATAGATGAATGGATGGATAGAGAAATCTATCTATCTATCTTGTGTCTTGATGCAATTTGCCAGTCTTTTTATTGGAGAATTAAGACTATTAAGACTATTCTCGTGATGCTTGAGACTATTTATATTAAGTAGCATCATTGAAAAGTATGTAGTAATTACTGTCATTTTATTGTTTTCTAGTGTCTGACTCATGTCTGATGTTTATTCTTGTACTTACCCAGTGAGCTTTTTTTCTTTCTCCTGGACCTGCGGAAACTGTATTTAGTGCTCCACATAAGTACATTCTTCTCTGCTGCCTCGGTGGTCTTTAGTTTCTCCTCATCTTGGAAGGTCTTCATTTCTCATTCAATTTTGAAAGGTAGCCTTGCCAGTTATAATAATCTAGGTTGGCAGTTACTACTATCGGAATGTTCTGGTACATCCGCCTCAAGCCTACTGTTCTTTCTGTTGACTCATCTTACATGCTGCTGAGACCTTCAATTAAATCTTTTTACTAACTGAAGGTTTTATTTCCACCATTTCTGTTTGTTTGTTTTTCATAATCTCTGCCTCTTTATCAAAGTGGTTTTGTGTATACTATATTGTCTTCTTCAATTTATGCGGCTGCTTGTTTCTGTCTTTTTATCTCATTGATCGTTTTAACTATCAGTTTTTTAAAAATGTTTGGAATTTCTTCCATTTCAGTGTTCTGTGGGATAAGTTAGGAAGGCAGTTATAAACTTTTAGGGGCATCTTGTTCCCCTGTTTTCTCGTGATTCTTATGTTTTGTGTTCAAGTTTGCAGGTCGGTTGGCATGGATGTCTCTACCACTGTTGCGTGAGGGCTTTCAGATAAGTGTGTTCTCTTTGTGATGCGTCGTGGCTGTGTCTCTGCATCAGAGCGCCCACTCAGCCTCTTCCAAGGCTGTGCTTCAACCCCTAGCGCTGCTTTGTGGAGTAATGAAAAACTACCCTACCAACATCTAAATAACCAACCACTTAACATATAATTTAAAACTTGTTTAAAAGGTCCTCTACTATTTCACTAACCCAGGGGGAAAGAAAGTAGTAATTTAGAGTAGGCTAGGGGAAAAACAGAAACAGAAAGAAGTAGACTTTAATGATAATATTTATATGTAAGAAAAGCAAAGGTGGAGATTTAAGAGGGCCTGAGAACAGGGAAAGCAAGAGGAGGGGAGCGTGGATACTGAAAGCTGAGAGAAGGCACAGGAGGACTGAATCCCAGTAATGGACTAGTGGAGACACCCAGGAGCCGACCCTTGGTGCAGGAGAACGGGAGAGAACGAGGGGAAACACTTCCGAAGCAAAGGCAGCGAGTAGCACCAGATACGCCTGCACACGTGTGTGCAGCCACACGGGCAATTGTTCACTCCAGACTTCTGTTGTGGGGTGCGCCTGATTAAAGGAGGCCTGTAAATCCAGAGTTTTTTCCACCGCTGTCCATATAGTGAAGCCACCTGTGTGGAGCTAGAGCTCCGCCCCTCTGTGGTGACAGATGTGTATCCCACAGGTCACCCAGTGGCTGGTTTAGCCAACTCCATCTCCTCTGTCTGTGGGAATGAGGCACTAGAACAACCCAGACTGCCTGCCAGAGAGCCCACTGGCGTGGTCTTGTGCAGCGGTGACATGGCCAGGGCACTGCACTTGGCAGCCTGTGCCAGGGACGCCTGGTGGCTATGTTGCACTAAAACTTTCCTCTGAGTGCCTCCTGGGAGAGCGGAGGAGGTGCATGTGCAGGCTGTGTACTGAGGGAGAGTTGGGGCGCACAGCCTTCCACTGGTGACAGACGCAGCCCTCCCACTGCAGAGCCTGCAGGCCGCACTCTTCCTGCCCGGGTATTCCAGCAGGTACTTTGTGCCTCCTGCCCTTTCCTCCCCACCCGGCTGAATGTGCTCTGCAATGATGGGTTTCACTCTGTTGCATTCTGGGGTTCAGAGTCATGCCCAGGATCTGAGGTCTTTCCACTGTGGTGATTTTAGTTTTCTTGTGTCACAGACTCCATTCTCCTGGGTCCAAACTGACTAAAGGCTGTGGCCCTGCGCCTTCCTGCAGAAAAACGGCTGACCCGTCCTGGAGATAGATACAAAAAAGTGAGGGTGTTTTCTGATTACCACTGTGTCCTGCCATAGCTGAACCTAGGCCTCCTTTCTGCGCAGGCTGTGTCTCTGGCCTGTAGCAGAGGTGGCACTCAGGGCTGTGCTGGCGCTTTCTTTTCCCCTCTGCCACTGAGCAGCCGTTCACTCAGTGCTCCTGTGCTGATCTTTCTGGATACCAGAACTTCTGGGTTTCACTTGGTTGTCCCCTCACTCAAGTTGCAGCCCAGGATTTCCGTGGTTCCCCGTCTCCTCACAGAGCCCCCCGTCTGCTTCTTTTCGAGCATCTTCCAAACCCAGAAGTATTTTAAGTCATTGGAAAACATACTGACGAAACTTCTTGCTTTAATGAACCTGATATCTAAAGGAATGTCAGAAAGGAGGTAATAATCCTAGTAGATAAGTCATTATACATTCTGAGTAAAGATAAGAAGGTTTACAGCTGGATGCCTGGGGTTGAGCTGTGCAATGCAGAAGAGACAGTCTATAGAAAGGCCCTGCACAGAAGGGCTGTGTGAGGCGTGGCGCTGTGGTTTGTTCATGTGGTGGCTGACGCGGACGCAGAGACAAAAGTCTCATTTCTCACTGTGGATCAGTGACCATAGCTGGACAGCCTCTCTAGTCTCTTTGACCATGAAGATCCCTATCACTTAGCTGTAGTCCTTTGTACCCTGTTCATCTCCTTCTTCAGCTCTTAGACAGGTTTTTTTTTCATTTGATAATAAAATTTTATTTTTTCCAAATGTACACCTGGTTAAGCTATTCATCATGCATCTTCACCAGCGGCAGGGGCATCTCCACCCTTGGTGTTTCTGGTATAAATAACTTGAGCTCTGTGCTCTGAGACCAACTTGGTAAGTGCTTTACTAAGGAGCTCCTGAAGGGCTGCTCTGGCCAGTGACCCCCGGATCTTCAGTCTCTCAGAGCCCACAGCAGGCGTTATGAGTTTATAGCTGGGAACTTCCTTACAGAGTTTGTCCTAAGTAGCTTTATCAAACAGAATCAAGTTGTTGAGCTTGTCCTGAACTTTGCCTTTGGACCACTTCTTCTTTTTGGCCTTGCCCCCAGATTTGTTCACTGGGTGTCTTTCTTGGCTGACTTTCTGACATCTTTCTTCTTCTTATTGTCTTTGGGCGGCATCACAGAGCCCAGAGAGCAGCGGCTACCACTACAGGCCCATCAAGATATCGGACAGAAAGCTCTTAGACAGTTTTTGAAAAAAACCTCTAACATCTTTTAAGTAAATGATCTTTCATATCAGCTAGAGGTGGTTTCTCCTGCGGGGTTCAGTCCCCAGTACCACAAACAGAACAAAGCGAGCAAGGACAACCACATGTGTTACCTAGACGTTAGTATACAGAATATATAAAGAACTCTAAAATAAGAATTGACATCACTCATTCAGGGACTAAGCTATCTTTGTGTAAATTATCATTTAAAAAAAAATTCCTTTTGCATCAGGTAATTCATGGTGGATCAAAGCCATTCAGCCAGGCAGAGACAAATACAAAATAAGCAACACAAAAAAACCATACAACCACAATGAGATACTATTTCATACCTACTAGAATACCTATGATAATAATTTTAAAAATAGGGAAACCACAATGGTAGCACTTACAACAATTAAGCATAGAATCACCATTTGGTTCAGTAGTTCCACTTCTAGCTGTAAGCACAGAGTTGAAAGGTGGCACCAACCCAAGTGCCCATCCCCAGATGAGTGGGTAAGCAAAATGTGTATCCCGGCCAGATACTGTTCAGCCCTAAGAAAGGAACGGAGTATGAAAGGGTCCCATTTACTTGTTTCTTCTTTTAAGAAGATGAAATCGGTTTTTTATTTCTTGCCCCTCTATCAAGGATTGAAGGACAAGGATTGTCTTTCCCTCAAGGCCTCTGATGATGGCCTGAGTGTAGCTTAGAAGTGGACGCTGGAGATGCTGGGCTCCTGCACCCTGGGGAGATGAGTCCAGCGCAGGGTGGACACTCGCCATTAGCTGTGGGTCGGTGTAGTGATTGCCACAAAGACAAGGTGTTGACAGTGCTTGCGAGCAGAGGTACAGCGCTTGCTCACTGCTGAAGGCCGTGTTGAGAGCAGAAGCAAACACTCCCCAGGGTGAGGAAAGTGGTGGAGGGGGAGTGGGCCTGGAGGGGAAGTGGCCTGCAGAAAGAGACCAATGAATCCGCTGCCAGCTCTCCGCACGCGCTGTGGCTGCACTGGCTGCTGCCGTTCCTTTTCATGGAGATTGCTTACCGTTCTTACCTGGTGTGTGTCCTGTGGTCCAACGGCAGTTTACTTTTTCAGTTCAACTTATTTTTAAGTGATTCCCAAAATCATATTGATGGGGTACATGTGATGTTCAAATACATATGTGTATCCTGAATCATTTCAGTCAGGCTAAATATATCCATAACCTCCACCATCCATCATTTCTCAGTGGTGAAAACATCTAGAATCTTCTCTTCTAGCTTTTTAAATACACAGTTACCTCTCTCCACAGGAGCTCACCAGAACTGCAGTTTAGTAGCCACCGATCCCCCTTCCCAGCTGCCCTCCCGTTTCCGCCCCCTGCCTCTGGCCACCAACCTCTACAGGCGCGCAGCAGCTGCCTTTCCCAGCCTGGAGGATTCCCCTTAGCACACCGCTCTGTATTTCCGTCCCAGGTTCGCAGGTGACAGGGTCTGTTCTCCACATTCCCCCGTCTCATCATCCGCTGCTTCCGTTGGCTGGCTGGCGTCAGCAGTGCCGCGTTAGCCCAGGAGTGGAGATGTCTGTGTACCACATTGCTTTTGTTTTCTTTGGAGCCCAGGCGTGGGGCTGCTGGCTCATAGTTATGTTTTTACATTTTTGAGAAAGCTTCATACCAGCTGGGCTAATTTACATTCCCACTAACAGTGTTTGAGGGCCTCCTCGTTGGTCCTCCTTGGCTCTCGTCTCTGTAGTCCTTATGGTAACAGCCATTCTGCCGGAATGAGCTAATGGTTTTCTTGTTGCTTTTTTTTTTCCCTAAAATTTTGCTTAGTATATGTGTGTAGTACACAATGAGCAACCTCCTCGCAGTAGCTGGTCCATGCGCGCTATGTAGCTAGATTCTTTGTCCTCCCCTCTCCCCTCCCCTTCCCTCCATCTCTGCATTTGATTTTCATTTCCTCGATGATAAATAATGTTGAGGTTTTTGTTAGTTTTTTTTTTTTTTT
>NW_004524611.1:7243108-7248615 GCF_000260255.1 Octodon degus
TTTTTGAGACAGGATCTGGCTATGCAGTTCAAGCTGGCCCTGAGCTCACTTTGTAGCCTAGGCCAGTCTCAAACTCACAACGATCCTCCTGCCTCAGCCTTTCAAGTGCTGAGATGACCAGCATGTGCCACCATACCCAGCTGTTGAACATTTTAAAAATACACCTGTTGCCATTCCTGTGTCTTTTTCTTAAACATTGTTTGAATAGAATATCATCTATCTGAACTGATTCCTTCTTTTTCCTCTTAATACAAGTATTAATAACATTTATTTGTTATTTCTTGGCAGGGCGAGACTGTTGAACTTTCTAAGAACCCAGTCTGAGATTTGCAAAGCAGTGCCCCAAACTATTTTAAGACAAGTGAGAATATGTAAATATACATGTTTACAAAATAGTGAGCATCAGCTTTGTGATACTTGTTTTAGAGATAATGGGTCCCTAGTGAGCCACAAAGCCCATAGGGCGTAAGGATGTAAATTCCAAAATCTGGATTCCTTCCTGTGTAATCATATCTGGCTAGAGTTGTGTTTTCCCTGCATGTGAAACTATCAAGTTCTGATTCCTCAAGGGGAAGGTTTGTTACATTATTAAAAATAATGAATTATATTTCTAAATGAATAACAGCAGGATAAGAACAGGCTGATAATGAAAGTCTGTCAGAAGCTAAGAATTATGATTAATCCAGTTCTGCAATTAATCCTATTGCACTTGAATAGGAGTGGGGGGAAAGGAAGGGCAGGAAGAAAGAGGGAGGGAAGGAAGAGAGGGGGAGGGAGGGAAGGAGAAAGGGAGGAAAGGAATAGGGAGGGAGAGAGAGAAGGTGGGTGGGACGGAGGGATTAGATTTGAGCTTCTGAGTTTACCAAAAGGGGGAGGAATGGTAAATTAGAGTTGTCTTTACTTTGAATTTACAACCTCTGTTTGTGAGATTGGTGTTTCAATCTTTGGAATTAGAAATGTGCTTTGAAGAAAACTCCAAGCAAAAGTAGTGCTTAAGTCTAGAGAGTGTAGTTCGGTGATTAGCACATAGTTTGGTCATTAGTACATACAGAATCTCTAGAGGTTGCTTACAGTTTTCTTATTTTGTTTTTTTGGTACCAGGAATCAAAGTCAGGACCTCACACTTGTCAGGCAGGCAGTGTGCCATTGAGCTATGTCCCTGGTTCCCTTATTTTGAAGGAATTGTTTTAGTTATATCAGAGTTTAGTAAATCATAGCCTGTAGATCAGATGTCATACCACCTGTTTTTGTAAATAAATTTTTATTAGAACACAATGTATTTCTGTCTTTGCATTTTGCACTTGGCTGCTTTTGCCCTGTGGCAGTAGAGTTGAGTCAGGACAGAGACCACATGCCCCCCAAAGCCTAAGTACTTACTCTCCCCTTTGGTGGAGTCAGTTGCCAACCTCCAAGTTTAATCCTTGGCGTCACACTCACAAATGGTATGTTTCTAATAATGACTCCAGTGAGCTTTGGAATATTAATAATTTCATTGTGTAAAAATTTTATCTCCCCGAGAGACCACCAACAGAGTGAAAGAGACAGCCTACAAAATGAGGAAAAAGTTTTCAGCAGCCACTCCTCAAAGGACTAACATCTAGAATGTATAAACAACTTCAAAGAATCAGACTCCCTAAATTTAAAGGCCCAATCTAAAAAAGGGCATCTGAAGTGAATAGACACTTTTCAGATGAGGAAGAAGAAACAGCAAATAAATAGCTGAAAAAATGCTTAACACCACTGGTAATTTAAGAGATACAAATAAAGCTGGATTGGTGGTGAACACCTGTAATCCCAGCACTCAAGAGGCTGAGGCAGGAGAATCATTTTGAGTTCAAGATCAGCCTGGGTTACAGAGTGAGCTAAGAGAGACAGACAGACAGACAGACAGACAGACAAATTAAAACAAAAGTAAGATTCCATCTCCAGAAAGAATGGCTGTCATCAAGACCTCAGCCAATAACAAGTGGTGGCGGGCTGGAGTGGGGAAGGAAGCCTTCTATACTATTGCTAAGAGCGTAGACTAGTGCAACCACTGTGGAAATTGCTGTACAGATTTCTTTTTTTTTTTAAGTTTTTTTTTTTCCCCCAGAACTGGGGTTGAACTTAGGCCCTTGTGCTTGCCAGGCAAGCGCTTATTCTGCTGAGCTATCTCTCTGACCCCCAGATTTCTCAACAAACTAAAACTAGAGGTTACATTTGACTGTTTTCCCTTCCTTGATATTGGGGCCTGGGAGATGGCTCAGTGGAATAAGTGCTTCCCTGGCAAGCGCAAGGGCCTGAGTTCAATCCCCGGTTCCACCAAAAAGATGTTGTTTTTTTTTCTTGGCGGAACCAGGGATTGAACTCAGGCCCTTGTGCTTGCCAGGGAAGCACTTATTCCACTGAGCCATCTCCCTGGCCCCAGGAAATTACCTTTCTTAGTATCTTCTCAAAAGAATTAAAAGTGTCATACCAAAGTGATACATGCACACCCACCCATGTTTGCAGCAGCACAATGTAGACTAGCTAAACCTTGACAACAATGCATACACCCATTATCAGATGAATGGATACGGAAAAGATGGTGTTTGTATACAGCGGAGTACATAAAGTAATAAAGAAGGTTAGACTTGAGTCATTTGTAGGAAAATGGATATATCTTGACAATAAAGTTAAGTGAAATAAATTATACACAAATTTAAATATTGCTTTGTTTCTCTTTTAAATGATGATAAAATACAGTGTTTGAATTTAAAAAAGTGTATTTTCAAAAGCAAGCTAAATGTTTCTTATGAGGGAGATCCAGATGTTTCCTGTAATTAGAAATAGTGGAAGTGCATGAGTGATACTGTTTTTAAAAATACATGATTTTTGTTTTGCTTTTTTTTTTTTTTTATAATGTATTTGGTTGTCGAAGGGTCTTGATAGGCAGCTTGGACGTGTGGTGATCCTACTGCTTTCAGCCTCCCCAGTGCTGGGATTACAGGTGTGCCCCACCACACCCAAATTCTGGGGGCTCAGCCTGCCCTGGGGTGGGGCTGGTGCAGCATGTGGTGCCTGGCATTGAACCGCAGTCCCAGTGCTTGCCTAAGCAGGCGCTTTCCTCCACTGAGCTATCTCACCAGCCCATTTCGTAATTGAAAAGCAAGCTGTAATCAGCGATCAAGGCAGAATAGCAACTATAATGAGAAAGGATCGTATATTAGACTGTTGTTTACTGTCAATCCCGTCACACCAGTAAGCAGTAAGCATCAGCCCAGTGAATGAGCTCATCATGGAAAAAAAAAAAAATTAAAAGTTCTATCTTATGTTGTCTTCCTATCAGAGTAAAAAATGATAAAAGTGAAAACAATGACAGAGAAAGAAGAGAAGATGCTTTTTTTTTTTTTTTTTTTTTTTTGCGGAACCAGGGATTGAACTCAGGCCCTTGTGCTCGCCAGGAAAGCGCTTATTCCTCTGAGCCATCTCCCCAGCCCCGCTATCTTTTTGTATCTGATATAAAATTGCCGGTCTCTGTTCTGTCCACTTTTTACTTTATAATTTCCACTATTTGGTTCGTCAGTCCTCAGTTACCGGTGCTTTCTTACTGCTTGCAGGTTTGTGCTATCTAATTGCCGGAGGTTGAAGGCACATAACTGAGATTGGTGAAAGCCTGTAGGGTGGGGGTGTGGCTCAGTGACAGGCTTCTTCTGCCTGGGACCCTCAGGTGGGAGGTGCAGTCCCGGCACTGGAAATCAAGAAGAAAAAGAAAGCCTGGAGCACAGAGTTGTGCGTACTTAAGGGGGACCTCAGAGGGTTGGCCCCTTCTCTGCAGGTGGCATTAATGGCTGCCCTGGTAAGCTGCTCGAGACTTGTGGTTATGGGTGTGGTGGCAGGTGAAGTGATCCTGGGCTCAGCAGGTCAGTTCCTACTGAGCCTTGCAAGAATGCTGCAAGTGACCTCGGGACAAATAACAAGAACGACACATTGCTCCCTTGAGCCAATATTTAGAACCAGTTCTTGGGTTTTCAAAACTCTTCTCCTTCCACTAGCTCTGGAGTCTAAGTTGAATCCAGGCTGTACTCAGAGTGGAGTCTTTCTGTCTACAGACCCAAAGCAGCAAGTACAATTTAATTTTCTACTTGACTTATTTCTTTGGCCCTATCTGTTGCCAGCCAGAGCCTCTCATTTGGAAGCTACTGTCGCTGGCACCAGTGAAAGCAAAAAAGCAGCGTGAAATGTGTGCAGCTCATATTTCCACAGCAATTCCTTGAAGTCATATAGACAGCGCCTTGCCCTGTGTAACCTCTGTGCCTCAGAAGAGGAAGAGCTAGCTGCTGCAGGGGGCAGAGGTGAGACTGAGAAGGCAGGTTTAGGGACAGCTTAGGGACGGCTTAGGGACCCTTCCTTCAGACCCGAAGAGGTTAGAGCCTGGGGTCGCGGGGAGGTGCTGTAGCAGCACTTGGTCCTGCACTGTGGCAGCCGTGGTCCTGTCCTTTCCCCAGCTCCAGTCATAGCACACAGTGAACGGGAAGCTGGAGATGACGGGGAACCACACCCCTGCTCCTCACCCGGCTTACATACATGGAGCCTCTCCACCGGGTGACTCCTGTATTTAGCAGTCTCATAACTGGGGCTCCAGCCTGTGCAGACCCTCACGGCTGCAGCCACAAATGAGCCTCCTGCACTCAGAGTTTACATACTGTGTGCCCATCTGCCAAGGCGGTGCCTTGGGACTAAGTACTCTTGGCTCTTTAGCTGCCCTTTTCTCTATACCCAGTGTCATCAACCTAGAGCACCCACATACTGGTGTCACCCCCAGAACATGCTATGTGGAGATGGAAAGTGGGTGTGTGGAAGACAGGCAAATGCGAATGCCTGGGAGGAAAGGAAGGGGCGGACACAAGCAAGCAGAGGGATGAGAAGTAAGGTGTCCACTCTCACCCCCGACAGCCTGGGGGATTGCAAGCATCAAGTGTGCGGGTGTGTGTGTGTGTGTAGCCTAATTTCAAAATCAGGATTTTGTCATGGTTTGGGGTTACTTTTCTTTCACTGCTGGAACAAAATACCAGACACCCAAAATTAGGGAAGGAAAGGTTTATTTAGCTCACAGGTTGTGGAGGTTTCAGTCCATACTCAGCTGGCTCCAAGGCAGATGGCACATGGCAGAGGACAGCCGTTCATGGTGTGGAAACAGCAAAACAACAAGAGCAAAAAGGGAGGAGCAGTGACAACAGCAGCAGTGACAGGAGCAAGCCTCTTTCCTTTCCATATACTAACTACGTTCAGACTCCCTGCCCCAGGGGAGCAGGGTACAGCACTCACACCCATCACCCCAGCAGCACTCACACCCATCATCCCAGCAGCACTCACAGGCATAACCCCAGCAGCACTCACACCCACAACCCCAGCAGCACTCACACCCATAACCCCAGCAGCACTCACACCCCTAACCCTAATAGCACTCACACCCATCACCCCAGCAGCACTCACACGCATAACCCCAGCAGCACTCACACCCACAACCCCAGCAGCACTCACACCCA
>NW_004524611.1:7248715-7253442 GCF_000260255.1 Octodon degus
AACCCCAGCAGCACTCACACCCACAACCCCAGCAGCACTCACACCCATCACCCCAGCAGCACTCACACCCATGATCCCAGCAGCACTCACACCCACAACCCCAGCAGCACTCACACCCATAATCCCAGCAGCACCCACACCCATAATCCCAACTAAGGATCATGAATTAATCACAACCTCTTGAAGCCTGCCCAATGACTGCATGAGGCTTTGGAGGGGAAACTAGACCCAAACCACAACACAGGAAGTCTGAAAGTTGTGTAGGAACAGATTTCCAGAATGTCATACCCAGCACACACACACACACACACACACACACACACACACTCACACACACTCCAGGACCTGAACATTGGCCACAGAGGTGGGGCTCCAAGCTGACAACCAGCAGTAAGTCAAAGTCCATCTTCTGAAAAGCTGAATCCATCCCGGGACGTGCCCTGCGCCCCGTGCCACCTCCCCACTCCAGAACTCAGACCCCAGATGTCCTGCTCCATCGCCTCCTGCCAGAGGGAGGATGGCACTGGCTCCAGGTACTCAGCCACCTCACAGGAAAGATGCACAAAATATGGGCCCAGGAGGCACACTGGAAATCCCACGCAGCCCCCAGACACAGAGCTCCGGGAAATGCCCAGCACTTTCCTGCCAAGACCAGCCAAACATCAGAAGAACATGTCTAGGAGAGGGGCTGGGAAGACCTGAGACGAATCAGAGCGATAGAGTAAAAGAAAATGTGAGTGTAATAAACTTTGCAGATGAGACGGGAGGCTGGGAGAGAACAAGAAGAAGATGCAGTTTTTCAAAATAAAAATAATCACCCAGCATGGTGGTATAAGCCTGTAATCCCAGCACGCCCAGCCCAGGGGACTTAGTGATACCCTGTCTCAGAATAAAAAATGAAAATGCACTGGGGAGGTCACTCAAGGGTGAAAGACCTGGGTTCATGACCGAGTACCACAGTGATAAGAAGAAAGGTTAGCTGCAGTGCATTTGGACACCGCAGGAGTAGTCAGTGAAAGAAATGCTCTGTCCAGCATGAAAAGACCCAGAGGAACTTGAAGTACGTGATGCCGAGTGGAAGAAGCCGATCCAGAAAGGCCACAGTTCTGGGAAGGGCAGGGCTGTAGGAATAGTACAGAACAAGCCAGCGGGGCAGTGGGCGCAGGCTGGCTGCTGGCAGCCCTAAAGGTGTTCTGTGTGGTACTGTAACGGTAGCTCTTCATTAGTCAACAGCCACTTATGTGGGCCATAAAAGCAAGCCTTAGCCACGAGCGAGACTTTAATAACACTGTGTTAGCACCGGTGCCTTAATTCTAACAAATATGCCACAGTAAAGTAAGAGGTCAGAGCTAGGGGGGAAAGATGGGGGAAGCCAGTGTGGTGGAGCACTCCTGTGATCCCAGCACTGGGGAGGCTGAGGCAGGAGGAGCGCCATGAGTCAGGGGATGAGGGTGGAGGAAGTATATGAGGCTTCTACTTTGTGCCCAAAAATATAAATAGAAAACTGCCCTAAAAATAAGGCCTCTTAATAAGTGCCTCATACTTTTTAAAAATTAACTCCGACCAGAACACAGTGCACAAGTCATGGGGAAGAAAATGACTGCGAGCATTACCTTGTCATAGAGAGGAGAACACAGGCGTTTCCCTAACCACAGGTCAGACAGGCTGAGGAGTGGAGCTGTGGTACAGTGGGTCATCACTTGTCATCACAGGAAGTCTGTTCACAGAGGTGAGCCCCGTGCTTCCGCCCCCACATTCCTCCTTGTGAGCTCGGGGATCCCTTTCCCAGGTCTCCCGCTCCCAGTGGATCCTCCCATCACATGCAAGTGGCCAGCCGTGGGGGTGCGCACCTTTCAGCCCAGCACTGTGGGAGGCTGAGGCAGGAGGATCACAAGCCAAAGCCCATCCTGGGCAACTTAGTGATTTAGTGTGACCCTGTCTGAAAATAAATAAAAAGGGCTAAGGATGTAGCAGTACCACAAAAAAAAAAAAAAAAAAAAAAAAGTGCTCTTATTTGTTGTGTCTTAAAAAAAAAGCAAAGCTCTCATCCTAGTTGCCCTGGTAACTGCTAGTGCGTGGTGTGCTGGTCCTGTGTGCTGCTGTCTCTCTGAGTCCCTGAGTCACTTCATCAGGGACCAAGTCTGCCCACCCTGACTCATGCACATGGACCCTGGCCGGGCTTCTGCCTGAATACCAGCCTCCAGCTTGACATTTTCACTTATTACCTCACAGACTGCTCTCGCTCAGCGCAGCTGCACCTGCGGCTCTGGACGTGCACTCTCCGAGCTGTCCCTGGTGCGAGAGCGGCCACTTGGTATTTCCAGTCGACAGCTGCTTTGGCCAAAGACCTTCGCGTCATCTTTGCCCCTGTCTGTGCCTCCGATCTGCTAAGCGATCTCAGTGTGCTTGGTGGGGGGGGGTCCCCCCTAATCCCACTGCTCACGTCACCCCGCAGCCGTCACCTTGGCCTATCAGTGGCCATCGCTTGCCGGGGTCACACACAGAGCCTCCCTACTTTCGTCCTCGCCCTTCTGCTGGAGTGAGCTGGTGGGGTAGAGGCTCGGCCATCATTCTGCAGTAGCTTCTATTTCACTCTGTTGGACCAATTCCTTCATTTTTCTGTGCCTTAGCTGCTTCATCTGTAGAAAGAGCAGTATCACCCTCAAAAGATGCTGCGATTTGGAGAGGTAGCACAGTAACCCCCCTTTTCCGCGGCGTGGCTTTCTGCGATTGCACTTACCTGCAGTGTGAATCGATTACGTGGAAAATTCCATAAACAAATAATTTGTGGGGTTGAATTAACTTTTATCACGCTGTCTTGTGATAGCCGGTCTGTTCTGCTGTTGCTGTTACTCTCTTACTATGCCTGGTTGGTAGGATCAGCTCCGTGACTGAGGCTGTGCATTCCTGTGGTCTGCTGCTGCGCTGGCTTCAGCCACTCAGGAGGCAAGGAGGGGCTTGGTGGGAGGAGAGTAATAAGGAGCCTCAAGTCCAGCTTGGTTTTGGTTTGTTTTGTTTCTGTTTTCTCACTACTGGGGGTTGAACCCTGGGCCTTGTGACTGGGCTGCATCCCAGCTCATTTCTCTTTACTTTTAGACGGGCACCTTCCCACCGAGTTGCTTGGGCTGAGCTTCAGCTTGTGACCCTCCTGCCTCAGCCTCCCAGGGCACAGGGGTGACATATTATTTTTAATTGCATCGTGCCCCCTAGACCAGCGGCCCACTCTGGTCTCCTTATTTCCTCAGTGCTGGAAGTGGGTTCTGGGTACCTGCCTCTGGCCACAGAGTCTTTCAGTGCCTGAGAGAACAGTCAGCCCCAAACACTTCATTTAACTAAAGGAAACCCAGTGCATGACTCTATTTTTACAAACAGTGTAGTAATTGGTTTCATGCACTGCATGGAAACTGCTTCGTCAGTGGAAAGTGTTCTTTTTGTCCATTTCATAGTTCTTTAAAGCATCTGTTCCCCAGAGGGTACTGAGAGAAGATTCCAGGCAGCGCCCCACTTGTTAACTGAGCCTTTCTCTGAGGGCTAGCCCTGCCTCTCGGGTTTTGTTTACCCCGTGACGTCACACACTTAGGGTCTCCTGCTTCTGTAAGCCTGTAATAGTAAATGGTGCCACTCATTTGGTCACTCCTTGTCGATTTTTTTGTTTGTTGGCTTGTTTTGGGACAGGCTCTCACTATACAGTTCTAGCTGGCCTTGAACTCACTGTGTAGTCCAGGCTGGCCTCGACCTGTCAGCCATCCTCTTGCCTCAGCCTACCGAATGCGGTATGGAACTACACAGCATTGTGTACCACCACGCCTGGCTCCTTACTGATTTTTGTTTTTTTCAGAAACCATCAAAAAGTGAATTTATTTAACCATACTCAGTTGATAATACAGCAAGTAGGCAAATAATTCATGCTATATTATGAAAATGAACTGAAAACAAAAAGTTGGTTGGAAGGAGGCAGAGGAACTGTCATGTAGGAATCAGAACTGAGGGGCTCCACAGTCATCTGGCATCTGTTCAGTGTTGTATCTGTGATTAGAAATGTACATGAGAGGAACTCCGGGGAGCTTCCAGGTTCTCTGTTTAAGGTCCCCGTGGCCACAGTATAACACGTGTGCTGAGTTACTCTCTGCACTAAGCAGTCGTCTGCGCAGGTCCCTTTATGCATGCAAGGTAATCATTCAAACTGAGGATCCTTGGCAATCCTTAGGGCCACCCGGTACTTTTTTTTTTTTTTTTTTAAGTATTTTTATTTTATTGAGGAACAAATATCAATGAGACAGTTTCAAAGCTGATTAACAGGACAGTTTCAATAATTAATACATTGTACATTGTTATCTTCTTAGTGGTTATCCACAGTATAAGAAGCAGACAGAATATCCTGTCCAAACACTATTACTACAAATCTTTCTTCTCACTGAATTAAGCGAAAGTAGCTATATATCTATCCTATTTTGTATATATAAATACAAAATGATCCTTCCTTTGTATCCCCTTTTTTGTTTAGCCCTGTCAGAGGTGGATATTCTATTGGCATCTAAATACTATAGGTGCTTGGATTCAGCAAAACAATCCAATATTGGACAGCAGTCCGCAATAGTAGTGGGTTGTCTGCAGAAGTGTTTTTTTTTTTTTTTTTTTTGGCGGAACCGGGGATTGAACTCAGGTCTTTATGCTTGCCAGGGAAGCACTTATTCCACTGAGCCATCTCCCTAGCCCAATGACTCTTT
>NW_004524611.1:7253542-7255448 GCF_000260255.1 Octodon degus
TTTTTTTGCAGAACCAGGGATTGAACTCAGGGCCTTGCGCTTGCCAGGGAAGCGCTTATTCCACTGAGCCATCTCCCCGGCCCCGCAGAAGTTGTTGACTGGAGCCTTTTACAGCTCATTGTATTAATATTGCTTAACTTTTTATACCTGGTTTTTATGCTTTTCTGCTGGATGGTTAAGACTAAGATAAAGCAAGACCTATATAGCAAGAAATGTAACTTTTGGATCTGATAAGCTCAGTCAAGTCCCCTCAGGATTTATCTTGTAGCCCTGTACTGCAGTTTGTAGATCTTTTGTCAGTGTCAGCAATGAGTATGAGTCATGGCCATTGCTTGGCCAATTTGTTCTCTGTGAAAGCCTGAGAGAATGTTTTCTTTCCATGTGATTCTCCTCAGGCACACTCTACATCATCGATCACATTCCTCTATGGTTCCATAATCTCCTTGATCAGAAAATTTGGGGCCGAACTGAGTTACATGGTGTTATAGCACAGGTTCTCCTATGTCCTGAGTCTTCACTGCACCCGGTACTTCTGTCCCAATTTCTCAGTTTCTGCTATTACACAATCAGTTATATGAGGGATGCACTTGGCCTACAGACAGTCCGTCATTGATTATACCAAATCCAATTTGGCTTTGATGGAAAAGTTGATAAAGTTGGTATCAACTAGGATATGATAAGGTGGGCCCAGCTGTGTAATGATACTGGAAGAAGAAGTGGGAAGAATGTTGGGGAACTTCTCTTTCCTTTAGAGCACTGGGATCTTTCTTTTTTTTTTCTTTTTAGATTTTATTTTTTTAAATATTTTTCCCATAATTTTATATTTTTTTCTTTTTGCATTGCATTATTTTATTTTTTAAAGACAGTACAAAATAGTATTAAAACAGAAAAATTACAAGTGATACAGAATTTCACTTAACAGAATAATGAGTTTCCCAATATTTGTTGTACTGTATAGTGCTGTCTTCCAAGTAGTTGTCCATTTACCAGATATATGCGTACAAAATTGGAAGAAAGAAAGAAAGAAAGAAAGAAAGAAAGAAAGAAAGAAAGAAAGAAATTAGAAGAGGAAAAGGAGCAGCAATTGAAAAAAGGAGTAAAAACAAATTAAGCATTAACTGCTGCTTACTGTAGGCCCACAGAAATCTGTAGTGCAGTTGTCCGCACCATCCTGCTTACATACATAGATAAATATCTTAAAGGAAATTTATTATGTTCAAATTATAGAAATGTTCACATTAAAACACCCACCTTCCCATCAAATGTAATTGTTTAATTGTTAAGGTTTTTTTAAATTAATTAATTAATTTATTTATTAGAGAGAGAGAGAGTGTGTGTGTGTGGTGTGTGCGTGTGTGGCCAGCTCAGCCCACCAGGGGGCGGGGCTGGCTGGCATGTGGTGCTGGGGGATCGAACCGTGGTCCCTGATGCTTTGCTAAGCTTGTTCTAAGTAGGTGCTTTAGACCACTGAGCCATCTCTCCAGCCCAATTGTTAAGGTTTGACAAAGGGAAAAAGTTAAAGCAGTGGTGGCAGAATCATTACAGTGATTGTCACCTCTCGCTGCTTCTCCCAATTCCATTTATTTCTTACTAGATTTGTTTAGAAATATAACACACAGAAAGCAAGTAAACTTAGTCAAATCCAGTTTTAAATTCAGTTTTTTTTTAATTAATTAATTAATTAATTTATTTATTTTGTGTGTGTGTGTGGCCAGCTCAGCCCACCAGGGGGCGGGCCTGGCTGGCATGTGGTGCTGGGGGATTGAACTGTGGTCCCTGTGCTTTGCTTAGCTTAGCTTGTTCTAAGTGGGTGCTTTAGACCACTGAGCCATCTCACCAGCCCTTAAATTCAGTTTTCTTTCTTTTTTTTTTAATATTTATTTATTTTTATTTATTACATTTATTT
>NW_004524611.1:7259263-7260069 GCF_000260255.1 Octodon degus
CTTTAAATGTGATCTGTTTCTTTTCTTTAGTGGCTTTTAGTATACTGTTCCTATGCTGAATTTCTGGGGTCTTGATTATTATATGTCTGGGTGTGTTTTTAATTGGGTTGATGTTATTTGGCGTTGTATATGCTTCGGTTACCTGAATGTCAGATAGTTTCCCCATATTTGGGGAAAACCTCTGCCCATATTATTTTTCTGTCATTTATATTGACTCTTTCCTTTTCATTGATGCCTATTAGTCTTACATTGTTCATCTTTGCATCATCTTGCAGGTATTGAATTATTTTTTCCTGCATCCTAGTTGTTTTTAAGAGATCATTTCTTACTTTTTCACTAGCTGCAATGGTGTCTCTAAGGTCAGAAAGTCTATTTTCACTTCCACTCAAACTGTTTTGCCAGCTTGTGATTGAGGTTTTAATTTCCTGTATAGCACTTTGAACCCGTTTCATACATTCTATTTCTTTCCTAAATTGTTTCTTCAGGGGTTCCATCATTTTTATATTCTGCTCTACTTTTTTATCGGTGTATTCTTTAGAAGCACTTAGTACTTCTTTGTTATAGTTATCACTACAGTTTTTAGTTCAGAAATTATTTCTGATCTGATTTCTTCTATACCTTTCTTCAGTTGTTTCTTTACTGCCAACGCTATTATTTCAGAGACATCAGGTGTATGATTTCCAGTTTCCTCAATGCTAGTGTCTTCTGCAATTGTACTGGGTGGACTCGGGGCCTGAGACTGCATTTTGTTCCTTCTCTTTGTCATTTTGTATACCACTGTCTTCTGACCTTTGGTGTAGAGCTTA
>NW_004524611.1:7260605-7273562 GCF_000260255.1 Octodon degus
TGTGGTGCTGGGGGATTGAACCGCGGTCCTGTGCTTTGCTAAGCTTGTTTAAGTAGGTGCTTTAGACCACTGAGCCATCTCACCAGCCCCTCTTTTTAGGTTTTAATCTGTGCTTTTCTTTGAGTCTCTCATCTCTGAGACTAAGTACTCGCCTCATGTCTGCATGCTTTTTTGCGTCCTTTTGTTTCCCCACGTTCACGCCGCTGTCCTGTTTCTTCCGGAATCACCCAGCCTTACTGATTTTTGAAGTAAAACATAAAAAAGGAGAAGTTAGCATAGATTTGCTAATGGCGGTGCAGGCTGCAAAGAGCTTGTGTAACTCAGGAGTCCTGAGGAGCCCTGGAGCCCTCTCATCCTTCTCTGGTCAGTGCTGCTCTTGTCCCAGAGGACGCGGCATCCCAAGCCTAACACAGATTTGCCTGCTCCCGAGACTCGCGGTGCGTTGTTCTTTAGGGTCCCCCCCCCCCCGTTGTCCTGGGTGATGATTGATCTGTGTTGCCGGCAGCGCGTATCATGGCATGCGTTGACTGCATGTGTGTATTCACACATTGCTCTGCAGCACATGCAGGCCGAGGAGAGAGCTCAGTAGCACGGCGCCTGTCTAGCAAGCACAAGATCCTGAGTTCGATTCCCAGGACCAACCCCCCCCCCAAAAAAATACAATGCCTGTATGTCAGAGACCAAGTGTAGTGTGTGCAGGGCTGTTTCTGGAGTCTTTATTCTGTTCCTTTGGTACATTTGCCTGTCCTTGTGCCAAACCCTGCTACCCTAATTACAGCTAGATAATTGTCTCACCGTGGATGTGTGTGTGTTTGTACATGTTACATACTGTATATGGGTAGATGGCTGTAGTTCTGTGTTTCATATTTTTCAGGATAAGTCCTATTTTGTTCTTTCTGAGGTTCCATTGACTGTTCAGAGCCTTATGGATTTCCACGTAACTTTTATAATCAGCTTGAAATTATCCTCTTTTAAAAATACAAAAAAAGGGGCCAGGGAGATGGCTTAGTGGAATAAGTGCTTCCCAGGCAAGCGCAAGGGCCTGAGTTCGATCCCTGGTTCCGAAAAAAAAAAAAAAAAAAAAGAAAGAAAAAGAAAAAAAAAAAACCCAACCCTATATTTTGATTGAGAATAATAGTGAGTCTTCCTATACCTGAAAGTGATACGTGGAAAAAAAAAAAAATCCTTATTAGGGGTTGCCTGGCCCTAGCTCAGGCCTTTAAGTGGCTGCTTCCACAAAGCTGTCAGCCTCAGGTTGCTGGAGTTCGAACCTCACAACTCTCCCGCTGGCCAAAAGTGCCCTGAAGGCATTCGAGGAACAAAAAGAAAAAAAAAGAAAAAAAAAAGAAAGTGATACGTGTTTTTATTCATGTGGGTCCTTAATTTTTCTCAATAATAATTTATGGCTTGCTAAGTAAAAGTTACATGTATGTTTTATTATATTTATTCTTAGGTAGTTGGTGGATTTTTGGTGTTACTATAAATCCTTTTTTTTTTTTTTTTTTTTTTATTTTTAGGGAAAGGTCTTATAGGGTGTTCACCAAGAGCTGGGATTATAGGCATGCACCACCACGACCAGTCTCACTTGCAGTCTCACTGTGACCTGGGGGGTGGGGCAGGGCTGGACTGGCACGGCAGGCCCCGGGGATTGAACCCCCGGCCTCTGAGCCTACTTGCCAGCGCTTTAATCCACTGAGCTATTTGGCCGGCCCTTATAAATCCTATTTTTAAAATTCTATTTTGTGATTACTGCTTGTATTAGAAATATTTTTATATATTGAAAATAAGTTTTGTTACAAGATTTTATGCGATTAAAGTATGTATCACTTTAACAATCACCTTATGTGAAAATCTCTGTGGGACTAATAGGTAAATTGAGGAAGGTAAAGTTTGATTATAGCCAGTGTTAAAATTTGGAGAATTCAAAAGATAGCCAGGTTGAGAGCAGCTCAGAACGTGTGCACTCTGAGGTTGCGTGGGGCAGACTTTCTCTCTCCGCTAACATGAGGGGGACCCGGATGTGGGATGTCAGCAGCAGGAGGCTGGGGTTGCACAGATCCAGGGGATGGGCTGTGTCTCTGTCGTCCTTGGCCCACCGGGCCAAGACAGGCAGTCACCCAGTCAGTAGCAGGTGTTGAGTGTATCCCCACTCCATGAGGACATGGCCTCTTGTGCCCAGCTCACAGCTGCTTTGCTTCTTACAGGTCTATAAAGGAGAGTTTCAGCTCCCTGACTTCCTGAAGGACAAGGCCCAGGTACGCTGTCTGCTGCTTTCTCTTCCTCCTCCTGTGAAGAGATCATTCTTGCATTGAAATAATCTTTTTAAATAAAATGAAATAAAACTAAAGGAGAAAAAAAAGAAAAGAAATAATGATTTGTGTTGTGGTAGGAAGACAGATGTCTGGTAGTTGCTAATTTTAATAATTGAATAGTGCCTTAATGTCAGAGAACTCAGTATCCTCCAAAACTGGGAAAATACTTTATTGATGTGTAAATTGTTTGCCAGTGAGGTCACACACGAGCCACCCGATATTTCGTGGGTAAGGAGTGTGTATTGGTGACTGTGCCTCTGATGAGCTAATTGGCAGCGAACTATACCGCTGCATATGCGCATGCCGCGCAACTGTTCTTTTAGAGCCCAGAAGAGCAGTAAACGTACTCTGCCTGGCCATTGGCCCTCAGGAGGACTCAGAGATCTTTCTTTTTTTTTTGAAACCAGGGATTGAACTCAGGCCCTTGCGCTTGCCAGGCAAGTGCTTATTCCACTGAGCCATCTCCCAGCCCCAGGACTCAGAGGCTCGTCCATTTAATTCTTTTTTTTCATTTATGCATTTGATACAGGGTCTCGCTATGTAGCTTGGGCTCGTAGTGATCCTCCAGTTTTCAGCCTCTCCAGTGCTGGGATTACAGCATGCACCACCACACCAGAACTTGGGGGCCGGGCAGCACAGCCTGCAGGACCACGCATCAAACGCTGGTCCCTGCTCTTGCCAAAGCAGGTGCTTAGTCCGCTGAGCTATCTCGCTGGTCCTGTCAGTTTAATTCTTAAAAAAACCAGTCAGCTGTGGTGGTGCGTGCCTGTGAACCTAGCCCTTGGGAGGCTGAGGTAGGAAGATCTGCATGAGTTCAGGGCCAGCCTGGTAGAACATAGTAAGTTCAAGATCACCAGTGGTCTAGCATGTGTAGGGCTCTGCATTGGATCCCCAGCACCACAAAACAGCAACAAAGTAAAAATTAAATTCCCTCTAGTCCAGTTAGACCTAAATATCACACTTGCTTGAATTCTGGTCTTGTTTCCTTGGTTGGAGAAAAGCAGGCAGTGTTACAGCTGGGGAGCCTAGAGCAGCTCCGTGGCCCAGCTCTGAGAGTCACCTGGCACCCTGGCAAGGGGCAGGGAGAGATGGGTGATGCCGCTTGAAGGATGCTGACCCTTTGCTGGCACCGTGAGCAGCCTGCAGTGCTGATCCCTGGTTACTTGGGGACAAGATTTAGTACTGAGCGCAGGGGCCCAGAGCATTGCAGCCTCACCTTGGTGCCGGAAGTGCCACATCACACTTCCGGGTGAGGTCCTGCAGCTGGGATGAGTGAGCCGTGCCTCCTCGGCCTCCCGAGTTCTGGGGCTGCAGTGCGGACTACCGTCTGGTGTTCAGTACAAAAACTGTTTTCAGTAGCACTTCCGAGACCCTTCCCATGGATAGTTGATTTACTGCCTCTCTCTCTCTCTCTCTCTCACACACACACACACGTTTAGAAAGGAGCTAGAAAAGATTTTGGTTTAACTGAAAAAATAGAAGCCCACAGAGCCATCCTGGTGTGGACCGGAATGGCTCACAGAGCTCACACAGTGCTGTGCCTCCAGGTGCAACTTTTTAACTAAAGGTACAGGGCAGCAGCAGTCCAGTGAAGAGATGCAGGCAAGGGCCAGGGGCTCGTCTCGCCAGCACCTCCCACGCCCCCTCCACCGGCTGCCTGGCCCCGCAGGCCCTGGGCCCTCCCACTGGCAATTTTCCCGTGAGCAGGCCTCCCCCCAGCTCATCTCCTAACATACATTCTCGGGTGAATGCAGGGGCTCATGAAGACCAAAACCCTCCTATTGCTCAGGAAATGCCAGGGTTTAGAGCCTCCCCCCTGAAACCCAGGGGGATGGCCAAGTTATTTTTTGTTAGTGGTGGTCATACTGGGGATCAAGCCCAGAGCACTCTTAGCACCAGACTACACCCCCAAAGCTTTTTATTTTTTGAGACAGGGTCTTACTAAGTCACTAAATTGCCCAGCTGGGACTCAAACTTGGGATCCTCTAGCCTCCAGCTCCCTCAGTGCTGGAATTCTAGGCGTGCTCCACCCCGCCCAGCCATCCTCAGGCTGAGTTTATGTGAGGTCTGTGAGTCCGCGAGCTGCCGCCAGTGCCTCAGAAGGGGCAGGTGCCTGTCATGCTGACCAACCTCAAGGGCTTTAACTGTCTTTGCTTCTTTCAGCAGACAGAGCAAGTGGAGTAGCAGAGCCTGGAACCTCTTTCCCACGTGAGGTGAGGTTGGGGACATCGCTGGGGTTCAGGTCTCCTGCTGGGGTTCCCCAAGTAGAGACACAGATCTGGAACCAGGCTGCCTGGGTTGGAGCCCAGCTGTGTGACAACCCAGTCACTTAACCTCTGTGTCTCCGTCTGTTCTGTAAAATAAACTAAGCTCTTGTCTACTAGTAAGAGACGGTGGTAAGGTTATCAAGGTTGATGTCTTCACAGAGACTAGCATAAATAAGCATGTAAATAGCAGTAGATGTTACATTTATTACGAAGGATTGAAAGTTACATAGTATGTTAGCACCACAGAACCTGGGGACAGTCAAGCCCTGTTTCCTGTTTGCTGATAAGGAGACTGATGTCACAGAGTGGGAGATACCTAGAGCCAGAGGTCTCCCTCTCTTGCCCTCTGGCCAGGGCTTTTCCCACCACCCGCTCTGCTTCACTCTGCACTAGACTTGCAAAAGTGTTTGCACCAGCTCTTCTATTCCTGGGTCGCTCGTTTTTCCAAGTGCCCTCCCCACCCCCCCGCGCATGTTAATGAAGGGTAGTGCCCTGCGTTTATACCCTGCCTTGGCTCTTTTTAGCTAAGGGCTGCGCTGTGAGCCGGCCAGCCATGCCTTCTGAGCCTCCTTTGTGTCTGCCTGTGAGGATGTGGCCAGGACACAGTGCCTTGGTGGCAAAGTGGGGTTTAATCCCAGGTTCCCTGGCTGCACACACACACGCATGCACAGGCGTCTTGGAATTCTCTTCTGCTCTGCATGACGTGGTGATGCCTTAGGTCATTTGGAGCTTAGAAAACTTCTCTAAAGTTCTAGTGTTAATTGCTTTTCTCATACTTTTGCTTTACTTAGTATTAATTGTTTCCAATCATCTTTGGAGGAGAGGCACCCACACTTCTAGAGAATTAAGAAAACCTTTTTCACAATTCATTTTTTATACCTGTTGTGCCAGGAACGTCCGAGGGAACAGGCCGCCGCAGCTGCTCGCTGCTGGCCCCACATGGCTCCCCGGGTGCAGTGGGCCTCGCATGAGCGCAGGCACCTCTCTCCTGGGCTTCCTTCTTGTGCTGGTCCTTTCCATGTGCTCAGGGCATGCTCACCTCCTGGCAGGGATCTGCCCAGCAGTAGCTCTGTCACACAGCCAGCAGGCGAGGGTGACACTGTGGACTTCCGGTTGTGCCTGGATTATTGCAGGCCTCCTTTTTTTCTTTTGTGGTCAGCTCAGCTTGCCCTGGGGGTGGGGGTGGGGCTGGTGTGGCATGTGGTGCCTGGGATGGAACCGCAGTCCATCCCTAAGCTTGTCTAAGCAAGGGCTTAGCTTTTTTTTTTTTTTTGTGGAACTGGGGATTGAACTCGGGCCCTTGCACTTGCCACGGAAGCGCAGGGCTTTAGACCACCGAGCTGTCTTGCTGGCCCCTGGGCCTCTCTTTTGAACAGCACAGTCTTGCGCTGCATGCAGCCAAGGAACAGCTCCCTGAGCTCTAGAAGGCCTAGAATATACATTGGGTGCCTCTTCTCTCTCCTATTTTGTCTACTTACTGGAAGATGGCATTATCAGCAGAAAGCTTATTTTTATTTTATTTAATCATACACTGAGTATATGCTATAAAGCAGGATACCAAGCATAGATAGATATGACATCACACATGTGATGTGTGATATAGAACATATTTGTAATTTCATTCAGTTCTCAAAGCATCTGGGAAGTGGTATTCTTACTGTTGTACTACACGAGGAAGCTGAAGTGGAGTAGTTTGAGTGGAGATGTTTACAGCTCGAATGGACTGTATCTTAAGTTCATGCACGCTCTGTGTCGTGTTCCTCAGCCAGTAGCAGGTTTCAGAACCACAGCTGTCTTCTTGGTAAGGAGCATTACTGGAAGCCCGGCGCACACTTATGGGTAGGGATGGGTCACAGCATTCGTAGACCTTGAGTAGTGTTGTCTAAGTGCCTTCAGAATGTACAGGAAATATGCCACCCCGTACATACATGCATACAGAGAGCCACCTAGTGACCAGGCTTCATAGGACAGAACACACTGTGCGCTGGCTGGCAGCAGCCTTCCACCTTGGTTTGCTGTGGCGGCCTGGAAAGCACCTTAGGAGAGATCCTTTTGGACTCCTTGCCGTTGCATGATGGTCGCTGCTTCTCTCTCTGATGCTCCCTTTAAAGAGCCTCAGTATCTGCTGTAGTGGTGCGGGGCCAGCCTTGCGACCTCGGCACGTCAGTGCCAGCATCCAGTTGCAGATGAAGGTTGTGCCACTGAGAGGTTACAGGGCTGCCTGGCTTTAGCTGCCATTGTATGTTTTGCAAGAGAAGTTTCCTGCGGGATCCAGGCCTCCCACACGGAGGCACAAGGCCTCCCGGGCAGCCCTTCCTTCAGGGCAGCTGGGCTCCCCCTGCTGGTCCTCTGTCTCCTGTGGCTGGGCTGAGTGGCACCAGCCGGGAGGTGGCACTGGTGGCACAGGGAGAGTGGATGGGAACTCTGCAGCTGTAACGCTGTGGGTCTCTTTGCCCTAGGAGAGACCCTGCCTCTGCAGCATGAGGGAGCGTCTAGGACCGTCGGCCCCTGCTGAGCTTGTTGGCCCCTGTGTGCCGTGACCAGCCAGTCTGTCTCCACCTGCTCGCTCGTCTGCCAGTGTCCTCGCGCTGGGCCCTCAGGAGCGCCCACTCGAGCCTGGCCTCTGAGGGACCCAGTGCCTGGGGACGCCCCCTGGACCCACAGCAGCAGCGCCCTGGGACACGTGGCCAGAGGAGCCATGTCCTTCTCCTAACTCAGCTCATGACTTTCCTTCACCAGTCCACACTTTGTCCTTGGGGGAGCGTGTAGAATGGCATTCTCGGAGCAGGACTGCAGCTGCCTTTCGGAGTAGGTGGTCCCTACCCATCCCAGTGTTTTGTAGAACATTTGTGCCTGTTTAAATGTATTGGTGTGGATAGTATTAAACCTTAATTATTTAAATAATTCATTGTATTGTTTCTGGAAAGTTGGGAAGTACCGTATACATTTACAACTCAATGACTTTTGTATTTTATTTTTCAAAATAAAAGCTTACAATGTGAAGCATTCTAATAGTTATGTGTTTTCATTAATGTGATTTCCAAGAAGCCCAAGGCCTTTCCACATGGTGCTCTGCTGAACCTATTTCTTCACTGGCGTTGTGGAGCTGTTCAACTCTGGGCATCAGCTTTGTGAGAGATGTTTTCTGTCACTTCTTTCGCAGAAACCCATTTTCAAAATCCTGTCCTGGCCTGCTGTATTTAAGGACAGAAAGTTACTGTCTTCAGCAGATAATAGAAACTCCGTTCCTCCGGGCACTGAATGAGGGATTTTACCTGTAATGCTGACCTCAAAACTCGACCTCTGGCCCATCCATGTCAGAAGTACAATATCTTCCATGCTGTCACCCCAGCTGGCCACCTCAGGGTCATAGTGACTTCACCGCTTTCTTCCCTTTTCCCCCACCCACAGGAGCTTGGATCCCACCTTCAGAGTGATTCCTGAGTCCATCTCCTTCCCTGTGTCTCTCAGCCCTGACCCGCTACAGGACATCACCATGCATTACAGAGACTGTCACCGCGGGTGGCCTCCCAACAGCGTCCTGGGACCCCTCGCTCTGCTCTGAGCCTCCAGTACCTCCTGCCACGGTGCTCACAGCTGCCCCTTCCCATCTCACACCCATCTCCCCATTTCCGATAGATCCTCCTTGGCCTTCCCTCCTGCCTCCCTGCCTTCTCCTCCAACCTCCTGCAGTGGGCGTTGAACCCAGGGCCTTCACACAGAGCTACATTTCCAGCCTTCTCTTTCTTTTCTTTTCTTTTTTTTTTTTAAATGTTGAGGAAAGGTCTCATCAAGTTGTTGAGTTACCCAGAGCTGGGCTCACCATTGCCATCCTGCCTCAGCCTCCAGGCAGGGATTATAGCTCTGTGTCCCCATGGGGGCCACTGCTTCCTACATTCTTATTATGTAATTTGTAATCCTGTCATTGACTTTTCATGTCTATCCTATAGTAGTTCCTGGCAAGACAGAGACTGTCTTTTCTTTCTTACTTTCGTACCCTGGCACTAGCAAAGTGGCATTCTCCAGGAAACCAGTAAACTCTTTGGTGAATGATTCGCGCGCCCAGGAACCTCATGCATCCATTCCATTTTACAGATGAGGAAGCAGAGGCCTAGGTAAGTTAACACTCACCTGTTGTTAGGGTGACCTGGTATGCAGGCCCAAGCCTGACCCTAATAACCTTTCCACCTGACGACCCCCCACAGCCCTGGCCCTTTCAATTTAAAATGAATCCTGCTGCCAGACTGGCCTTGCCTTCAATTCCATTCTCCATCACTCCTTGCTAAAAGCCTTTGATTCTCATCGTGTTCTAGGAGGAGCTAGCGGGCACTGAGCCTCCTCCCCAAGCAGGACTAACACATCTACGCACCCAGCTGTCTTCACCCATCTACTATTATGCCTCAGCTCTTAACATCTAAACTCTTGGGCCTGCTCTGGGTGGCCCACTTCCTCCTCTTGACACAAGGCTCTTGCCCACCTGCCCTCTTCCTCCTCACTTTCTGCTGCTTTCCCATACCCATATGCCCAGTCCTCGTCCCGACCTGGGACGTCCCAGCCTCAGGGAGCGTTGCGCTATCCTCAGCGCCGTCTCCTCAGGAAGTCTTAGCTCTGCCCCGTCCTCCGAATGGCAGTTAAGTGTGCTCCAGCGTGTGAGAGGGACGGCAGGTAGCTGGCTGGGTAGACATGTTGGTCCTGCGTGGGGAAGACCATACGCGCCCTCTAGCTCCTGCTGGCGCCTGAGGGAAGAACTTCCTCAAGCACAGCTGCGCCCCAGGCCTGCGCCTGAGGGGTGCGTGAGTTGTATCTTAGTTACTTGGCACATTGCTGAGATAAAATACCAGATGACTGAAAAAGGAGGAGAGGTTCACTTGTCTCATGGTGTGTAAAGCTTTCAGTTCCTAGTTGGCTGGCTCAGGGGCTGCGGAGATGGCTCAGAAGAGTAAGCGCCTGGGGCCCGAGTTCAATCCCCGGTTCCACAAAACAAACAAACCTGCTTTAAACATAGTTGGCTGGCTCCAAGGCAGGGTGGCATGGCAGGGGGCAGTATACAGCAAGTGACAAGGAGTGACCCTCTCTGTCCCTTATATCCTATTCACGCTACTCACCCCTAAGGCAGGTAGCGCTCCCATGCAGAGCGTGGGCACCCTTGGTCCTACCCAGGACTACCCCAGGGCTGTCAGCGGACTGATTTTGACTCCAGAATCACACATTCCAGATCTGGCCACTTCCAAAACAGCTCCCTCTACAACCACATGTGGCTTGAGAGGGGCATCTAGGTATCCTGCACCCCCGGGGGAGTCCACTGCTGGGAACGGGGTGCTTAGTGTGGGGTAGAGAACCAGTGCACGCTCGGCAGACCCAGAGGAAACCCTCTGTTCCCAGCCGGCCAGAGAAGTGACTGCTCGGCAATCTCTACCCCAGCTGATTCTTTTTCTCCACAAAGCCTTGTTTTTTTTCTGGTCTGAGCACATTTCTTTCTAGTTTTGAAGAAGGGCGACTCGGTTCCAAATGGATTGCCGTCAGCATTTTGTATGACTTTCATTTGTGAAATATGAGGATTGAATACTATCAAATGGAAATCCTGTTGAACAGTTTTTTTTTTTTACATTTATTTATTTTGTGTGTGTGTGTGTGTGTGTGTGTGTGTGTGGTCAGCTCAGCCCACCAGGGGGCGGGGCTGGCTGGCATGTGGTGCTGGGGGATCGAACTGTGGTCCCTGTGCTTTGCTAAGCTTGTTCCAAGTAGGTGCTTTAGACCACTGAGCCATCTCTCCAGCCCCTGTTGAACACTTTAGTGATGGCTAGTACAAAATGTGAGAATAGGGCTGGGGAGATAGCTCGGTGGCCTGAGTGTCTGCCTGGCAAGTGCAAGGTCACTAGTTTGATCCCCGGTACCTTACTTTTTAAGTACCCTCCTTCCACAGCATGCCATACCCCCGTGCTGGCCACCAAAACTGGACATGGTGGCACTCACCTGTAATCTCGGTGCTGGGGAGGCCGAGACAGGAGGAGCCCTACAGTCTAAGCTGCATAGTGAGGCACTGTACCAAATATATAAATAAAAGATATTTTAAAAAAATTTTTTAAATGTGAGAAGATCAGCAGCCAGGCATAATCTGAGCGTTCCAGGAGACTAAGGCAGGAGGATTTGAAGTTCGAACCCAGTGTGGGCAACTTAGCAATTTAGCAAGACCCTATCTCAAAATATTTTAAAAAGGGCTGGGAATGGAGGAGAGAGAAGGAACTGGGTAAGTGCACAGAAACAGGGCCTGTGGTTGTCAGAGGGCTTCCTGGCCACCACAGAGCCCCAGCCCCAGATGACTGGGAAGCCAGGGAAAGGCTGCTCTCCTGCAGCGCTGGGGCTGCAGGCAGAGCTCAGGTGGACCAACAGCCTGGAGCAAGTATAGCGTGTAAGACTGAAACTAATCTTCATAGTTGTTTAGTTGAGTTAGTATCAATAACAACCCCCAGCAAGGCTCATGGTTCGGGCCCAAAGCCAACCACTTTACCTGGTTCAAACTCCTGCGATTGCCCCTGCCTCCCTCTCAGGCAGGTACTATTTCTACTTGCAGACAGCAGGATGGCAAAGCATTGGTCAAGGGAAGTTGGTGCCCAGCCTGCCCAGTGGGTAGGGTGCTCAGACCAGCAGCAGCCTGGCTCGGGGTCTGTGCCTTCACAGCTGTCCGGCCTCTCAATGATCATCTTCATACAAGAATGGAAACGCGTGATAAGTGCCGACTGACGACGTGTTAAGTACCCCCTTCCACTTAGTAACTTGTCAATGTGAGAACCCCGAAATGTAGGCAGATCGCTGCCCTTGGGACTTTTCTCGTCTTAGTGAAAAAGATCAAAGAAAATATACACACCACTCCTATTTTGTGTACTATGTAGCAGAACTTGGAAGTATCGCCTACCAAAGCCTGCTGGCAGGTGGTAGTTAAGGAACAGCCAAGGTGAAGCTGTTCAGGGTCGCTTCAAAAGTCTGTTTTTTCAGGGAGCTACAAATCCTGAGACTAGCTGAGCTTTCCTAAGGCAAAGTCAGTATTTTCACGACTGAGCTGGTCTTCTTGCTGTGTTGTCCCTAATCAGCGCAGTCATCCGCAGAGACGTGTGTCTTTGCGTAAAGAGGACTCCCTCAGCTGTTGTGAACAGGGCAAAAAAGGTCGTTTTTATTCCCTTAGTCATTCAATTAGGGGGCCAGCCAAATAGTTCAGAGGATTAAAGCGTGCTCAGGGGCCAGGAGTTCAATTCCCAGGCCTGCCACGCCGGCCCCACCCCGCGGAGAGTGCTGAGCCAGCAAGAGATCGGGCGTGGTGGCGCGCGCCTGTAATCCCGGCTCTTGGGAGGCTGTAAACAGGCAGATCACTGCAAGCCCGATCTAGTAGTGAGACCCTCAACACCCTGTAGAGCCTTTCCTGAATAAATAAATAAATAAATAATAATTCAATTAGGAATGCAATCCTCCTGCCTCAGTCTTCCAGGTTTAAGTTTTTTTTTTTTTTTTTTGCGGAACCAGGGATTGAACTCAGGCCCTTGTGTTTGCAAGGGAAGCACTTACTCCACTGAGCCATCTCCCCAGCCCCCTTCTGGGTTTAAATTGATTGTTTTGAGTGTTGGGGGGTGTGTATGTTGAGTTTTATATGTGTTCGAAAAATAAATGGCTTTTTTTGCTCCCTTTGGAGTTAAATATTAGTGAAGACCCCAAGCTGAATAATTTTCATACTGAAACCACTTTTTTGTTATCACCACTTAGATATGGCCTCCTGGCCTAGCTGAGAAGAAAAACCTCGAGTGCCCTCTGTTGGCCTAACAGCGTGATTGCAGGACCTAGGAAAGTGAACATTGAAAACTTCTCATGGATGTGTTGAAAGCTTTCTCTACAAATGATGGTATAACCACTGCGCAGCTACTAATTAAGGTGGTGTGGAAAAATGTTTAACACAGAAATGTTCATTTTATAATAAGTGAAAACTTGAAAGCACAAAGCCATCTGGCACGCACCTGTTTTCATTAGTAAAGGATAAACAGAACAATAAGCAGAATCACAAATTCAACAGATAACAGAAGGCACATATATGAAGTGTTACCTGCGGGGTCTCCCGGTGGGCCGCAGAGAATTTTGTTGTTTTCTTCTGATTTCTAATTGTGCTCTGATTTCTTTCTTTCTTTCTTTCTTTCTTTCTTTGGTTGAGCTGGGGATTGAACTCAGGCCCTTGCACTTGCCAGGGAAGCGCTTAGTCCACTGAGCTATCTTGCAGCCCTGTGCTCTGATTGGCATGCATTACTTTTGTGTTAAAAAAAAAATAAGGAGAAGGAGAAGGAAGAAGGAAGAAGAAGAAAGAAGGAGGAGGAGGAGGAGGAGAAGGGGGGGAGGAGGAA
>NW_004524611.1:7273662-7389162 GCF_000260255.1 Octodon degus
GAAAAACCACTATGAGCTTGAAACCCCTGATTTTTCCAGACTAAAAAGTATGGTTTTCAGTAATGTGGTCACTTACCCAAGGTGACATGGTACATAAAACTAGCTTAACTTTCACTTATTTTCTAATGATTCTCATTATTTAGCCAATGTTTTGATGAAAAAAATCAGTAATATTAATATCCCAAGATTTGGTTATTCATGTTCTTCACAAAGGATACCTGCAACTTGAATGGGGCGTGAAGCAGAGTAGCAGCTCTTCAGGCAGTCAGAGGGAGTCAATCTGAACAGGTCACAAAGAGGCGAGGGTTGCTGCTTTCTCCGTTCAGGACTTCCAGAAGTCCAGCCAGCTCTGGCCACGCCTATGTATTGCTGTCTTGTCTCTGGCTGGTTTCCTGCAGAGTTGAATAGCTGACACAGAAACCATATGGCCTTAAGATCCGGAAAAGATTTACTGTCTGGCAGAGCTCTGCTCTTAATCAGATTATTTTGATCCTGTGTCATCCTGGGATCCAGGTTTCACCGTGCCTCAAGGGTCCAGCAGACCAAGCGACCACTCCGCTGGCGGTGCCAAACAGATGCCAGGACTGCAGATCAGGGGGCACCAGCTGGCAAGCTGGGTTTTTTATTTTTCCCCTGAACTGTATCTGCCTTTGAAAGAAGCAGGCTCCTCCCAGCCTCAACTCTTTGGTTGGCTTTCTTTCTTTCTTTCTTTCTTTCTGTTAGTCCATGTCTGCACTGCAGAGCGATCACATTTGCTGTGCAGGGCTGGTGCACGTACACAACACCTCCCAATTCTTTTCTCATCCCCTGCCCCTGCCTCACCCAGCCCTCCCTGCTCCTTCCAACTCTTAGTCCCCTTCTCATTTGCAAATGCTCCATTTCCATTTAATTCTTTAAAAAAAAAATCTCTTTTCTTCTCCTCTTTCCCTCACCCCTATCTCTGTCACCATTTTTTTCTCTTTCCAGTTTATTACATGAAGGAGCTACACAAGGCCAAGTGAAAGTGGACCCCAGTGGTTGCAGGAGACAGGCTGTGAGGTTTTTAACCTCGTAGCAAGGACTGAAGGGGCGCTCTACTCACTCACTGCAAGGAAATGCTCACAGAAGCTTCAGTGAGCCCCAAGCACTTAAGACCCATGAACCTTCTCCAGCTGGCCGTCCTTGGCCTGCCCGATCTCTACCAGGAGCTGGTGTGTGTTCTTGCGCTCTCACCCTGGAGCTGGATTACTTGTCCATATTCTGGGTGCTCGATGACAGCACCGTTGCAGGCAGGCCTCTTCTTTTTGTCATAATCGTCAGCGATCCCTTGGACGGTGGTGAAGGTCTTCCCGCCATTTCTCTGTTGGATCCTTATATGGATGTTATCCTCAGGGCCAGCAGGAAGCAGGTCATCACCCTTACTTGCATCAGCAAAGAAGGCAAAAGGGTGAAGAAGAAAAAAAAAGAGGTTCTGGATAGCCGACATATGACAGGATTCCTTTTCCTTGGTGGAAACAGCCTGCGAGATGCGGCTGGGGGAGGAGGCTGCAGGGGCGACGGATCGCGAGGGGAAGACAGCTGAGTACCCCCCGGCAGCTCAGCGACTGGGGCCTCTCTTCCCATTTGAAAAAGATCTCACTACAGTTTCTAAGTGGGTAGAAAGAGATGCCTGGTAGTGAGGGAGGACAGAAGAAATAAAAACTAGGGAGCAAGGAGACGTCTTAGTTACTGTCCTTGTTGCTGGGACAAAATACCTGGCATCCAAAGTTAAAAGGGGAAAGGTTTATTTAGCTGGCAGTTTGTGGAGGTTTCGGTTCCCAGTCAGCTGGCTCCAAGGCAGGGTGGCGGGGCAGAGAAGAGCCAGTCCACGGCAGGGCCGGCAGGAGGCAGTAGTGAGCAGTGAAGCGGCGACCCTCTTTCGGTCCCTTCTTCTCAGGCTACCTGGGTAGCGCTCATAGCCAGGGCTCAGGAGCTCACACGGAGTCCAGGCTGGCCTTGGTCTCGTTCTGGAGCTCAAGCTGACCTTCACGTCATGATGATCCTCTTGCTTCAGCCTCGCAGGTACTGGGATTACACGCATGTGCCACCACATCCAGCCCAAGTATATTTTCTTCACCTCCCTTCAGAAAGGAGGTTTCCCTGGGGTGGGTGTGTAGCTCAGTGACAGAACACATGCTTACCCTGTGCAGGCCCTGGGTTTCATCTCTAGCACAGGAGGAAGGCAGGAGGATAGAGGAGGGAAAAAGAAAAAAGCTGTAATTTAAAGAGCTTTAAGCCAGGCATGGTGGTGGTTGCCTGTAACCCCAGCACTCAGGAGGCTGAGGCAGGAGGATTGTTGCAAGTTTGAGACCAGCCTGGGCTACAAAGTGAGCTTAAGGCCAGCCTACATAGTGAGTTCAAGGCAAACCTAAACTGCATAGCAAGACCCTGTCTCAAAAAGAAAAAATAAATAAAGAGCTCTGTTATTGTTTGTGTATAGTTGTTCCCCCAAAGCCTCATGCAGTTTTGAGGCAGCTTCTGGAGTTTGTGGTTATTGTTGATGTGGATGCTATACTTGCCCTGGGGCAGGTAATCTGCATTACAATGTAAGATGGGAAGAGAAGCTAGCTGCTTGAGCTGCTGCTACCTTTTGCTCTTGCCCTTTGCTGCTGCCATGAACGGCTGCCCTCTGCCGTGTGCCGCTCTGCCTTGGAGCCAGCTGAATATGGACTGAAACCTCCACTAACTGTGAGCTAAATAAACCTTTGCTTCCTTGGTTTTGAGAGTCGGGAATTTGTCCCGGCAATGAGAAAAAAGTAACTAAGACAAGCTCTAAGTGGAAGGTGGCCGCTCTGACACAAAATGTCCAGAGAAACATGTGACTGATGCTCATACCATACTGTCATAACATGACACTGGGAAATAATCACTTGTCAACAGTGGCAGGGTAGTGTGACCCCATTCACTTAAAGTCCCCAAACAGCTAACATCAAACTGCATGGCTTGAAGGTGGTTGCTCAGGTGGTCACACTTGCAAAACAAAGACATGACTGACAGACCCACAGGGATAGAGGTGGCCTCTGAGGGAAGGGGTTGTCTCAGTCTGGGAGGAGCCATCATGGGTGTGGCAGCTGGGATGTCCTACTTGGGGGAGGCGATGTGGGTGTCAGTCCTCTGTACAGGGAGACTTCCCACTCTGGTTTTGCCTTTTTCTGTATCATCTATCACAACTAAATAGAATAACCGTGCCTAGAAAACACGCATCAGGCTGGTGAGATGGCTCAGTGGTCTAAAGCACCTACTTAGAACAAGCTTAGCAAAGCACAGGGACCGCGGTTCAATCCCCAGCACCACATGCCAGCCAGCCCCGCCCCCTGGTGGGCTGAGCTGGCCACACACACACACACACACACACACAAATAAAAATAAATAAATAAATAAATAATAAATAAAAATTAAAAAAAAAAAGAAAAAGAAAACACGCATCATATTTGGGAAGGAGGTGGGTGACACTACAGAGCTCTGTGCAGATTGTGGGCCTGACACTGGGTTGCATGAGCTGAAACTATGAGCTGTAATTATTTGTATGCCTAAAATATTTAAATCAAAAATTTTTTAAAAATTTAAGAGATCAGAGACGTTCTCTCTTTGCCGCATCTCCCGCAAGAATGAAGACCATTCTTAGCAATCAGACAGTCGACATTCCAGAAAATGTCGACATCACTCTGAAAGGACGCACAGTTATTGTGAAGGGCCCCAGAGGAACCCTCCGGAGGGACTTCAACCACATCAATGTGGAACTCAGTCTCCTTGGGAAGAAAAAGAAGAGGCTCCGAGTTGACAAATGGTGGGGAAACAGAAAGGAGTTGGCAACTGTCCGCACGATCTGTAGCCATGTACAGAACATGATCAAGGGGGTTACACTGGGCTTCCGTTACAAGATGAGGTCTGTGTATGCTCACTTCCCCATCAACGTCATTATTCAGGAGAATGGGTCTCTCGTTGAAATTCGGAATTTCTTGGGTGAAAAATACATTCGCTGAGTTCGTATGAGGGCAGGTGTTGCTTGCTCGGTATCTCAAGCCCAGAAAGATGAACTAATCCTTGAAGGAAATAACATTGAGCTTGTTTCAAATTCAGCTGCTTTGATTCAGCAAGCCACAACAGTCAAAAACAAGGATATCAGAAAATTTTTGGATGGTATCTATGTTTCTGAAAAGGGAACAGTTCAGCAGCCAGATGAGTAAGATCCAAGAGTTAATCCAGCCGCAGAAACAAGCTTCTGGATTGTAAAGCTAATCTGATATTTTAATGAGACAATAAAAGATCTTTATTAAATAGAAAAAAAATTTAAGAGATCATATGAAAAATGGATTCTGTCTCTCTTTTTTTCTCTCTTTCTTTCTCTTTCTCTCTTTCTCCTTTGTTTTTTGAAAATGGAGATTGAGGGCTGGCCAAATAATTCAGCAGATTAAAGCACCTGCAGGGGCTGGGAGTTCGATCCCCAGCATGCCGTGCCAGCCCCCCCCCACGGGGGGGTACTGAGATTGGGCATGGTGGCACAGGCCTATAATCCCAGCACTTGGGAGGCGGAAAACAGGAGGATCACAACGTCCAATCTACTCAGTGTGACCCTGTACAACCTGTCCTAAATACAAATAAATAAATAAATACTTAAAAACAAAACTAGAGATTGAAATTAGGGCCTTACAGTCAGTTACTTTTTATTTTTTATTTTTATTCATTTTTTAAAATATATTTGCTATAGGATCCCACTACACAGCTTGGACTCCTACTGAGCCTCCTGTCTTCAGCCTCCCCAGAGCGAGGATTACAGGCATACGCCACCATGCCCAGTCTCTGTGGCCAGCTCAGCGCACCCAGGGGAGGGCCAGCAGGGCATGTGGTACCAGGGATCAACCTCTGGTCCCTGCTCTTGCCTAAGCAAGCACTTGGTCTGCTGAGCTATCTTGCTGGTCCTACTTTTTATTTTTTATTTTTAGACAGGATGTAGCGAAAACTGAAGGCCAAGACAGCTACACTATGGACGAGGGGGTGGACGGTGATTTCCAGAGGAGAAGTCCTAGGTCAGGGAACTCCAGCACGGGCACGCTTAGTGTGCCTCGGTGTAAGTAACGTACCTCCCCAGGTGAATACTGCCCGCTGGCCACTGTTGTGCACTTTTACTACACACTTGGATTGCTTTGGGCCAAGGGGCTAAGAGCAGCTAACACTGTGCGTGTGACAGCTCAGTCTGGGGGCCATGGACTGCTGTGTGTGCACTAAATTAGAGGATGAATCATGGCTGAGCAGCGGGCCAACCCAGAAGAAAGACGGGTCAAGATGTTCCCAGGACTCCGAGTCTCCTCTCAGGCTGTACATAGCACAGGGGACCCTCCCCAGCCTGAACTGGTCCCAAGACAGAGGGTCTCGCTAACTTGTTGAACTGCCCAGGCTCATACCCACAACCATCCGGCCCCAGCCCACCAGAGTGCGGGGATTACAGGCAAGCATCACCACGCCCAGCTACTTTTTAATTTCCTTTATTGGTAAAATATGTATTCAATCAATTAAAATTAGGAGCAAAAACTAGAAGCTGAGTCAGCACGCTGAAGATAGGCCTGCATTCAAAAGTTGTTTTTAAAAGAAAAGCAAGTTGTTTCTTTGGGGAGATATGGCAGAAAACAGACTATAATGTAGTCGTCTGACTCAGGGCTTGATGCCCATGGGACCACTTGCTTGTCTGAGTTATGAAATAAATCCCAGGGCTCTGGCTGCCCACGTGTTCAGAGAAGGGCCTCAGGTGCCTGTACCCCCACCTCTGCTCCTAGACCCCCGGCCCTTGTCTGAAGCCCCCCTGAGAGCTGACCCAGAAGTCCTCCTGGTCTTGGATCGCTGCCAGCAACCCGCCAGGACCTTTCCACAAAGCTGGCTTCCTTCTCTTTCCTCACCCTCCTTCCAGCTTGTTGACCTTGGATTTCCTCACCACATATAAACAAAACCAAATGGAAATTACATTCCTGAAAGAAATTCTCCGAATAAACCGAGCAATCCCGTAATTCAGCCAGGTAGAACCGACAGCACAGGGATGTCCCCCTCCTCCTGCCTCCTCTTCCTCTAGGGCACCCTCCCCTCTCTGTTGCTGTGGGGTGCTGCCTTAGATGTCTCCCATGTGGTCCCCTGGTTCATCCAGGGTTCTAGGGGTGGCGAGTCCATAAGCGAAGGAAGCTGGTCCAAGTAATTTCATGATTAATGAACCAACTCTGAATCTGCTCTGCTTCCTGTTACTAAGATGATAAAGTTCTCTTATCTAATACACTTACTTCCAGCTAGAATTTCTGAAACATCCAAATTGTCATGAGGATGGAATGAGGAAAATGTTCCTTTTTTTTTTTTTTAGAAAGGCTACAGCATGAAGTGGTGGCTAAGACAAGGCTTAAGGGGATTTCTTAGGGTAACACTATCTATCGGACTAGTGGTTCTTGGACCTGAAACACCACAGTGACCCAGGAGTCTACCAGGAGAACCAAAGCAGGCTCCCCAAGGGTGGGACTGGGAATCCGACCAGGCTGTTTCCTTCTCTGTCAACAATGTGAGACTCACAGGAGGAGCACAGAGGCACTTGGGTATGGCTATTAGAAATAGTTCTAGAATGATTTCTCCTAAGGAATTATAGATAAAGGGCTGAAGACTAACAAAGAGTAGATAGATTTTGAAAGGTGGAGTTTTCCTGTGATCAAGATACTATGTTATAAAATTGGAAGTTGCTGGGAGGTAGCTCAGCGCCACAAGCGCCTGCCTGGCAAGTGCAAGGTCCCATTCAGTTGCTGGTACCAACAAAATAAAATACAAAATTAGTATTAAAAAAAGAATAGGATGATTATCATAAAGACAATTTCCCCTAGCCCTTTGGTTATCTCAGGGTTTTCTTTCTTTTCTTTTTTTTTGGGGGGGGGGGTTTGGTTTGGTTTTTGGCTTGATTGTATTTTGGTTTTTGAAATAGTGGGGACTGACACCAGTGCCTCTGTACTACTGTACTATATCCCCAACTCTTTCTTTTTCTTTTCTTTTCTTTTTTTCTTTTTTTTTCTTTCATTTTTTGACAGAGAGTCTCTTAAATTGCTGAATTCCCTTGGTGGGGCCCAAAGTTGTGATCCTCCTGACTCAGCCTCCTTGCGAGCAGAGATTATAGGGATATACCTCACCATGATGGCAGACCAGGTAATTTTTTAAGAGACTAAAGAAATACACCAAAATGTAAAAGTTAGGGCAGGAGTGGGGGGTGGGGTAGGGGAGGAATCAAGCTAAAAACCCTGATCTCTAACAGCACTCCCGAAATGATCTAGCCCCAGACAGGCGTCACCCAGCTGAGCCGTGTTGATCGCCAGCCAGGGAGCTTCTTCGGAAAGAGGCCGATCTCATTTGGGCGGCCAGGTCCTGGGGCACAGGGACGACCCTGTCACCGCAGGGTGTCGGTGTCATTATTAATCAAACTCTGCTGCTCCTGTTTGGAGCTCCCTTTTTTCAGATTTGTGCACGAGTTAACGAGGAAGCCCTAGAAACCCAAGCTGCAGGTGTCCCGGTGGCGGCCAGCCGCTGTCGCTGTGTGGGTGATCCGAATCCTACAGTGTTCTCTAGCCAAGGCCACCAGGCAATCTACCCTTCGGAGTCATCCTCACAGCACCGCCGAGGCCCCACCCAGCCAGCCTGGAGGGATGCCGGTGAGCTGGGACGCCCTCCAGATGACCAATCAGAGGAGGGCAGGACAGCAGCCCCTGCTCCCAGTGGCCACCCCGCTCCGGCAGAACGCACGGCCTCTGTGGCTGGCGGAGCTTCCTGCCAATCAGGGCGGAGCCAGAGAGACCTCGGCCAATAGCAGGAGGCGGTCGGGTCAGGCCGGCTGCCTGGTGGGGGTAGATGCGCGAGTTCGCGCTGGGGGAGCCACCGCCCTCCGGCTGCGCGCTGGCTCTGGGCCCCTCTCTCCCGCCCGCGCGCGGCCGGCCGAAGCCGCGCCCACCGCCCAGAGCCAGAGGGATGGTGGTAGTCACGGGGCGGGAGCCAGACAGCCGTCGCCAGGACGGTGCCATGTCTAGCTCCGACGCCGAGGACGACTTTCTAGAACCGGCCACCCCGACAGCCACGCAGGCGGGGGAAGCACTGCCACTGCTGCCCCAGCAGGTACCCGGATGCGGGCGGGCAGGCCGGCGGGGCGCGGCGGACCGTAAGGGGCGGGGTCCCCTGCCCTCGCACCTTGGGGCGCCAGGTGTGCGCTCACCTACCCTCAGGTGCTCCCGGACGGCTGGGCAGGTTCACCCCCATCGTGCATCCAGACCCTGTAGCCAAAGACAGGAAGGTGAGGGAACCCGGACCCCCAAGAGGGACAGACCAAAAGGAGGCCTTGCCTGGGGGTTCGCCCGCAGGGTGGGGCATTAGCCTAGCATGCACTGAGTCCTGGGCTCCATCCTCAGTACAGTACAGAGAGAGAGAGAGAGAGAGAGAGAGAGAGAGAGAGAGAGAGAGAAATATAGCAAGGTAACTATACAAATATATAAGTGAATAGATAACAAGATATATATGTATTAATCTGGTAGATATTGATGGGTATATGTCAAAAGGGGCCTTCACTGGGGTGTAGCTATGTGGTAGGGTGTTGGTCAGCTAGGCTCAAGGGACTCTGGGTCTAATCTCCAGTACTGCAAAAGGAAAAAAAAAAAAAAATAATAGTAATAACAAAAGGAGACGTGGACTGCCCAAATCCTACTTTGTGGTCGGTCACCGGGGACGGTGACAAGCAGCAGGCTTACTAATAGATACGACAACTCTGGCTTTCTGCCAGCCCGCTATGATGCACAGTGGCTTCCTTAGTCCCATTTAATATGTGTGACATCATCTGTTATCAATGCCTGAAGTGACCCTCAGCAGAAAAGAGCACAGACAGTGGACACTTCAGTTGGAGTAGAGCAGGAGGTGCATGAGACGTGTAGAGAAGGGACAGAGCCCCAGCGGTGCCAGCCTGTGCAAGGCTCTCCAGTTAGATGCCCTAAACTCCCCAAATCATGGGAAGCTTGTAAAAATAAGCAAAATTTCCCAGTTCTACAGTTGGGGAAAACAGCCAATAGGGACACAGTGGTGCTATTTTTTGTGCCTTGTCATTGGGCAAAAGATGTGGTTTGAGGGAAAAAGCACAAGCCCCATGGGGTGTGGGCCAAGCCTCCCGTTCCAGCAGCCCCTCGGCTCACAGCACTCCTGTGAGCCCTAGAACTCTGCTCTCTCGTTTGTTCCTGTCTCTGCTTCAATCTTCGCAATCTCTAACAAGGAGTAATTGCGTGGATTGCTGTGAAATCTCCTTGGAAAGGCTGAAGGAGCTCCAGAAATGTGGAGTGTTATTATTCTGAAACAGCTTTTGGGTCCTTGGTATGTATGGGAAATGAGTTTAGAGGACGTGTAGAAAAAGCCACAGCCGTCCATTCAGTCCTGTCCCGCTCTTGTCAGCTCTGGATGCAAGGTGAATCTGAGTCATCTATTCATTCATTCATTGATTCATTCATTGATGGGATGTTAGTCTTTATTGTGGCTGAGCCCTGGGTGAGTTTTATTGCTGTATTTTTAGCCTGCTTTATTTTACAAGGAAAATTGGGCCCAGAGCTGTCAGGATAAATGCACACAGACTTTCCCTGGAGCCAGAGAGATGTTACACTGAAAGAAGGCACTGGAATGAAAAAATTGTGCACTGGAGGAAGTTTGTGGGAAAATTAGAGAACTGGACTCATTTCTAACAGATATGGTTTGCTATAAACGAAGAAAGAAAGACATTAAACAAAGAGAAAAAGCCTGGGCACTGTAGGGGGACCTGGAGCCTCCTGGCGCAAATCTTGCCGTCGTTTTCCTGTCCTCACCGAGCCCTTGCTCCCAGAGCCTTAGCTGCCCTTCTCACTGTGCAGATCAAGTGGGACGTGAACGGTGAGGGGTAGCCAGGGAGGACTGATTGGGGCCCAGTCCTCAGGCATCTGCGCGGTGTCCTGGCTCCCCTGCCCTCAGGAAGCGAAGCGCCAGGCTGCTGTGGTGCAGGGGAGTGCGGCTAGATGCGGATCGGGAGAAGGAAGGGGTGTTTAAGGCAGGGAAGGACAGTGGAGTCGAGTGCTCCGGAGAAGGGGATTGTGAGTGGAAGCCTCCCAGCCATTGGGTGCTGCTCGACTACGCGGGCCACGCAGCTGGATCGGCACACCACTTGCCACCACTACTGCCGCACAGGCAGTCTCATCTGCCAGGTAGATAAAGGGAAAATGTAAGAGCATTTTGGGCAAAGAAGAGCATGAATAAGAGGGACCGGAGAGATGGCTCAGTGGAATAAGCGCTTCCCTGACAAGCGCAAGGACCTGAGTTCAGTCCCTGGTTCTGCCAAGAAAAAAAGAAGAGCATGAGGACTGAACACTGCTAAGTTCCAGAAGTGGAGTTGGGGGTGGTTCTGACCCAGGAGCTGTTGGGTACAACAGCAGGATGACTGTAGGCAAGAGGGAGAAGAACGCAGTTAGATGACTCTTGGCCTGCTCCCGCGCCTCTCCCAGCCTGAGCACCCCTGGTTCCCTTCCAGTTTCCTGAGGTTGTCCCGCTCAACATCGGCGGTGCTCACTTCACCACCCGCTTGTCCACGCTGCGGCGCTACGAGGACACCATGCTGGCAGCCATGTTCAGTGGGCGACATTACATCCCCACCGACGCAGAGGGCCGCTACTTCATCGACCGGGATGGCACGCACTTCGGGTATGTGGCTTCCCACACTCAGTGCCCTCGTCCTGGCAAGTGAGTAACCCAGGCTTTGCAGAACTGGGGGATTGAACTCAGGTCCTTGTGCTTACCAGGCAAGCTCTTATTCCACTGAGCCATCTCCCCAGTCCCCCTGGGTTTGAGGTTTTGGCATCATCTGTAGTACTTATTGTAGTGAGGACAAAACATAACAATGAAATTTGGTACATGTTTTCTAGTAACACATAGTGACAGGGGTGGTGAAATTTCTATCCTATGCAAGCCAGTACCCGGGAAGGAGGTGCAGGTGTGATCACCCTAAAGGTAGGGGAGTTTGAAAGCACTTCCTGGAGAAGACCTTGCATTATTGTGCGGAGGACAGCAGGGAGCCACAGAGGACAGCAGTGAGCCTGGGGTGCTGCCGTGACTCCCACACTTCTGTAGTTAAAACAGCCCTGTGTGGTGGTGCACACCTGTAATTCCAGCATTCTGAGAGGCTGAGGCAGGATTCTAAGTTCATCCCAAATAACAAGAAATGAAAAGGGCTTGGGTTGTAGTTTAGCCATAAAACACTGTGGTTTGGTCCCCAGTACTGTAAAACAATAAAACCAAAAGAAAGTTGAAGGAAAGGCTAACATAGGATTACGGTCCCTTCATTTTGTCAAGAAAAGTCTTCTAAGAACAATTTAAAGAATTACTATTCTTACAATAACTTAGACACTAAAACATAAATATACAACCCTAAAATGTTAGCCTTTTCTAGTAAGAGACTTCTGACAAGCTTATACATAAACAGGTTAAAGACTTTGTGTCTCATTGTCCTGTTCGTTACGTGGGAAGTCCTGCTGTTGCCTCCTGAGCCTAGTGAGGATCAGGGAACTCAGAGTGCGCCCCAGCAGGCGTGTTGCTGTGTGCCTCGAGCCAGCTGCCCAGGGCACAGGCGCCCTCTGCCCCTTTCTCCTTGCCGACACCCCCAGAATCGTGCACATGGGCGTGGGCTCATTTTTTGTCCCCTGGCCAGATCATGGCTCTGAAGCATCTGGCTTTCTCCAGTGCGCTGTCAGCTCCTCAGGTGCAGAGAGTATCAAGATGTGACAATGTCACGTTGCTCTGGAGCTAAAAACAATCTTGTTTATAGGCCATTTGGGGGAGAAAAGCACCGAGCTCAGCTGGCAGCTCCCATGGTACCATGAGCAGGGCCCTGCCTCAGGGCTTTGCTTTTCAAGCTCAGGAAGATGTGCTGAGGGTCCCGGAGGACTCATTTCAGAAGGAGCTGTGGGGCGAGAGCAGGGCTGGACAGAGGGCGGGGGGGCCAGGCCTGACAGGCCACGCCAGGTATGATGGGCTGGCCAGGGCAGTGGCAGCACGGTGGCTGCCAGGCGTGCTGACTGTGGCCAAGGTTTAGCAGCAGCAGATGCAGCTGGTGGGGACTCATCAGGAATCCAGGGCACTTGGAGCAGGACCTTTGCCTCTGTCGCAGCTCAGGTACCACACCACAACCCTGTGGGCCTTGGCGGGGCACTTCTGCTGAAGTCTGGACCTCTGTGCTCTGAGCTCAGCTCCAGGTCTGGATCTGAGCCTCTGCAGTGGGGCTGCCTCGGCGAGGGTGCTCCTGAGCCTCATGGTCCCCGCTTACACAGAGGAAGTAAGAGAGCACCCACCTGCGTGTGTAGGAGGATCCACGGACTAAAGCAGGAGCAGCGGCTGATGCTTTCATGCTCAGGGCCAGCGGGGCTGTGTTAGGACTTCCGACTAACTATGGAATGACAGCTTGATCGCAGGATTTACCCACCACTGCCGGCAAGGAATCTGGTAACTCTTAGCACTAACTAGACAATCTGACAGGAAAACTGAACTTTTATTCAAAGAGTGTACACAGTGTGATTTAAAAAAAAAAAGAAGAATGAATATACAAAAAACTTTAAATTTATTTATTTATTTATTTATTTATTTATTTATTTATTTATTTGGTATAAGGTCTTACTACACAGCTCAGACTCATAGTGATCCTCCTGTTTTCAGCCTCCCCAGTGCTAGGATTATAGGCATGCACCACTATGCCCAGTTTCAGTGGCCCACTTGGCGCCCAGAGCTGGGTCCCGCATGGCATGTGGTTCTGGGGATCAAACCCAGGTCCTTGCACTTGCCAGGCAGGTGCGTAGACTGCTGAACTATCTCTCCAGTCAAAAAACCCACAAAACTTTAAATTTAGTACCCGAGTTGCTATTCATCCCCCTGGTTTCAAACACGCTTAGCTCATTGTTCACTTTCTGAAGCAGGTCTGGATGTTTTCGTTTGTGGCTTCAGTCATACTGCAGTGGCTGCCTCAGTATCCAGAGCCGAGTCAGCACTTTCCCCTTCATGGTCATTTTGACTTTGGGGAAGAGCCAGAAGTCATGTGGGGCCAGATCCATCAACTTGGGAGGATGAGGATGCACCGTCATGTTTCTATTTGGCAGAAATTTTCCATTTGACCAGCAATGTGTGATAAGTATATACAGCGAATGTTTATATTTAAAAATTTGTGGCAATAAGAGACACAGTGAAATGCTGAAATAATCCCTTGCCTTTGGACCCTTAATCCTTCTTGGAAATGTATCTTTTATTGAAAGAAGTTTTTAATTTAGACATGAGCTTTAAACATGAGTTTTGTATGTGATTCTTCTCAGTCCTGGCACCAGGTGGTTTAGGATTAGAATTGGACATTTAATCTTCCCTACATAGGTACAGAGTAGTAGTAAGAGCAAGAATGTGGAACAGCTAGGACCCTTATCCATTATTGGCCAGGAATGTAAACGGCTACAACTGCTGTGTTAAACATGCATTTCTTCTGGGAGTGAATTCTGTTCCTAGCATCTCCCTGAGAATGGGTGCTTGGATCCACCAAGGAGCTTCTCAAGAAAGTTTGTCACAGCTTTAGCCATGGTAGTCAGAAGTCAGAAACAACCCAAAGGTCCATCGAGAGAATGAGTAAATACAGTATACCCATACCGTGACATACCGCTTATGTGATGAATGATAACAACCATAAGCAGAAGCAGACTACTAGCACATACAGAAACTTACACTGAGGGAAAGAGCCAGATATGAAGGAATGTGGTTATGACTGTATGAATTCAAGAAAATGCAGACCGGGCTAGCCAGATAGCTTAGCGGACAAAAGTGCCTGCTTAGGCAGGCTCAGGGACCAGGGTTCAATCCCCATGTGTCACGCCAGCTTTATCCCCGGGGCACGATGAGACCGAGAGTGAGACTGGGTGTGGTGGCACGCACCTGCAATCTGAGTATTTGGGAGGCTGAACACAGGAGGATCACTCTGTTTCAGATCTATATAGTAAAACTCTGTAGATCCTGTGCTAAATACCTTTGAAAAAAAAGAAGGAAATGCAGCCCTAATCTTTGTTGCTAGAAGATGACGGAGCGTGAGCCGCTGTAGCGGCTCTCTGGGAGCGGCACCAGGAGAGCTTAAGGACTTGGAAGTGCCCGCTGTCTTGCTTCAGGTGGTGGAGAGCGCTGCGTGTATTCCTGCTTTCACCAGTCGCTGAACTGCATAGTTACGGCTTGTACATTTGGGCTTGGGATGTAGCGCAGTGGTAGAACACTTGCCTCCTGCACAAGAGACCCTGGGTTTCATCCCCAGCACAACAGAAAGGGAAGAAAGGCTGGGCATGGTGGCATACACCTGCAGTCCCAACATTCTGGAAGGCTGAGGCACTTAGTAATTTTGTGAGACCTTGTCTCTAAAACATGAAAAATGGGGGCAGGGGCTGGAGACAGAGCTCGTTGTGAAGGCCCTCAGTTGGATCCCTGGTACCATCACCACCAGAAAAAAAGAAAACTAAGATTTGCAGATTTATTGAATAGCAGTTATATTTTATAATTTAATATATTATACATACCAGGGCTTTCAAGAACACTGAGCTACAGCGGATTAAAGCACCTGCTTAGGCAGATGCAGGGGCCAGGGGTTTGATCCCCAGCCTGCTGTGCTGGCCCCGTCCCTGGGGCTTACTGAGACAGTGAATAAGACTGGGCACAGTGGCACGCACCTGTAATCCCAGCACTTGGGCGGCTGAAAAACAGGAAGGATCACTACAAGTCCAATCTGTGTAGCGAGACCCTGTACTAAATACATTAAAAAAAGAAAAGAAAGAACACTGAGCTAGTGAATAAATGAGCCCTAGTTATTGTTTGTTTTGCTTTGTTTTTGTTTTTTGAGACCTGTAGTTCAGGTCGGCCTTGAAGTCCCTGTGTAGCCCAGGCTGGCCTCAAACTCCAGGCGATCTTCCTGCCTCAGCCTCATGAGTGCTGGGATTAGAGATGTACACTACCACACCTGGCATCATTTTGCATTTTTAAAGGTCTTGCTAAATTGCCCAGGCTGGGCTTGAGCTTTTGATCTTCCTGCTTTATTCTCCCAGAATGTAAGGATTACAGGTGTTCACCACCACACCCAGGTAATTGTAACTTTTTAAATGATAGCTTCTATTGTTAAAACTGTGTGTATGTGTATTAAGGAGTTAGGCGTCGTATCTTTCCATTATACTTATGTGTAGCTAATATACTTAACATAATGATACTGACAGCAGAAACTAATAACACTCATTGAGGGCTTCCTTTGTGTCAGAAACTTCAAGCATTTTTCATATACTCGTTTAGTTCCCTCCTAATACTAGAAGGTAGTTGTGTTACTGTTTCTCCTTTTGTGATGAGAAAATCAGGGTGCAGAGGGGCCAGCTTCTCTCACCCAGGGTCACGCAGCTGGTGGGTGGGTCCCAGATATTCTGTGTTCTGAGCCCACGTGGTGCCCACCCAGGCCTCTGAGTCCCTTGTCACACATCCCGTCCTCGCCCACAGAGATGTGCTGAACTTCCTGCGCTCGGGGGACCTGCCGCCCCGGGAGCGAGTGCGGGCTGTGCACAAGGAGGCCCAGTACTATGCCATCGGGCCCCTCCTGGAGCAGCTGGAGAACATGCAGCCGCTGAAGGGCGAGAAGGTGCGCCAGGCTTTCCTGGGGCTCATGCCGTATTACAGAGGTGAGCGCCCTGCCCCGGACAGATGGATGGACAGATAGACGGTAGGGTGGAAGGAAGGTAGCGAGGGCTGTATCAGTGCCGGGGTCGCTACCAGAACGGGAGGTCCTAGGGCCCTCCACGCTCCTGAGATGATGGGAGAGGCTGGCCTCATGTGGTCTCACCAGTGCGCTGGGAAGGCTGGTTCAGGCAGGCCCACCTTGCCGTGCCAGTCAACAAGTTGGATTTTCAAAGGGCAGTCCTCACCTGCTATGGAGAAAGGCGAGAGGTCCAGGAGTGCCCTTCACCTCTGTCCCTGGCTCCCTGGGTGGCTCCCCACTGCCCTCTCTCCCCACCCCCACTGAGGGATGCTGTGTTCACCCCGTAGACCACCTGGAGCGGATTGTGGAGATCGCCCGGCTGCGTGCAGTCCAGCGGAAGGCCCGCTTTGCCAAGCTCAAGGTGTGTGTCTTCAAGGAAGAGATGCCCATCACCCCCTACGAGTGCCCCCTCCTCAACTCCCTGCGCTTTGAGCGGAGCGAGAGTGATGGGCAGCTCTTTGAGCACCACTGCGAGGTGGATGTGTCTTTCGGGCCCTGGGAGGCTGTGGCTGACATTTACGACCTATTGCACTGCCTGGTCACGGACCTTTCAGCCCAGGGCCTCACTGTGGACCACCAGTGCATCGGGGTGTGTGACAAGCACCTCGTCAACCACTACTACTGCAAGCGCCCTATCTATGAGTTCAAGATCACGTGGTGGTGAGTAGCCCTCTAGGCAGAGCGTCCTGCCAGGGAAGGTGTCCTGCCTCCATGGCGGCTCTGGGATAAGATCCCTGTAGAGGCTGCGAGTCCTGAGCTGCAGCTCTGAGGGGACAGAGGTGTGGCTCTGCGATCCCTGGCTAAACCTCAGGGTCAGTCTTGGGGCTGGTGGCCTTTGGGGACTTGGAGTCTGCTCTCACCTGACCTCTCCTCAAGGCATGGCAGTCTTCACTTAAGGCCAATGGAGTCCAGTGAGGGTGTCGCCGGAAGTCCAGAGAAGTTTTGTCACCTTGACCTCAAAGGAGAGATTTGCACACAGAAGCACAGTACCAAGGTAGCACGGCCCCTTCCTCTGTCCGTCCTGGCATCTGACCTGTGCTCAGTGAGTCAGTGTGAACTGGCGTCGGTGGAGGATGTGTCCAAGTAGCCACCCTGCAGCCCCCATCTGAAGAAAGGTGGGTCCCGTTCCTAGGCATCCCTTGGCCCCCAAGAGCAGTCCCCCGTGCTGTCTGCAGAGAATGTACTTCCCCGTCTTTTAGAGATCTAACATAGTGAACAAAGCCGGGACCGGGTTGGCCTTAGAAAACCACAGTGCTTACAGCTGTGCCGAGCTCCAGGCGGGTCATCTTCCACAGGGCTGGAAAGACGCAGGGTCTTCCCAAAGGTTCCCCAGTGCTGGCAGGCAAGACGGCGCAGCCCTCTGCTATTCTGAAGTCACATCGTTTTTAGAGGCTCAGAACACCTCATTGCCTGCCATGTTGTACGATAGGATCCAGTTTACAGTGAACCTTTCAAAGGGACTCTGCGCTCTTGCTCTGTTCTGCCACTGCCCTCCTGCTCAGAGGTTCCTGTCCTGAGAAAGTAAAGGAAGAGCCAGGAGTCCTAGGAAGACCGCAGCAAGCCTCCACTGTGTTTTACTTCCCATATTTCAGAAAAACCTCCAAAACCGTCTCTTCTACTGCATTTCCTTTTTGCTCTGTGTGCAGCTGGTCAGGGTGTGGACAAGCAGTGCACCGCATCTCTGGTCAGAACAGAACGTTTCCATGCTGCAGTAAGGGTTTCCTGTGTTACCACGGTCTCGCCGGACCATTCCTGGGTGGTTCTGAAGGGAGGAGTTTGTATCTATAGGCACAGTGACGTGTCCAGTTCTCTAGCTGAGGGAAGCTGAGGCAGGGGGATCACGTGAGCCCACAAGGCCAGTTCTGGTAACGGGGAGAGGTGAGAACAGCAACACTGACCTCAGTGTAACAGAGCAGATAGGTAAGGGACCAGGGGAGCTGAGTACAGGTGTGTCGAGAGGGAGAAAGGCCAGCGTCTGGGACCACCTGGATTGCTCCCTGGGCTGGAACAGAGGTGGGGACAGAGGTCCATGAGGAAAGAACCATCGGTACCCACCCTTGTTGTGTCCCTTCCCTTGTTCTTGACGTCCCTGCTTGGCACATTTCTCTATGACAGGACCCCTGCCTTGTTCTCACAGAACTTTTCATTCAGGTTTCTTTGGTTCCTATTACCCATTGTCTCATATATGTTCCTTCTCTTTTCTTGGGTAATACAAGGTTTCTCTATGCAGACCAAGCTGACCTTGTAGCCCAGACTGGCCTCAAACCTGGCACAGTCCTCCTGCCTCAGCCTCCTGAGTGCTGGAATTACAAATGTATGTGACCACACCCAGCATTTCTCTTTGGTGGCGAGGGGTTATGTGTTCATTTTCTGACAGACTTGACTTCCTGGAGGAGGATGTCCACAAGTCTGCAGCAGATAGCTAGGCCCAGGGCTTTCTATCTGGCTTCAGCCTCATCCTCAGCCTGGCCCTCATCATGGTAACTGGCCATTCAGAGTCCATGTGTGCACAACAGGGACAGAGCTGGCTCACAGAGTACAGCTTTGCTCAAGACACGGGATCTTGGAGCTGCGGAGATAGCTCAGCGGCGTAAGTGCCTGCCTGGCAAGCACAAGGTCCTCAGTTCAGTCCCCTGTAATCACAAAGAAAAAAAGAAGAAGAAGAAAAAAAACAAACCCCACAGGCCCTGAAAGCTTGACTCCAAAGGGTCTTAGGATGCTAAACAAGGACAATGTCCCTGTGCCTCTTGGTGGAGATTCCCTCTGTTCCTATGTCATCTCACTGCCTGTGAGGTGGAGAGGGAACAGTGACAGTGGGCTTTGGATCTCACTCTGAACCTTCCCCTCCTCTCTGTTTCTCCCTCCCTTTTTTCCTACCTCCCCGCACCTCCTGTTCCTTGCTCGTTTTGCCTCACTTAGAGACGGTGTGTCACCGGTGGGGCCGGGCTGGTTTCAAGCTCCTGGGCTCAGGCCATCCTCCATCCTCAGCCTCCTGAGTGCTGGGGCTGTAGACACTGTTTCTGCTGTGTTTGTCCTTCTTGTTTTTAGTTCTACTGCGTTCTTCCTTTGCTCTTTGTATCCTAACATTTGTGGGTATTGGAGCAGAATATGTACTGAATCCCCTTGTCAAAAGATTTTTATAGAGAAAGAACAAGCCCCCTTCTTTACCCAGAATACCTCTACTTTTTTGTGACAACGGGAGCTTTTCTTTATACTGAAAAATGTATTTATGACAAGTCTTCCTTTAACTAGTGGGACAGAAATATGAAGGAACACATGCTGTTTGAGGGATTCACCAGCCCACACTCTTATTTACCCTCTAACCTGCTCTGCCCTCTTTGAGCTCTTCTGCGTAGAGTAACAGAATTCAGTGGCCTCGTTTGGCCCCTTTGCAGAAAAGCCAACAGGCTGAAATGTGCTGTTGGATGAGGTGCTTTGTGATGGCTTCCAAATAAAGCGATCATCTCTGCAGGAGTCCGTGTGATCCCTTGCCAGCCCCAAGCAGCCTCCGCGGGCACAGGCCTCTCCTGGCTGAGAGGCATGTGTGTTCGCGACATTCTTGCGTTATCTCATACACAGCTCCCCTCTTGAGTGGAGACTGGCGTCATCTTGCCCTGAGACAGTCGACGCCCAGGAGCCTCCTTTGAGTCTGGCTGTGGGCACATTTTCCCTGGTGTGATGCTCACTGGCTGGGCAGGTGAAGGCCTGGGAACCACGCTGACGCGTGCCACATCCTAGGGCAGGGGCTCTTCAGTAGCTTTCTAACTAGGAGAAAAGTGTCTTCGCCACCCTTAGCGGCCATGGCTGCCCAGGCCTTCCAGCCACAAGCCCTGGAACTTCCTGTTTTCCCAGCCCTTCCTGAGGCCCGCGATGCCCCAGGCTGTCCAGGCTCATGCCTCAGGCTGGTCAGGTGATGGCTCATGTGTGCTGAGCACTCGGGGCTGAGCAGGAGCAGACACAGAAGAGGAGCACATTTGTGGGTGATCCTGGCCAAGCTGCAGCCAAAGGGGTGAAGACAAAACAGCAACAGGAAAACCCACTCCCTGAGCATTTGGATCCTAAGAAGAATGACAGACATGACATGTCCGCGCACCTCCTGTCCCTGCTCTGATATACATGATTGTGCTTTTTGGGGTGCTGCTTTGGGAGCTCTTGGATGAAGGTAGTGCTTGTCTCCTGGTGCTGAAAAGAGGGGCATTTTTTAGAGTGTTGGGAACTGGGGTGGGAAAGGCACTTTTTAGAACCCTAGAAGAAACAGCATGGGAGGAGGAAGAGGTGGGGTAAAGGGTGGGTGGAGAAAAGTTCCCAGGTCTGTCATTTTCCCTGGACTGTGTGGGGGTTTGTACACAGCAGAACACTGCTGTGTGTGTTTACACACATCTGGGAGTGCATGCAGCCCCAGCACCCTCAATGGCAGTAAAGCTGAGAACTAGAACCTGGCTGCCTCCTTTTCAGACGTGTCCTCACCCCCCACCCTTTGTGCTCTGCCAGCAGGGTGTTTGGTGTCTGCTTTGCGTGTGATGTGCCACTCTGTGCTTTGCGACACAGTAGGACTGGCTCTGCCCTGCAGCCAGTGCTAGGTTTCTACCCTGACTCGAGCTTGAGGGCAATGGGATGGTAACATGCTTCTGGAGTTAGTACTCGGTCCCGGTCACCCCAGGTGAGAGACACAGCGCTCTCCTTTGGAGAAGCGGCCACAACTGACCAGTCACGACTGACCAATCACGGCCCGTGGTTCTGAGAGCAACCCCTCCTGTCCAGCCACAACTTTGCCATGGGAAATCAGTGCTATAAGTGTGCATGAGCCTGGTTAAGGCCAGGATGTCCTTGGGGAAGGTGGCACCACAGTTTGAACACCCTCCTGAGGCTGCCCCAGAGTCCCTTCCAGCTGAGCCTGCACAGGGGAGCTCTGAGTGTGGGCCAGCTCCTCTGCCTTCCTATTGCTTTCCTTGCATCTGTGGTGATTCTGACTTAATAAAAGCATTGCATCGTCCTTGCCAAATATTCCTCCTGACCTCATTACCAAGCACACAGCCGCCTCATAATGGGCTATAAGATCTTCTGGGTTCTACAGCTACTTTTGCTTAACTCAATGAGAAGAAAGAGGTGTACTAACAGTGTTTGGACAGAATATCCTGTCTGCTTCTTGTACTGTGGATAACCACTAAGAAGATAACAATGTACAGTGTATTGACTATCAAAACTGTCCTATTAACCAGCTGTGAAACTGTCTCATATTTATTTCTCAATAAAAAAATAAATATATTAAAAAAAAAAAAAAAAAAGATCTTCCGGGTTGGAAACGAGCTTATAGCAGCAGCATTTCCGCGGAGCATGTAGCCAGCCAGAGCCAGATTCAAACCCACAGTCCCTGTCTGAAACCCTTACTGTGTTCAGAGGTCTGAGTCCACCCTTGGCCGCCTCACTGCCCTACTTGGAGGCTCAGGGCTTTACCCTGCCGACCTATAAAGATGTGTAAAACATGTTTCCAGAAGGAAAGTTAAAGCAGTTTCCCTAAGCTGGGTACAGCGGTGTGTGTCTTCAGTCAACTATTCAGGAGGCTGACACAAGAGGATCACAAGCAAAACCAAACTGAACTTCCCTAGACAAGTAGGCCTTCAGTAGCCCTCAGCAATAAAGAGACGGACAGGGTCCCCGCTTTGGAGCCCTGGGTAGTGAGGGACACATGCTGCTGGTGGCCAGTGGCCCCGAGTGGGTGAGCAGTGGCTCCCTATGGGCCAGCACAACCCTACTGTGGGAGCCCAGAGTCATTCAGACCCGGGCAGCCCAACAGACCTAACTGCAGCTGTGTGGGTCTGCGAGGTTCTGTCCTGGCACCAAAGAAAACAGAAAGGCAGAGTTGCTGGGTGTCTGGCTTGAACTTCATGGCCCTCGGACTCTGGATCTTTATCTCGCGCATCCCTTCGTCTTTGTGAGGATAACTTCTCAGCTGGCTTTATTTTCAATTTTGATTTATTCAATTTGCACTATGTTCCTGTAGCATCTCTTTAACTTTGTATTCCTCATTCCTTACTCTTTAGCTTTTCCTACCATGTATTATCGCTTAATTCCTCTAAATTTTACTTTTATTCCACTTTTTTTTTTCTTTCTGAGACAGGGTCTCCTAATTCAGTTTAGGTGGACCTTGAACTTACTGTGATCCTCCTGTCCTGAGTGTTGGGATTACAGGCATGCACCACCATTTCTGGCTTAATTTCTATAATTTAAAATATGATTTAAACTGTTTCTAACATATCTTGTAAATGAAGAGCATATGTGAATTGGATGCTGGGGAAGGTAGTTCCTATTCTGAGCGAGTGTGATTACATAGGTGTTTCCTTCTGCCTGCACCTCTGCTGCCATCTTCTTAGCCATGCTTTAGGTTCTTCACTTCTTCCTTGCATGAATACTTCCTTGTAAAATTGAAATACAAGGGGAAAAATAGCATTATGCAAAATGTATATACCTGTATTATCTAGTAGATTCAGTAGCCAGGATTATACTTCTGCCTCCAAGATGCTACCCTGCCTCCAAAATATGCGTGTGTGCACACACACACACACACACACATGCATGCATGCACGCACGCACACTCTAGTAGAACAGCATTAGGAATAGGGAAGCTCAACTGGCCAGCTGAGGAACGGCATGGTCTGGAGCCCTGGGGAATCTCCCCTTAGTTTTCTTTCACCGTAACAAATACCTGAGGTAAGTGACATAAAGAGCAAAGGGTTGTGGTGAGAGTGCCCAGTGTGCAGGGCTTCAGCGTGGCTGGGCTTTGAGACGGGGTCTGCAGTGTTGCCAGGCTGTCTTCCAACCCCTGGGCTCGAGCCAGCCGGTACCTGGGGTAGCAGGACAAGCCACTACGTCCACCTGGGCAATTAAGCCTTTCACTCACGGGCCTTTGGGGGACATTTAAGATCCAGGATCCCAGATACCTCCTACAGCCACCTGCCACTGACTGGAAACGGAAGCTCTGTGCACCAGGAGAGAATCCAAGCAACTATGGGGAGGACAAAACTATCTGGAAATGCATGATCACAGGGTCTGCGGGCAGGTTCTGATGCACCTTTTCCAGCATTCTCTGACCTCCCATGAGCCTGGCCCACCCTCAGCAAATCAGGGCTCTTAGAGAATTACCTAAGGAGTGATGGAGCCGAGTGGTTTTATAGTCACATGGTCTCGCCAGGGGACCTTGCCTCAGTATATCTTTGGAATAAGAGGATCCACACGTAATCGTAACTACCACCAAGAAAGAAGATCCCAGAAGACCAGCTGGGTGTGGAGGTGCATGCCTATAATCCCAGTACTTGGGAGGCTGAGGCAGGGGGATCTTTGCAAGTTCAAGATCAGCCTGGGCTACAAAATGAACTCAAGGTCAGCCTGAACTGCATAGTGAGACCCTGTCTCAAAAAGAAAAATAATATTAAAAGAAAGAAAGATCACAGTACAACAAAACTCAAAGCTTGGTCCCCATAAGTTCAGAGTCGAGTCGAAGCCGTGTGCTATGTTATCGCCATAAAGGTGACAGAACAGAATCAGGGATAAATTTAAATCCTAGAATGTGTAGCGACCCCCGCAGATGTCCTTTGTGCCAGGTCTCCCAGTGTTGTGTCATGGTCACTTCCCCTAACTGTTGCTTCACATTGTGTCATCTCCACCTCACCCTTGCTCATGATTGTCCTGGGGCTTCCACTTCTGCCCTTGCCCTCTCTGGCATGTAGTACATGACCATAGAGAGACCCAGTCCCCAGGGCTGTCCCCTCTTGAGCATGTTGGATGTCCCAGGTTTTCCAAGATTTCCTGTCTGGCCTGCTCAGACTTGGAGAGTATTTTAAGGCCACCTCCACAGCTGCAGCCACAGCTCCTGGAAAATCTGTATCCATTCACGCTGAGGTAGATCCTCTAAGATCATGTAAATATGACCCATGGAGACAGCAGCAGAAGGTGCCTGCAGGAGCCCACTGGGCACTCATGCCAGCTTTGCCCTCTACCCTGTCAGCGCCATGTTCGTGGAGCCCCTTATTATTTGTTTAAAGTAGTGGGGATTGAACCCAGTGCCTTTGCACTGAGATACATCCGCAGCCCTTTTATTTTATTTTTTCCTTATTTTTTTATTTTGAGGGAGGGTCTCATTAAGTTACTGTGATGCCCACACTGGGCTTGAACTAGGAATCCTCCTGCATCAGCTTCCTAATCCTGGGATTGTAGGTGTGCACCACCTTGCCTGGCTTCATAGAGCTTCTTAACAAAAACATGGTCTTTCCTGATGACGATAACTATGTCATTGCTAGCTAACAGGAGGGTGGCGTTGTTCACCCGGTACCCCGAGGGATCAAGGTGAAATGTTAACATATATCTGCAGACGTGTGCAGGGGATATTTCAGTTGTTTAAAATTAATTGATTTATCTTTTTGAGACACAGTTTCACTATACAGTTTAAGTTGGCCTTGAACTCACTTTGTAGCCCAGGCTGGCCTTGAACTCAAATCAATCCTCCTGCCTCAGCCTCCTGAGTGCTGAGATTACAGGCATGCACCCTGTAACTGGCTCTGTTGTTTAATTTCATTCTTTAAAAGTACAGCTCTAGGGTCAGGGAGATGGCTCAGTAGAATAAGCACTTGCCTGGCAAGTGTAAGGGCCTGAGTTCAATCCCTAGTTCTGCAAAAAAAAAAAGCATCTCTATAAATTGACACTGGTCTAGAGAGGCAGAACCATGAGAAATCCTTTTGGCAGGAGCATCTCACCACTGCTGTAGATTCACCTTCATCCAGCGGATTCCATCGTGACCTGATTTTGAACGACCATCAATGCCATTCCTTGTTGGGGTGGTACTTCTGACTGTATGGTGGCTGCACCTCTGGGTCAACCTGAATTTGAGAACTGGATCCATGGGTCAAATTCCCAAACTGTTGGGTTAACATCCCTTAGTTATTGTAAATTGATCAGCTCTGAAATCTCAACTAGTAGATGGCAAAGGCTAAAGAAAAGAGACAGGATGATTTCAGGGCTCTCCGAGGATCAAAACCCTCTAACAGAATTTGAGATTCTCTGGGGCTAAGACACAGATTCTCTGAGTGGCTCATGTTTACTTAGTTATCAGAATGGGGGACTGGTGCTGAAGAAAGGCAGAATTTCTTGCAAGGACCTTGCAAATCTCCTAAGGGCTTGTCTAAGGAAGACATTAAGTTGATTTAGGAGAACTATGTTATCTCCAGGAGGGTCTCCACCCAGGAATGAGATGCCTGCAGCTACAGTCTTAAAAATTTAAGTCCTGCTTGGAGCCACTTTATAGTGGTCTCCATCACCTGGCTGCCCACCTAGTGCACACACGACATGTTCCTGGCAGAGAAGGCTTTCCAGATGCCTGTGTCGTCCTGGGTTTTTGGTGCTTATAAGCAATGTTGTTTATTTGCTCAGGACTTTCCACACAGTAATTTGAATATTGTGCATCTTTAGTCATTCTATCTGCTTAGGGAATGAGTTTGTGCATTTCTCTAAGGACGCAGTCTTCCAGTAGCTGGACCCTCGTCTTTTATCTTCTTTGAAGAAGCACTTCAGGACCTTAGCAGTGTCACAAGAGGCACAAGCGAGAGCACCTGTCTTGCTTCTACGCCTCCGTGATCCTGGTACTGGCTGAGGCCAACAGCCCTTGTGTGGCAGCTGCAGATATCACCCACTTCGAGGAACGTCTGGAGGTTCTACTTACAAGAGCCCCTAAAAGGATGTGGGTCCCCAGCAGCCTGGGGCAGCCAAGGTGAACCTGGGAGTGTGGTCCTTATAGTATCCGTGAGCCATGTTTTTTCAAACATTTTGCCTTCAGAAGATGCTGTTATTGTGCAGGATCCCAAGAGACAAGCAAAGAAACACCGGCTCTCAGTGTAGCTGAAGCTGCTGCTCATGCAGGTAGGTACCCACTACAGCCAGGCCAGCCGAGCTCCCACAGCGGACCCCAGAGGGCACTGCACCTGCTGTCCAAGGGTGGAACCTGACCTCGGAGCTCCTCCCACTCCATGTGCCTTCACATTTCACCATTCAGAATAGGAAATGACAGAGACTTCATGAGACCTTACCTAGCTGGCATCCCAAACTACACCATCTCTGGGCAATCTTGCCTGTATTTCTGTTGCTTCTATGCAGAGGAAAGGGACCATACAGTGAGTTGAATGATTTGTATCTTTAATATAAAAAGAATTGTTGTTAGAAGTGTCATAACAATTTGGGGTTGGCTAGGATAACTAAAGAACATGGGAATGACATACAGAGCAGCCAATACTTCTGGAGTTGGGACAGAGACCAGGAAGAACTTGTCCCCTCCACAGCTTTCCCCATGGCTCACAGAACAGCAGCGTCATCACCTGGGTGCTTGCTTGGATGTCCACTCGAACACCCCAGAGGATGCTGGGGAAAGCCGTGGCCTCTGTGTGGCTGACGTTAAGCCCTGCAGACACTGGCCGCCAGACAAGCTGTACACACCAGATTGAACCCCTGAGGAAAATGCCCTCCCTCCACCGGTGTCTCACTAGTGCCCTCTGCTGACAAAGCTGCATATTATGTTCTCTGGCAGCAACAAGAATATAAAATATTCCAAGGTCCACCTTACTTCTTGCTGAGCAGGGAATGCAAGGTGAATTGGAGCTGAGCAGCAGCCAGCTGAGAAGTGGCACATCCGTGTAATGGTTAATCCCGAATTTATACTCCCGTCCAGGCCTTTTCCCCCCACCCTTGAATTATAGCCAATCACCTGTAAAACTCGGTTAAATTCAGTCACGTGGGAGTCAGGCCATCCCAGTGGAAATCGGCTCCCCTCCCCTACTTGTCTCAGTCTCTTCCTCATTGCTGAACTCTGGCCATGGAGAATACAGCAGTGGCACCTACTCGTGGACATACGGTCAAAGGTCTAGGACGTCGATGAGTTTGCTGGCTTTTTTTTCTTTGACACAGCTCTCACTAAGTCTCGAAGCGGCTTGGGCTGGGCTCATGTTTGCCACGGCGCTGCCTCGCCTGCCCAGAATGCTGGGAAGACAGGCGTACGCCAGGACCTGCAGCTCTGTACCCGCTCTTGACTCATGACTGCAGGGACAGCAGCAGGAATCCCTGATGACAGACGTACTCCGCGCGTTAACTCTGCATTCAGGAACCCCATTCACCACTTTCTAAGGCTGGAGGGAGGGTCGGTGTGAGAACAAGGGAGGGCAGCAGGGCTCGCTGTAGCTTCTCTCAGATGTGTGGCAGGCTGTCCTAGTCCTGGATATAGCTTTCGCTTCTGCATGCTTTGTATTTCAAGATAGGGTCTTGCTGAATTATTAAAGTACCCAGGCTGGACTCAGATTTATGATTCTTCTGCCTTAGCCTCTCAAAGTGCTGGGCTTATACTACCACACCCAGCTCTCCCTGACTGTTTAATCAAACAATATGAGCCAGGCATGCTGGCAACACAACTATAATCCCAGCACTTGGGAGGCTGAGGCAGGAGGATTACTGTGAGTTCAAGACCAGCCTGGGCTAAAAAGTGAGCCCAAGGCCAGCCTGAGCTGCATACGAGCCCTGTCTCAAAATTACCAAAAAAATCAAATGATGTGATTCCTAAACCACTTCTCACTTGAGAATCTTATAATCTGATAAGTCTTTAGCTCTTCTTTATTTATTCGATCAATTAACTCAAAGTGAATACCTCTTGGAAATGCTCTTGGTACTGTATCATGAGATGTTTTCAGAATTTAGATTCTCTGAGTCCATCCTGAGGCTGCCTGCCTTTATCTCTGGTGGCAGGAATGCCTTTTTGAGTTCTAGGATTACACTAACTTTAGCAAAATCAGAAGAGACAGGTGGGTATGGAGATGCACACTTGTGAGACCAGCTTTGGGAGCCTGAGGCAGCAGGATCATGAGTCTGAGCCTAGACTGGGAAGTTTAATGAGGTCTTGCCAGATAAAGAGAGAGAGGGAGAGAGAGGGAGGGTGGAAGAGAGAGGAAAAGGAAAGGAGACGAACACAGAGACAGAGTGAGGGAGACGGACACTTTCTGAAAGCTAGAAAAGTCCCAAGGAGGCCTCGCAGCAATCCGATGCACTCACTGTCGCCACAGGAAAGGCAGCATTTACCTGCCTGCTGTTAGAGACCAGGTACTGGGTCATCAATTTGGGGGGTACGGGTAATGGAATCAAACTCAGGACCTCGAGCTTGCCGGGCAGGCACTGCGCTACTGAGCTATGTCCCTGGCCTGGGCCATTGATTGCTAAGCTGTGTGAACCAGTAATGTAGGAAGGGCCTGGTTCCCTCAAGAAAAGCTAGGTGAGCCCCAAAACACAGCCTCTGCTGGTTTTACAGAAGTGTACATTCTTTCCCAGTCCAATAGGGATCCCCATTTCACTGGCAGCAATTAGTTATGGCTGTGAGTTTAGCACAGACCCCTAGCTGTTCCTGGTTTCTTAAAGTTCTTGTATCCCTCAAAAGTAAGATAATAATACAATCTTTCTGGGAGCCAAGTGAAAAGAGGGAAGGGCATTTTTAACTTTGTTCTCTTTAATTTATATGATAACAGGTAAGATTTGACAAATTGAAATGCACTGTATCATACAGCAAGTGGAGAAGCAATTCTCTTTCTTTATCCTGCTGCTGTGACAGAATTATCACAAACCAGGGAAGTTTTGTCAAGATATTTTTTTCCCACATAATTCCTGTTCGAAATAATGACTCAATATTATATAAAGTTAAATTCCTGTCTCAGCACACATTACTAAAATTTGAAGTGGTTGACAATTTGAACATCAAAATAATTATAGTAACGAGTTATAGCCCACTAAGTACATTATGAATCCACAAATTCCTGTTAATGCTAACACTAAACGATTCTGTAAACTAGAAAAGAAAGCTCTCCAAGTAAAACGTCAGCTAGTGTTTCCTTCTTTATTTTGTGGCTGGCCCATCCGGCCCTGGGGGTGGGGCTGGCGCGGCCTGTGGTACTAGGGATGGAGCCGCGATCCCTGCACTTCCCTAAGCTGTCGCTTTAGACTGCTGAGCTATCTCACAAGCCCAGCTAATGTTTTCTATATGATAAGAAAATATTTGGCAGCCATCATAATTATAACCAATCCAGGCAAGAATCATTAGTGGATACTAAGACAGATTGAGAAACTACTGAAGACTAGGATATTTGTACAATCTTGGAGCAATTTTCTGTACATTATTACGCACAAAAGTAAAGATAACGTCACAGTAAACTGTAAGGCCCTGTCTTCATCATGTGACCAAGCTGTATTACCATAGCAGCCTGGGACAAGCTCCCATCTTGGGTACATGTATCATCATGCTTGTGAGGGATGCACCGACCTTAGGTGAGTTTCTGCTAAAATAACCCGGATCTAACTTTGAGAAAAACCTCACACAAACCTGAACTGAGGAACATTCTTTAGAATGATGGTTGCTAGTTTGTTCCTTGAAATGTCCCCAAAGGCCATGTGTTAAAGGCCAGGTTGCAAGCCTGCACTGTTACTAGATGGTGGGCTCTTTAAGAAGTAGAGCCTCGCTGGAGGAAGTTAGGTTGTTGGAGGCATGCCCTGGTGGGTTATTGTCCCAGTTCTGCTTTGCAAGGTGGCTCCGTCCAGAAGTCTTTATTGATAAAAGAGGCATTCAGTCTCCATGTGACGATTACTTCTGCGTGGGACAGTCTCAGTCATTTGAGGCTCTCCTGGGCTCAAAGGTGACAGTTTTAGGGCAATGACTGGAGATCGCTGAACATAGTCTAATGCCCTGTTAGTCTCTTATGTTGGTGTTCTCAGTTCTGAAGGGGATACATTATGTAAATGCAGAGCCAACCAATCCTGCTTTGCCAGCTTTCAGACAGGTACTTCCTAAATGACACACATACCTGTGTGCAGAGCTGAGAATGGATTGGACCCAAAGATGTAAGGTAATACAGGATTCAAAACGAAGATCAAACCAGGAGTGGTGGTGCCTGCCTATAATCCCTGCACCCTGCGAGGCTGAAGCAGGACTGAAAGTTCAAGCCTATTTGAATAACATAAGGAGACCTGTCTCAAAGTAACAATAAAAAAGGCTGAGAACATAGGCAGCATGTGGCCGGGGGAGGTTTGTCCTTCCTTTAGTTACTGCTATGGCATAGAGCCAAAATGTACCCCCAAAGTCTCACTTCAGAGGTGCGGCCTAGTCAGAAAAGGTGGGTGGGTGGGGGCATGAGTGACCTGGAAGTGTATTCTCGTCCCCTCCTCCCCTCTGTCTGCTTCCTGGCTGCCATGAGGTGAGCAGCTGCCTGGGCCCTGGATTGTGGACTGAAGCCCCCGAAAATCATGAGTCAAGGTAGAAGTCTTCCTCAGGTTGCAGTTCCAGTTATCTGTCGGCATCTACAGGCCCCAGTTAACTTTTTTTTTTTTTTTTTAAAGCAAAAACTGCTTTTAAGTCCCTGAGTGTCTCGAAAGAAAACACAAACTATGCTTTTAATGAGTAACAGGTTAAGGGTCCACGAACCCATCCCTGTGGTGTCAGACTTTGGGCAAAGTTGCGGTTCTGGCAGTCTTTTATGTGTGAGAAGGGGTTTCCTTCATGACCTCTCAGCTTTATCTTTGTTAACAATGAAGAGGCGATTTTTTTTTTCTGGTACTGGGGATTGAACTCAGGACCCTGCGCTTGCCAGGCAGGTGCTTATTTTACTGGGTCATTCTATTTTGATGATGACTTTTACAAATAAGCATGCGTATACCCATCCTTCAGCTCAAGAACTAAGCTTTTCAGTTAAGTATTTCCTCAAACTGCACACTGAGCAGGTAGGAGGGCTTCCAGGGCAAGCCCTACCAGGGCAACTAGTAAGACCCTGTCTCAAAATTAAAAATGGAATTTCAAAAGGCTGTGGGGTGTAGATCAGAACAAAGGCTGTGTTCAGGGCCCGGTGCTCCTACGACATCCACCCACCCTTCAGCGTTCCTTTCCAGTTGTCTTCCCTTTCAGAGGGAGCCAAGATGGTGACTTGGTGTCTACCACTCCCTCGTAAACGTGTGCCTTATTCTGTTACACACACGTCTAGGTCGTTTTACTCTCACGACTGCACCGAGTACCACTGAACACTAAGGACGCCCAAGTCTGCTGCCCTGAGTGCTGCTATTTCTCGAGGGCTCGGCCCGTGTCTCCAGGCCCAGTCAGTGTCTTATAGCCACTTCCCACCCAAGGTTACAAATTAAGTATTTATAGCCACTTGGATCGTTCCTTCTTTGTAGAATCCACAGCTTAGTAAAAACTAGAACCCTCTAGCAAGGAGTTGTGGTTGACTTTTTTTTTTTTTTTTACTCTTACAGTATACTTTCAAGACTGTCAACAGTGAAATCATGTCCTCTGCTCAAAACTTTCCCCAGCTTCTTCCCTGACTCAGATTAAAAGCCAAAGTGCTTTGAATGACCAGGATATTATGGAATTGTTATCAATACTTTATTGTTCCCTGGGGCCCCCAAAGCAGGATCTTTCCAGTGCAAAATTACAATGAACTTCTGTGCTGCAAAACCAAAAACTGAACGCCAAGAGCACAAGTTCATTCGAGGCCAGCAGTGCGAGGTGGAGGCCTCACCATAAACCATCTTCTCAACTCCGTGAGGAAAGAGGTCACAGGGTGGCAGGATCAAAGACAGGGATGGGCAAGCAAGGGGGGTGTGCACACCCTTTCCTGGAAGTGGCAGAGGTCTGTCTTGCCACTCCTCTTATAGTTTATCATACAGTCATGACGGCTGGTGGGCCTTTCATTTAGCATGGAAATCAGATTATAATGAAGTTAGAGGTAATCTGGAAGGTACCCTAGCAGCCACCAGAGCCAAGTGATTCTAGCTAGTCAACACTAAGAGGAACTTTTGGCCTTTAGAGAGCTTGTCCTCAAAGATAAAATTAGAAAGGGGTAGAAATCTGGCTAGTTCAAGTAGCCAATACCCTGGGTAACAAAATAACACTGTAATGTAGGCCATAGTGGTGCATGCCTATAATCCCAGCACCTGGGAGGCTGAGGCAGGAGGATCAGTGCAAGTCTGAGGCCAGCCTGGGCGACATAATGAATTCAAGGCAGTCTGTGCCACATAACGGGATCCTGTCTCAAAAAAACTTTAAAAATAACATTGTATTTTGAGTCAGTGATGGTAATTTTGGAATGGTCTTCTAGAAACAGTACTTCATGAAAGCATCAATAACGTAAGTGTTGAGAAAAGGACAGATTTACAGGAGGAAATGTTATTTCTTGCTCTCTTAAAACCTAAAACATCCATTGTGCTTGTTTTGTTCGGGAAAATGGCACCACTTGTGTCAAAAGACAAAATTACAACACACTTAAAAAGTATTTGTCTGAGTTCAATCCCCGGTACTGAAAAAAAAGAAAAAAAGAAAAAAAAAAAAGTATTTGCAAGCCAAGTATGGTGGCACACACTTGTAATCCCAGCACTTGGGAGGCTGAGGCAGGAGAATCGCTGTGAGTTCAGGGTCAGCCTGGGCTACATAGTGAGTTCAAGGTCAGGCCAAACCACATAGTGAGATCATGTCTCGGAAAAGATTTTCACTGACTTTTTATATCTGTGCCTAGAGAAGACAGCAAGACTCCATCCCATAAAACAAAATGAAGGATGGGGAGACAGCTCAGCGGCAAAAGTGCCTGCATGGTCCCTTTCGACCCTCAGTACTGCATGCTGTGCCAGCTCCAGAGCCCCAGGTGTGCTGGCCCCAAAACCAGGCATGGTGGACACACACCTGTAATTCCAGCACTGGGGAACCTGAGGCAGGAGGATCGCTACAAGTCCGTGCTTGTAGCAAGACCATTATCAACAAGAAAAAAAGAGCATCTGACAATTGAGCAGATACAACAAGGAGCAGCGAGTTCAAAGATGTATCAAAAGCCAAAGTGTACCGCGCTGGACGCAGAGGTGGCCCCAGGTGAATGGACTGGTGAGAGGGCGAATGAGAGGCGCTCGCGGCAGAGGACTTGGTGTTGACCGAGTGAAGCATTAGGGCTTGATCTAAGGTTTTACTCTTGTCTCCCTTTCCACTGGAGAGTGGAGTTTTGGCGTTTTTGCCCTCATGTGGCTGCTGGAGGAACTTTCATGGTTTCCCAAGGCCACAGGGCAATGGGCTCAAGTGTAGCTAAGCACATGGTAATTAGGGCTGGGTCAACCTCGGCTTGCTGAGGAGCACAGGCTCCATGACCAGAAACTGTGTATGAGTTGGGTTAGCGGTACTTTTGCTTTTTAGACCAGGTCATCCTGGGCCTGGGTTGAAGCTTAACTCAGAAGGTGGATCTAGCCTGCAGAGTGGGCTCTGAGGCGGCCCCCCTTTCTTTCTCCAGCCAGTTCTTTGCTACCTCCTGTGTCAGTTTTAGACAAAAAAAGTGCTGAAGAAAGTTACTTTCTCTAGACAGCAGACAGAGTGGCAACACTAGATAAGCAACCATTGGTTAGCACCAGCCTTCTTGAGGTTAATGTGTAAAACACCCTGGTTAAAACAGAAAATTTGTTGTGCCAACCGAAAGTGTCTCGTGTGGGACGCTTCACTATTTCTTTCTCAATTTCTCAGAAGGTCGAAAAACTTCCATTTGGTGACATGAACTTGAGTGTGTGGTGACCCCACTTTGATTTTTAAAGATTTCTTTTTTCCTTTTGGTACTGGGAATTGACCTCAGGACCTTGTGCTTGCCAGGCAGGTGGATATGCCACTAAGTTAAATCCCTGGTCCTGCTGCGGAGAGATGCTTTACATTTGCAATCACTACCAGGTAACGCCCATAGTTGTTCTCAGGGTCTGATTCAGCCGCCCTGTCGAAGTGTGACGGGCAGATGATGTCCATGTGGCAGCAACATGACTGCTTTCCTGCTGACAGAAATTTACACAGGAAAATCTGTATGACAGTAAGCAATTTGTAAAATGTAGTCTTGGGTAACAGTTTTGTAAACTCCTTTCTCCTAATATCAAATAGCCTCCAGAGAAAGTTGTGGCCCGTGGAGTCTGCATGTGCTCCTCACATAGCATCTTCTCCAAGGAAACTCTCTTTCCCATGCTCCTTCCATCTCACTGTTTTAGGTCAAAACAAAATGTAGGAGGAGAAAAGAGAAGTGCTAGGACAAGGGCAAGAAGAGAGATGAAAACAAAATGTGGAGACTAAGACATTGACAAAATTGGAGAAAAAAATCATAAACACACCAAGTTTAGTAGTCATTTTGGTACTGAGGTGGCCAGCATTTTAACTGAATTACAGGTACAGAGGATAACTGAAGAACAAGTTTCCATTCCTGAGTAAAACAAAACCATACTCAGAATGATGAATTTTTCCTTTAAACTAATAACGTTAAAATGACAGAATAAAGAACTAATTAAAGTTCCTGCAAGCAGGCACAGGGGCCAGGGGTTCGATCCTCAGGCCTGCTGTGCCAGCCCCACCCCTGGGGTGCACTGAGACGGCAACTGAGACTGGGCATGGTGGCGCATGCCTGTAATCCCAGCACCTGGGAGGCTGTAAACAGGCGGATCACCACGAGTCCGATCTAGTAGTGAGACCCTGAACACCCTATAGACCCTTCCCTAAAATATAAAAAAAAAACCCCAAACCCCCAAAACCCTGTAAGAACTGGGTGGGGTTCTTACAGGGCTGGCACAGCAGGTCTGAGGATCGAACCCCTGGCCCCTGTGCCTGCTTGCAGGCGCTTTAATCAGTTCTTTATTCTGTCATTTTAACGTTGACTATTGGTTTAAAAGAAAAATTCATCATTCTGAGTATGGTTTTGTTTTACTCAGGAATGGAAACTTGTTCTTCAGTTATCCTCTGTACCTATAATGCCAGCACTGGGGAAGCTGAGGAAGGAAGATCATCACAAGTTTGGGGTGACTTGAGGCTCCCAATAGTGAGTTCCCGCCAGTGACATAGTGAGATTCTGTCTTGAAAAAATAATGGAAGATTTGGGTGGTACATTAGTCCATTAATAGCCCCAAAGAGTCAATTTTCCAGGGTCCGTGTTCTTTTAATTAGGAGAAAAGAAATAAAAACAGGCAGGAGACAAGGAAAATTGTAATTTAAAGCTTGTACTTTTTTTTTTTTTAATTTATTTATGGGGGGGGCAGCTCAGCCCACCGGGGGGGCGGGCTGGCTGGCATGTGGTGCTGGGGGATCAAACCGCGGTCCCTGTGCTTTGCCAAGCTTGTTCCAAGTAGGTGCTTTAGACCACTGAGCCATCTCACCAGCCTCAAAAGCTTGTACTTCTAAGAAGGAAGCACCTTCAGGAAACAGTCATCCAGCTGTTTCACATCTTACTATGTACTCTCATTCCGCAGGCTCGTCTGTGGTCACAGACCTTGTTCTGCACGCCCAGCACACTTAGCCCCTGCAGTGTGTGAGGCTAACCTATTTCAGGGTAAAGAGCAGCAATACGACCTTACGGGGAAAAAGCAGACTCAAGAGGCTCCAAGACTGTTTTTAGGCAAATGGTGCAGACCACTCGGTTTAAAGGCTACCTACCTCCAAGAACACACGTATACATGCCCAAGTCCCAGGCCACGGCGCAGCCCTCTAGGACCTATCATCTGAATATGGATTCCCAGCCTGCTTAATAAAGCCTATGCCTCTCACCGAAGCGTCCTGAAAATCTCTATGTGATGACGGTCAACGAGCTACCAAGGGGAGCCGGGCACAGTGGCATATGCTGGTAATCCCAGCACTCTAGGAAGCTGAGGCAGGAGGATGACAAGTTTGAGCCCAGTCTGGGCGGGTGAGCAAGACTGTCTTAAAACATTCACAGAGGGCTGGAGATACAGCTAAATATGAGGGTCCTGGGTTCAAACTCAAGTACTGTATCACCAAAAGCAACACACACACACACACACACACACAGCATCACTTACTACTAGTGGGTGGGAACTCCCATCTGGTGAGCTTCTTTCCACAGTGACTTTGGCTTTAGTCCATTGCCTTTTGATCTCTTCTCCTTCCAGCCAATTCGCTGCTGGAGTCACAGGCTGCAAGTGCATTCCCACTTTGGGCTTCCGGCGCTGAGAACTGCAGTGGATATTTGCATAGCACCAAACCTGGCTCCTTCACCCTTTATTCATGTAACCTCAGCGAAGCCTTTCCTGTCTCCTCTAAAACCTCAGAACTCCTTGGCTGCACTAGTCTCCTTCAGCAATGATCACCGTCTAGGGGAGTAATGCAAATGTGTTATCACTTCAGCTGTCCCCTGGCATGTAAGCTCCTCAGTGCAGCTAATTTTGTTTTAAGTTGTCCCCTCAGTCTAACACACGAGTACTGAAGAACAACCTAGGCAATGAATCAATCCCGATTAGCACACAGAAACTACTGAGAAATCTGGCAACCTGCCCAAGATCACAGAGGCTACAGTTAGCAAAACTGGATTCCAATGTAAGTCTGCCTCCCACACGCAACATAGCAATTTTTTTCTTTCTTTTCTCCCCTTCTATTGAACCTGCACCGTACGCCATTAATGGCAATTAGGAGAGAGGCAGTAGTTGGAATGCTTCCAGCATTCTTCCAATGGAAATGAGAACTGGGTTCCACATGTGACTCGATCTTTACAGTGACAGTGGCTGGTTTAACTTTGGGCTTCAATTATGCTCAATTGTACAAACAGATTTGCACCAAGCAAGCACTTTCAGGTGCTTTAACTTCAACACCTGTCAGCTCCTAAGATCCACGAAGTTTTGCCTCACTTTTTGGAGCTGGACGCCCCTCCTGGCCCAGTGGCTCCCCTCTCCCGCACGCGTTCCGTTTCTGCCTCCCACTCCGTGCTCCTCCAATGGCTGGACCCGGGAGGCAGGGCCGCCTCAGCCTATACCAAGTCGGATACCGAAAGCAGGTGCGAGGAAAACGCCTCCGAACGCCGTCCTCTCCGTGGCTCCCACATGCACCAGGTGAGCGCCCCAGCGTTCCTCTCGAGGTCACCCTTGTTCCCTAGCCTCCACAATGGTCAGTGCAGCCCTCCAGGGCAGCCCTGTGCCTTGTCTCCCCCACGGTTCCACTTCACCGCAGCTTCCGCATCTTTCCACCCGCGCCCCGGAAGTGACGCCAGCGCGTCACGTGCGCGCCCACGGGGCGCGGAGGGCGGGGCGTGAGAGGGAGGCGGGGGCGAGGGCGGGGAGGGGACGCGCAAAGCCCGGAACCCACTGGAGCGGCGTCGGGAGGGCTGCTGTCCAGACGCGGGAGGAGCCGCTGGCGAGGTTCGGAGCGTCCGGGCCGGGGCCGCGGGGGCGCGGGCCTCACCTCGGGAGCGGGGCGGCGGCGTGCGGGCCGGGGACTGCTGGGTCATCCGTCGGCGCCGTCCACCTGGCGGGGCGCGTCGCGTCGGGGCCGCTGCCACCCTAGTCCCACGCGCGGGCCGGGCCCCGGGCCGTGCCAGCTCGCCGAGCCGTGTCCGGATTCAGCGTGGATTCCGGCGGAGGCCGCCGCTCACCACCCGCTCCCGGGTCCGCAGAAACACCTGTGGGTCGGCGGCGGGCGCGCCCGGGGCCCCTCGGGATCCCCCAGATCGCGTCAGGATGGAGGCTCGCGCCGGGGCCGGGGCGCCCGGACTTCTCCACCCGCGTTTGTCCCAGGGGACGGAAATGTCCCGGAGCAGGGAGGGCGTTCGTGGCTCTGGATTTGAAGACTTTCACCCGGTGATGGAGGGCGAAGGTGTGGAGCCGGGGCTGGGCACAGAAGTCCTTGCTTCCGAAGCGTCCTGGAGGAGAGCCCAGGGAATGCCCGGCGCGGAAGTTGGGTAGAGCAAAGGAAGAACTCAGACGCCCGGGAGAGCGGGTCATAGACAGCTGGCGGCGCCTCCGAGCCGGTGACCGGTCGCTGCGGTTAGGAAGTGTGTCAGTGGATGCGGTAGGCTCGTTTTGCCTTTGAGAAGAGTTTACACCTGGGAGTAGGTTTTTGGCTAAGGGACTTTTTTTAGAGGTCAGAAAATAGTTGTATATTTCCGTAAGCCTAAAACTACCTTTAAAAAAACCTTATGAAGAGATTGTGCTAAAAAAGTTTGCTGGAATTTCAAGTAGATTCGATTATATTGCACATCCATTTAATAAGTAACTCTAAACTTGGTGCTTGCTCGGCAAGTATTCTGCTGCTGAGCTACACCAGCCTCCCTCAGACTTTTAGGAGTTACTGATTGTTAGGCATGCAGAGGATTAGGGAATATTCAGGTGTTTACTGACCTCACGCCTCTGCTCTCGAGGAGACTGCCAGTGCAGGAGAGAGGACAGTAGAGGTTCTTAAAAAAGTAATAAGCCATGTATGCTTTCATACGGCTTCGAGGTGCTGGACACTTGCGCCGTCCCGTCGGGTGTGGAAGTTGGAAGAGGGGTGAGGGAATATCTTCTGGAAGCGTCTTGAAGAATGAGTAACGTTAGGAGTACTGTAGCCCAAAGGCGGGGAGGGGATTTTGAAGCAAGGTGAGACTGGGGGATGGGGCCAGCTAAAGGAGAAAAGGCCACTAACTACTATAAGGGAGGGAGATGCCCGTGTAGAACAGAGATGCGGGCTGAAAAAGATTTTAAACAGGGTTAGTGCATGTTTTAAATGGAACCATTTTTTTACTTATTATTTTTCTGAGGCAGAATCTGGCCATACAGTCCTGGCTACCCTGGAACTCTCTGTAGAGCCCAGTCGGACTTTGAACTTGCCTGATTCTTGCTTCAGCCTCCCTAGTGCTAGAATTATAGGTTGTGCCATCAAGCCCAACTACAATGAGATTTTAGGCAGCTGCCTTGGGCAGACTGTTGTGTGACTGACACAGATAGAACCCAGTTTTTTGTTTTGTTTTTGTACAGGGATCGAACTCAAGACCTCGTGCTTGCTTATGCTGCTGAGCTGTCTCCCCTACCGAGAGCCCAGTGTTAGCGCTTTATTATGTCCTGTCTTGTATTTTAATGTTTTCTGCTCATTAAGTCTTGGAATTGAGTATGTATTTGCTAATATAAAGGTGTCTGACTAGCTAATCTGTAAACTTCTATGGACAAAAGTTCTGTTTTTGTATCTTTTTCTTTCTCAAACCAATTTGGGCCTTCTCAGATGTTCAAGTACCTGCTGACTTGAGAATGATAAATGAATTTCTTTGATTTTCAATAGCTCAGCGGACTAAGCGCCTGGTTCAATCCCTGGCCCCATATTCTGCACCAGGCTGCCCCCAGGGCACGCAGAGCCAGCAGTGGAGTCCAGGCATGGTGGTACACGCTTGTAATCCCAGCGCTGGGGAGGCTGAAAACAGGAGGATCATTGAGTCGGAGCTGTGTAGTGAGACCCTGCACCAAATACATTAAAAAAAAAAGTTTCTATTGGTATAAAGAACTAAGATCCCATTGAATTTATTTGTGTCAGTGTTTAGTTAGTGATGTAGAATTTGTCTTAATTGTGTTTAACTTTTGCCACTTTTTTGTTTGGTTGGTTGTATTGAGGATTGAACCCAGGACCTTTACACTCAGTTATGCTCTCAGCACTCCCCCAGCCCCCCAGTGCCTTTATTTTGAGACAGGGTGTGGCTCGGTTGCTTGGGTTAGGCTTGAATTTGTGTGCTGGGATTACAGGGGTGTGTGTGCCATTATTGCTGGGTGCCACAGGTGTGTTTACTGGTTGTAAGGTAAGTGTCTTTAGCAGAGATGACCTCCACCTAGAATGTGGGAGATGCCTGTGTAGCCCAACACTGGCCCACAGCAGAGTGCTACAGAGTGTCTTCTTAATTTCACAGTATGTGGCAGGTACATGCTTTGAGAGTCTTGTTAAATGCTCATCTCTGTCATAGAGCCCCGTAGAAGCTTGATGCAGGTTAGTTCATATGGCTGAAATGCCCGGAATCATTAAACCTGGGAAACAGCAGTGGACTTCTCTTTATCTCAGTAAATATTATTTAACTAGTACTTTATTTGATGTTTGTATAAAGTTCCTAAAGTGCTTTAAGAAAAGGCTGTGTTGTTTTTGTTTTTGTTTTTTCTTTTTGGTGTTGAAGTTCAAACTCAAGGCCTTGCTTTGTGCAGCTGAACTATGTCAGCGTTGAGCTATTCCCTGACCCTGAGTTTTAAGTTTATTTTCCCAAATGACAGGAAGGCATTTACTACAATAGCCAAAGCAGGAATGTAGCTAGAGCCTTTGGACTTCTAAATTTTATAGTGTTTTTACCTTCAAGAATAGTGTTAGCAAAACAAAAAAGAAAAAGTGGGGAGCTGGGGAGATGGCTCAGTGGAATAAGTGTTTCCCTGGCAAGCGCAAGGGCCTGAGTTCAATCCCTGGTTCCGCAAAAAAAAAAAAAAAAAAAGGAAAAAAGAAAGAAAGAAAAGAATAGTGTTAGCACCTGTTGTGGTGCATATACCACCACCAGCACTTGGGAGGCTGAGGCAAGAGGATCGTTGTGAGTTCAAGACCAGCCTAAGCTACAAAGTGAGCTTATAGGCTAGCCTGAACTGTATAGCAAGACCTTGTCTAAAAAAAAAAAAAAAAGGAACATGCCATACACAGAATATGATAGGAGCATACAAAAATTCTGTTGAATCACTTTTGAAGCCAGGCTGTTAAAACTCCTATTCAAAATAAATGCACAGTTGTAATTTCATTTATGGAGATTTGGTATGTATCTTAAAATTAAAAATAACTTCTAAGAAATATTTGTTTTTTTTTTTTTTATTTATTGTGTGTGTGTGTGGCCAGCTCAGCCCACCAGGGGGCGGGGCTGGCTGGCATGTGGTGCTGGGGGATCGAACCGCGGTCCTTGTGCTTTGCCAAGCTTGTTTCAAGTAGGTGCTTTAGACCACTGAGCCATCTCTCCAGCCCCTCTAAGAAATATTTGTATAAGGATATATTTATGGTTTTCTGTGTACTCTCAAACATAAAGTTTTACTTTTGTAGTTCCTAAATAACATGTAATTGTTAGAATTTTCTACTTTAAAAAATATTGGTTAAAAAAGTTTTTTTCTTCTTTCTTTAGGAAGCACTTTGGGCACATTTACAAATGCCTTTAAAAGTTGAACTCATGGACTAATGTGCCTGCTTAGGCAGGCGCAGGGACTGGGGTTCCATCCTGACAGGGGTTCCATCCTGACATGCCATGCTGGTCATGCCCTTGGGGCACGTTGAGACAGCAATTTGAGATTGAGTGTGGTGGTGCACACCTGTAATCCCAGTGCTTGGGAGACTGAAAACAGGAGGATCACTACGAGTCTGATCTGTATAGTGAGACCCTGTGGACCCTGTATGTACTAAATACATTAAAAAAAAACAAACCAAAACTCATATGCTTATCTGGCAAGCACAAGGTTGTGGGTTCAATCAGTAGTGAATTCTCCAGTACTGGGGGAAAAATACAAAAATTGAACTCATAAAACTTTTTCTTTTATGTATTTGGTACAGGTTCTTACTATGCAGCTCGGACTTTAGTGATCCTCCTGTTTTCAGCTTCCCCAGCACTAGGATTGCAAGTGTGTGCCACCATGCCTGGTCTTGGTGGCCAGCTCAGTGTGCCTGGGAATGTGGCTGGTGCAGACTGTGGTGCAGGGGATTGAACCCCACTCCCTGCGCTTGCCTAAGCAGGTGCTTAGTCCGCTGAGCTATCTTCAGCGAACATTTACGTTTTGGTTTTTTTTTTTTGGCGGAACCAAGGATTGAACTCAGGCTCTTGCGCTTGCCAGGGAAGTGCTTATTCCACTGAGCCATCTCCCCGGCCCATTCAGTGAACATTTACAAATAAACATTCATAAAATGTTTATTAGTGAACAAAAGGTCTTATTAGGCCATAATTTTTTCACATGGAATATATCAAAGAGCACATCTTGTTTATAATGTGTGGCTCACAAAGATAAGTACAAGAGTGGTATACATAGATAAGTGGGTGTTGAGTATAGGCCTGGGAAAAATTAAGGTAGAAGCAAGAATGAGTCCCTACACGAAGTACTGAAGTCTTAAGCATTTGTAAGAGGCCACAGGTTTGGCTTTGCTTTTCAGTTGTTCAGAGAAAAATTTAATCATTTACATGGTTCAATGACCCTAGGAGGAAAGTTGCCAGTTCTTCTGAATTCCCAAAGATTCCTGTAGCGGGACATTCCTTAGCTACATCTTTAAGGAAGTGGCCTGCAATTCAAAAGACTAGGTTATGTTTTTGTAAACCCTGCCTTCCCTCATTGTACAGGCTGGTGACATAACATGAAAACATAATTCAGTCAGAGCAATTCTGTGGGGTAGAATGACCCAATCCAAACATTTATTAGTGATTAAAAGATGTTTTAGATTAGGTGCATTGGATACTCTTCAGACTACTCTATCATCCCTACATATTTTGTTGCTCAGTGGAGCTTCAGTATTGAATTTATCAGCAGTGTAGTTGGAGGAGGTGCTTTCTGACAGGTTCCTTGAGTACATCTCTTTCGTGGTGTTGTCTGATCACAGAGCCATATGCTTTGGCGGTTCTTTATTAGGGCTGTGTGAACATGGAGGAGGCACCAGGGACTCCTGTGAATGAAAGCCGCCTTACCTCCATGTGCAGATGGGCTGAGGGGGTACCAGAGCACAGATCTTCCCAAGGCAGGCTTTGGGATCTTGAGAAGCCCAAAAGTGGAATTCATTTTTAAGATGAGCTCAGATCTACTCATTTTAGATAAAATGTCCAGTAAGAATCTCTGTTTTGCTCAAACCGAAGAGTTGCTTTTTCAAGTAATTATAGGTCACATCTGTCCAGTGTAGCGTGGACCCTGTGACAGAGGCGGGTCTTGTTCATTCTTCCTTGGTAAACAGTGGGCGGGCTGTCCTTGCCTAAATATAGTTAGGTAATGTTGTGTTCCTTAATTGCATTTCCCTATAGCTTTTGACATTGTGTTTTACATGTGTTCCTGAAAAGGGAGTTGGGCTAATGACCAAAGCTTTAAATAGAATATTATGAGAAAAATGCGAATAAAAATTATAAAAACAAAACTGTAGGTGAATGGAGAAGATTGACTATAATTCTTTCAAGAAGTTGAGGATGTAGCTCTGGCAAACCATGTGCTTAGCATACAGAGTGCTGCTGGTTGCACTCCTAGCAGTCCTTAAAAAATTCATTGTAGTATCTCATGAGATAATATGCTTGGCTCCTTCTTAGCAAATTGGATTATATTTTTATTTGTGTAAATTTGTGAGCCATTTCAGCTGGGGTCCTGGTATGATAAATACATGGGATTTTTGTTTTGTTTTGTTTTGTTTTGTTTTGTGTGTGTGTGTTTGTGTGAAACAGAGTTCAGGCTGGCCTTGAGCTCACCATGTAGCTCAGGCTGGCCTCAAATTTAGCAGTCCTCCTGCCTCAGCCTTCTAAGTGCTGGAATTATAGGCGTGTGCCCTGGCTAAGTATGTGGGTTTTGTCTAGGGTTTCAAATGCTGTATAGTCATGGATGGTTGGGGATGTAGCTCTGGCAAAGCATGTGCTTAGCACACACAGTGCCTCTGGTTTGAGTCTCTTAATACTATTTATGAGAAATAATGAGATGGCAGCTATATTAGATATCAACTATATATTAAGTAGATACCACTTTGTCCTAAGAGCCCACTCATCCTGTATGTTTTTGGAATGTGTTCCAGACAGGTTTTTGTACTTTTTTTGGTGGTAGTGGTGATGGTGCTAGGAATTGAACCCAGAGCCTCTGTACTGAGCTACAGCCCCAGTCTTTTAATTTTTTTAAGAGTATCTCACCTACTCACTAAATGTCATGGGCTGGGCTCCAGCTTGTGACTTTCCTGCCTTGGCCTCCCAGAATGCTGGGAATACCAGCATGTGTCATCATGTCAAGCCTTTTTTTCCCCCCTCCCATCTGGTACCTGGAATGGAACTCCCAACCTTGCTTTTGCTAGGCAGGCACATGAGCTTCTGAGCTATATACCCGGCCATGTGAGGCTTTTTGTTACTCACTTGTGGGATATAGGCTCTTCCCTTAAAGAAGAATTTTTATCTTTTCATTACTTCAGTTAACAAATGCACACATATTTCTCAAGTGTAATTGTATATAGTATAAATATCTACTATATATTAATGTGTTGTATATGTACACTCATAAAACCATGCCTGAGAAGTAAGTTCAGAGTTTTGAAATTAAAGTTCTCAGAGTCTGACAAATAAACTAATCAGCAGGTCGGATTTCAGGTCTAACCAGTAGTAATCCCAAACCCAGCTAATACCGGTTGTGATGGCCTGTGCCACATAGCTCAGTGGGATGCAGTGATTGCAGTTGCATTGTTCAATGAATGCTTTAACTATACAGTATTTGCATTTTGTTTCCATACTGGGGTTGGAGCCCAGACTAGGAACCCACATGCTAGGCAGGCACTCGCACAGCTAGCAAACTGCGTATTTTCTGTCAGAATTCCAGAACTCACTGTAAGTTTAATGCTGATGTGAGTTTCATAGCATTTTCTGGCAGTCCATTATTTATGCTCTGTAATATTGTGATCTTTTTCTTTGAATCTTGGGGCTGTCTCAGGCTATTGATAAAAGAATTCTTAGCACCCAGTGATGGGTGATTTCTAGCCATTTGGCTCACATTAAAATTTTTTGTTTGTTTTTTGGAGACAGGGTCTTACTGTGTAGTTCAGACTGACCTTGAACTACTATGTAGGGCAGGCTGGTTCTAACTTTTGATGATCCTTCTGCCTCAGTTTCCCTGAGTGCTGGGATTACTGACATGCCCCACCACACCTGATAGCACATTAGAATTTTTGTATCTTTCTTGTGGATTAACTCTGCTACCTTTAATCGTACCCCTCCTTCATTGCCTTTAGCCTTTAGGTGTCCTTTGTATGATGTTAGTGTAACTGTCTGTCGGTAAATGTTACCTGTGGTAGATGTTCTTCCATTCTTCAGCTTTCACACTTCCTTTGCCCTGGAAAGCATTGTCAAGTTGGATTTAGATTTTTTTTTTTTCTTTTAGTCTGGCATTTTCAGAATTAAATCAAAATATTTAGTTCACTTGTTTTAAATGTAATCGTTGCTATAAATGGTGTGTGTGTTGTGGTTTTCTTTTCTCTTTATGAGACTGGAGATCTGACCCAAGGCCTCATTCTAGGCAAATGCTTGACCACTGAGCTCTCGATGCCCAACCCAAGTTCCCCCAACCCAAGCTTTCCTTTTCTCTTGCTCTCTTGTGCTTTTCCTCCCTGCATGTGCTCTGCCACAGAGGCATGTGCCAGACCTGTTTGTTTTATTTTTTTTTTAATTTTTTGTTTGTTTATTTATTTATCTTGTGTGTGTGTGTGGCCAGCTCAGCCCACCAGGGGGCGGGGCTGGCTGGCATGTGGTGCTGGGGGATTGAACAGCGGTCCCTGTGCTTTGCTTAGCTTTGCTTGTTCTAAGTAGGTGCTTTAGACCACTGAGCCATCTCACCAGCCCTGTTTGTTTTATTTTGAAATGGGGTTTTGATAAGTTACTCAAGGTGGTCATGAAGTCCTGAGCGTCTTTCTGAATGCTGGATGATAAAAGCCGGTCTTTTTCAGAGAGGCAAGCACCCTTGCTGTGCTCGCTCCGTGACCTGTCACACTGTACTGTTGGGAGATGCACTGAGGAGTGAGGTGGTGTGGCTGTTTGATCAGGCCTTGTTTCCCCCTCACTTGCCTTACTCTTAGCAGATGCCTGTCCAGGTGTTCATCGTCGGGTGTGCTTATGAGGGCTCCTGCCTTGTGCTTTATGCTGGTATTAAAATTTCAAGCTTGATCTTCAGTTTTGTCTTGAAGCCCTCCCTGCCAGCTGTGGAGTTTGGATGAACGCCTTCAGGTGAAAGCCAGCCTTGTGCTGGGCCATTTAATCCATACCTCTTTCTCAGAGCTCTCAAAGTCTCAATTTTCATTTCTTCCAAAAACTTCCATGGTTCTTCCTCAGCAGAGTGCAGCTTCTCACCTTTTGCTCTAAAATCAGAAAATATGCTTGGGAAAAAGTGGCTGCACAGTGTCATCTGATTTCTCTACAGTTCCTCTTTTACCAGACTTTTCTAGACTGTTTTAATATGGATTGCTTCAGTGGCTCTGTGATGCCTTCAAACATTGATTTTTAAAATGTATCTGGCTTTCCTAGTTCTCAGCAGGAGTGTTGGTCTGGCACAGGCTCCTCTGTCATACTGAAAAAGAGAGTCTCTGCTAGGAATGAAGTCAGAAGAAGTGAATCTTGCATAATTGTTTTTTGTTTTGCAGCACTGGGGCTTGAACCCAGAGCCCCAAGTGTCCGAGGCCCACGGCCCTAGCACTGAGGTGCACTCCTCTCTATTCTGCCTTCACTGAGCTCTCAGAATGGGTGAGGGGTAGAGGGAAAGAAAACTGTCTCCCCAGCTAATTTGCCCATCTTCTGAATCAGTCCTTGAGGGACTTCAGGAACTGTCTTTTGAGTCCCTGCTCTTTCTGGGACAATCACTCATGAACACAGAGTGGGCGTCATCTGGTCATTGGTCACTGTAATAGACCTTGTGTGACAGGAGCTATTTGTAAGCTCTGTAGGAACTGGAGAGAACTGTGTTCTGTCAACAGGAAAGACAGATGTTTTGATGTTGTCTGACAGGGTGGGATTTGAAGGTGGCCAGAGGGCGTGGAGGTGTGTTTGCAGGGAGGATGAGTGGATATTCATTAGCAATGCAGGCCACCTTTGAGGATCCTAGGGGTGCTTTTACGGCCTACATAAACCAGGACTATTACTCAATGTGGATATGGGATGTGATGGCCCTACGTGTGGAGGGTAAGCCAGCTCTGAAGCCATTGCCTTATGTCAAATTGTGGAAAACTCATTTCTTTGTAGAGTTTATGATTCTAGTGGATGGTATATTATTTTTCTAGGGCTGCTCTAACAAATCAGCATAAACTAGCTGGCTCAACATAATAGAAGAGTATTCTTTTGTAGTTCAGGAGGCTGAGGTATCTTCAGGCCCCTGCTCCAAGGGACAGTGCTGGCAAGGGCATGGCTGGCATTTGGGGTCCCTTGGCTGCAGCCCAGTCTGTCTCTGCGAGCCCCTAGCCATCCCTGTGCGTTGAGCTGCATGCTTCCCATGGCACTCTTGGGAGGCCACCGGTCTTTGGACTCAGAACACCTTATCTCCTGAAACTTTTTAAGAGGCATTCACAGGTGTTGGGGTTAGGACTTCAAGTTACACTTTCTGGGGGAGCAGAGAGTGGCGTAATTCAGCTCAGAATGGGTGGGTCAGGTTTAGCAGCTTTTGACAGCTTCTGCAGTTTAATTGGCGTACATTTTCATTACTTTCTGACTAGCATTTAAGGAATGTTTATTTTGTTTAAACTTACAGTTTATGGAGTGCCTTATGTCATCTTATGAATCTATATTCAGAAAATTTTCTCAACTAGTAACTCAAATTTCAGTGCCTTGTAGATTGGTTGTACAGTTTTGTTTTGATTGTATCATCTGTAGTGCCATTTTAAAATTCAGTTTCTCAAATACTTTATCACACTTAGTTTTTTATGTATACTAATGAGTTAGGTAATACAGATTTAAATTTAATGATAATCCTTTAATTTAGTGGTAGGGCATTGTTGGTCCAGCTTGGAATGTCATTTTACATATGTATATTAGGTTTTAGGTACAAGGCTCTTCTTGGAAGCTTAAAGCATAATAAAATATTTATTTGGTTCTGCCATCTAATCAATGTGAATGGGTTCATTTTCAACCCAGGCACTATAAAAGGTTGTTTTTTGGTCAGTTTTGTCTTTTTAGTTATGTCTTATTTACAGCTTTGCTGAAGCCAGTTCACCCTTAACTTTGTTTTGTACTGGGGATTGAACTTAGGATCGTGGGCTTTCCAGGCAGGTGCTTATGCTGCTGAGCTATAACCCCCACCTCCCAACCCTTAACTCTTAGAAAAGGCCACTTTCTATATTGATTTGCTATTACTTGGGTGATATTAAGATAAATGTATTTTGGTTAGACACTTAGGGAATAAGTTGGCCATTTGCGGAATGGGCTGCTTCTCTGGAAGAGAGGCTTTTGCTGGGAGAGAAAGGGCTGGAGCCGCCAGGTTATTTTGTAAGTGGCTTTGAGCTGGTGGCCTTGGGAGTGACATGGTCACTGGATTAGAGTCACACTCTGTGAGGAGGGTGTGATCAAGTACAACAGAAGGTCGTTGTGTGGAGCTCATTTCTTAAGAATGTTTCTCTGCTGGCTCTGCACATTCCCACAGCAGAGAGCTCCGCATTATGCATGGGGGGGGCAGTTGGCTGGGCCAGTGGCACCAGGGTACCTTGTTGCATTATATTGACGTTGAGTGTGTGACCTTCACCTTCATTTTAGAAGCAGTATATTTAATTTTATGAAAGTTGAAAAAACTGGGGTACAGATTTAAGACACCAAGTCTGATTAAAACTGTCTTTATAAATTACAGAGCGGAAGACTAAATGATAATATAAACAAGAGTACCTATAAATTAAAAGAAAAGAGGATTAGTGATGTAGAAAAATGAGTAAAGAATATGAACAGTTACTTGATTTAAAGAAAATAGACTAATGCCAGTCAATAAAAATGACTAAATTTCTTAGGAAAGGACACATTAAAGCAAAAAATGCAGACTGGGGCTGTATTTCATGGCAGAGTGCTTGCATAACCTGTGGGTGACCCTAGGCTCCATCCTCAGAATAGCCACAGAACAGACAAGGAAGTGCTGAAACTGGGAGTGCTGGCATGCCCCTCCAGAGCCCAGCTGTGCAGGAGGCTGAGGCAGGAGAATAGCAACATAGCAAAGACCCCCTTGTCTTTTAAAAACTAGGAATATTTTTTTCTTTGCTTGTTACATATGCAAAAATTAATTTTAATAAAGCTATGTTTGTGAAGCTTGAAAAGTAGATTCCCCCATCCAAATATTAAGTGCTAACCAGGGCTGGTCCTGCCTAGCTGCTGCGATTAGATGAGACAGGAACTTTCATGGGGGTATGGCCACAGACAGACCATTCTCTCATATGCTGTAATACAAGTGGAAAAGTAAGTAGGTGCAACTTTTGTCAGGCCACTCAGGCCACTTCGGTGTGGTACGTGTCAACGTTTTATTTTTTATTTTTATTTTTTGAGACTTGAAGTCTCGCCCTATAGTCTAGGCTGATCTCAGACTTGCTGTAGCCTACACTGGCCTCAAACCTGAGACCCTCCAGCCTCAGCCTCTTGAATGCTAGGATTACCTGTATGTGCCACCATGCCTGACCTATCAAAATTTTAAATGTACATACTTTTTGGTATGGCATTTCTATTTCTAGCAAACTATTCAGAATATGTGACTAGTCTGTTCATACCCTTGTGCTGCCTAGCTGTCAAAGAGTTTTTATTTTGTTTTTTGTAACACTGGGGACTGGATCCAGGACCTTCACACTCGGTTTCATCTCCAGTCCTTTTTACTTTTTGAGACAGCATCTCACTAAAAGTTGCTTAGGCTGGGATCAAACTTGTGATCCTCCTGCTTGAGCTTATAGCTAAGGCTGGCCTCAAATTAACAATGATCTTCCTGCCTCAGCCTCCCGAGCACTGGTGTGTGCCACCAGCCGGTGTACACCACCATGCCCGGCCCTCAAATTATTTTTTTAACATTATTTAAAAATTTAATGCAGTACCTCATTGTTCCGTTTAAATATGTTTTTTCCATTTTCTTATTTGCCTTTCTATTTTGGTTATAGATAAGACCTTTCTAAAACTAGATAGAGGTTTCAATTTATATATTCAAATCTCATTTCCTTCTTGATTTTCCTGCAGCCTGTAAGCTTAGAGGATTTTTAACTTCTTTAGAAGTTTCATAAATGTGTAATTTTAGTTATTTCTATTTTTGTGTTTGTCTTTAAGTTTTAACTCTTTAAGATATCTGTAAAATTAATCTTAGAGCTGTCAGATTGCTGACTGTGGTAGTTATTCTAAAGCTGCTTATTGAAGTTTCCCTCCCTCCCTTCTTCCCTTCTTCCTTTTTGCCCTCCTTCTCTCCCTCCCTCCCTCCTCCTCTCCCTCCCTCTCTCTCATCCTCCTTCCCTTTTTCCCTTCTTCTCTACCTCTCTTCCTTTTTTCAGTATGAACCTATTTCTCACAATATATTGTATTAGGATTCATTTGGGGGTAGTCTGTCTTTTAATGATTTGTCCAGATTTGTCACCAAGTTCACAGTATTTAATTTGCTTACAAAAATAAAAAATAAGAAAATTAGTTTAAGAAATGAAAAAACATCCTAGCCTTTTTGTTATTACTGATGAAATCCAAAAAATTACTACTGAGTTCCAGAAAATCTTACAGGATTTTTATTGTCATTGTAGTAAACTTAGAAACTTTGGAATGCTTGCCTTTCTAAAATAATATTTAATTTTTTTCATTCTGTGCCAGTTATGCCTTACTATTTATCCAAGTCTTCTTTACATATGTCAGTAATTGTGTAGAAAAAAAATTGTGTAGATTACATAATTTTCTCAATAAAATATTTCCAAAGTGTTTTTACATATGGATACTATTGAGGGCTGGTGAGATAGTTCAGCTTGGACTAAGCACCTGCTTAGGCAAGTGCAGGGACTGGGGTTTGATCCCTGGTACCACATGCCATGCTGGCCCTGCCCCTGGGCATGCTGAGCTGGGCATGCTGAGCTGGCCATGGAGACTGGGTGTGGTGGCTCATGCCTATAATCCAGCACTGGGGAGGCTGAAAACAGGAGGGTCATTATGAGTCTGAGCTGTGTAGTGAGACCCTGTACCAAATACATAAAAAGTAAAAAAGCAAATACATACGGATACTATTGTGAATGAGAACTGTTTCTATATTTTCTAACTACTTATTCAGCTACTATAAATAAGAATTCCATAGATTTATGTGCAAATCACTAGCATGCTTCTAATAAACATGAATTCATGACATTTAGCATTTTTAAATTAACTCTTTCAGCCTGGGGAGAAAGCTCAGTCATCTAAGAGCCTAACTGGCAAGTGCAAGGACTCTGGTTTGATTCCCAGTACCACATGCTGTGCTGGTCCCAGACCCCTGGGTGTGGCTGGTGGGTGAAATCAGGCTTGTTGCGCATGACTGTAATCCCAGCTCTGGAGAGGTCAAGACAAGAGGATCACTACTGGTCTGAGCTGTGTAGCAAAACTCTGTACCAAAGAAATAATAAATAAATTAATTAACTTCCATATTAATAGTGTTTCTTTTAGAACTTCTGTATACATAATCATATCTCTCATATTAGACAATAAACTTCTCAGGACTGAAACTGTCTAGTTTTTTGTGTCTCAGGTACCTGTCATATAGTAAGTAGTAAAAAAGTATGTAAATACGTTGAGTGAGTAAATACTAGAGTATGCATATGTGTGTGTGTGTGTGTGTGTGTATGTGCGTGCCGATATATTAACAGTAACTCCATTTCTACTTGTCTGTATATCTTAGTGAGCATCTTTTACTTCTATTACCAGAAAACAAATTTAAGAAACACTTGTAGGTATAATTTGATTTCTTACTCCAGGAGAAGAATGGCTTAGCATGTGAGGGTTGCTTGCGAGTGTCTGACGAAGCCCAGATAAGCTGTTCAGGGGGCCAGCCTGTGGGGTCAGGAAGCAGCCCTCTCCTGACAAGGACAGTGGGAAGCCACCTAGACCCATCAGCTGACTTGTTTCTCTGTGACAGCCTGGCTGATGGGGTGTTGTGTGCACACAAGAACAGGGCACCCTTCTCACTCCTCCTGGCAAGCCGTGGTGGCAGCATGTTTCCTTGGGATTGTTGCTCGCCCACTAGGGGCAGGTGGGTCTGGGCAGGAAAGAAGACTTGAGTCTCCAGCGCTTGATCTGCTGTTTCCACACTTGATCTTAGAGTAACAGCCCAGATGTGACCCTGTGCTTCTTCCTAAATGCAGACCATGTGCTGTGTGTCCAGCTTGGAGGTCTGGTATGGCAGTGCTGAGTTGACTTGGTTTTCCCGGCCCTAACAGAGCCATCAGCAACTCCGCCAGCCATGCAGACAGTGGCATGCAGTTTCCATGGTGCCCTTGCTCACTGTTCTTCAAGGTTAGAAGCAACAGGATGACCCGAGTGATGTGTGCATTGACCCAATGATCAGTGCTTCTTGTTTAAAAACTTTAAAGTTTGGGGCAATTGCAGATTCACTGTAAGTTGCAATGATAATGCAGAGAGGTCCTGTGTTCTCTTCCTGTAGTTTCCCCTTATGATTACGTCTTGTTCACTGTAATGCAGTATTGAAACCAAGAAACTGGCATCTGTGGGATATATGTGTATATTTTTGTACAAATTTATCACAAATATAGATTCTGTAACCACCACGGTCAAGATGCCAGGCTATTCCATAACCCCAGTACTCTGGGAGGCTGAGGCAGCAGGATCACAAGTTTGAGCCCAGTCTGTCTCAAAATAAAAATACAGAAAAGGGCTGGGAGTGTAGTTCTGTGTGAAGGCCCTGGGTTTAATCCCCAGTACAAAAAAAAAAAAAAAAAAAAAAAAAAAAAAAAAAAAGAGGAAGGAAACGGCAGGGGCTCTAGAGATGTGTCTCAGAATCTGAGGGTAGTATGCAGCTAAGCCTTGGTAACCAGGAATTAGCACTAGGAGATTGCAGCAGCTCAGGTCCCACAAAGTACTTTTCTCCTGCCGCTTTTCCCTGCATCTTGGTATGCATCTTTGATACTTGGACCACTTGACGGAACATGGTCGCACCACACTACTCTTCCAGCAGTCAGAACTCTCCGGCCTCATTCCGTTTCTAAAACTCCTTGGAAAAAAAACAAAAAACAAGAAACTGCTTTGAAGAGACTCAGCTGCAGTATCTTGTATGTGAAGAAGTAGCAAGTGGCTACTGTATCAGATATAGCTGCTGGCAGCCTATCTGTGGTTTAGAGGGACAGTTTCCTAATAAAAAGACATGGCTAACACATGGGTGGGGCAAGCTCCCCCAAATGTGTCCATTTTAGTCCCATAGACCTGTGCTGTGGTATTTGTTGTCCAAAATTTTTTAAATGGACTGAACTGGTATAGGAAAACAGTGAGTATTCCTTAGTGCCCATTCCTGTTGGAAAGGAAGAAGGGACTAAAGTAATGGTGAGATAATTCAGTCAGGCTCTAAAAAGCAGTTTCAGAGGTTTCAGGCTATGGTCAGCTGGACTGTGATGAGGCAGAGCACCATGGTTGGGTCAGTGAAAGCATCCTCTTCATTCATGGTGGCTGGAAGGGAAACAGGAAGAGCAGGGGCCCGGGTGTCCATATCCCATTCAGTGGCCCAGTGACCTGACTCCCTCACATAAGGCCCTGTGGCTCCCTGAGGCCCAGGCCCTGTTCTGCTAGGTGCCTTACCAGTGGCATCTAGCTCAGTCCTGACATGCAGTGACACTTAGTAAATGTTTGTGCTGAGCAAATGTTATAATCCTCATGGCGTTCAGTTCTTTTTGTCACGTTTGAATTGAATGCGTGCCATCAAGTGCCTCTTTTCTTTTGCTTGTTTGGCTGTTTGTAGAAAGAACAGTGTGTCAGCGTGGATGAAAAAGTGTGATGTTACGCATATGTAACTTTAAATGTGATACAGTGGAGAATGAACATTGGTACCTGTTAAGATAGTCAGGTTTCAGCTCAAAATCAAGATCCCTAGGCTGGCCACACAGCTCAGCAGATTAAAGTGCCTGTTTAGGCAGACTCAGGGACCAGGTTTGATCCTTGGCGTGCATGCGGCCTCATCCCCTGGGGCGTGCTGAGATGAGGATTGAGACTGGGTGTGGTGGGGCATGCCTATAATCCCAGCATTTGAGAGGCTGAAACAGGAGGATCACTTTGAGTCCAATCTACATAGTGAGACCCTGTAGAATGTACTAACTACATAAAAAAAAAGAATCCCTTTTGTTTATTCAGCTTTGAAGTGGTGATACTAAGTCTTTAGTTTTGATGAGCAGATGATTTTGGGGTGGCTCTGAGGTTTGAACCCGGGGGCTCACTCATGCTAGGCAAGTGCTCTACACCGAGCTACCTTCTCAGCCCTTTTAATTTTATTTTTGAGGCAGTGAAGTTAGCATATTTCCTGCCTCAGTCTCTCTGGTAGCTAGGAGGTGTGTCCCACCTCACCTTCTAGATGCTTTTGTCTATTTTCTATTTTGTAGGTCCCTGATGCGAGCTTTCTGCAAGTATTTTTTCCTCTGTTGAAGGCAGTTTTGTCTCTTCCTACCTATCAGCGGAAGAAAAGGACTTCTTCCCACACATCAGGGGTTATGGTTCTTGCTCTCTTAACACCAGTCACATGGTAGCAGCAGGAAAAAATAGGAACTGATAAAAATGAATCATCCTAACAATAATGTTAAGGTTCACTGAATGCCAAAGGAAGCAGGAGGAAATGCCTGTCATCCCAGCACTCAGGAGGCTGAGGCAAGAGGATCACTGAGTTCAGGCCAGCCCCAGGCTACAGAGTGAATTCAAGACCAGCCTGAACTGCAGAGTGAGACCCTGTCTCAAAAGTAAAACAAAGCAGAACTAGCAGAAAAAAGTATAGAAAAAGCAGTAGGCTGAAGCGTGAGTGTGTGCACTTTGAGAAAAGGTGATGTGATTGAAATGTGTGCAGAGATGTGAGTTTGGGCAGGAGGCGACACATAGTGTAGTTTGAATTTTAGAATCTTACCTGGTTTCAAATCCCCTCCTGTTGTTTGGTTGCAGTAAGGTTTATGTACTTTTGAAAAGTTCTCTGAACCTCAGTTTTCTCCTAACTCCGACTTAGCTTTTGTGAGAATAGAATAACCTTATTAAATACCTGCTGCAGTATTGGGCACTTGATGAGGGGCAGCAGATGGGAAGCTCTGTTATTTTGCCCTAGATTACTAACGGCCTTAAATGCTACTTTAACAATTAAAATTATACTGATATTTTAATTATACTCACTTTCTGGTTTATGTTAAATTATTTCAGCCAAGAGAAAGTGTTCACTTTCATAGCATTGAAGCAAAGTTCTTTTTTTTGTGGTGGAACCAAGGATTGAACTCAGGCCCTTGAGCTTGCCAGGGAAGCGTTTATTCCACTAAGCCATCTCCCTGGCCCCTGCAAAGTTCTTTTGAGCAAACAGTGTAAGGTACTGAGACTGTTGAGAGTATGGATGTCCAGCCTTCTGGCTTCCTTGAGGTACGCTGAGTGTGTATACAGTAGGGAATATAGTGGATGTACACAAGTAACAAATCTTTCTTTTAAAAATTTGTATTATAACAATAAAATAGGACAGCATAGGTACAAGTAATGGAATATTTGACCTTCTTTTGTGAAACTAATGCAACAGTGTTTAGTTTGACAGAGGCAGTTGCAGTTCTCAGTGAATTCTCAAGGTGCTTGTCAGAAATTTTTGGTCCACTTTTATTTACTTTGTGTGCTACACACTGAAAATAATTGTTCAAAAAGCCAGGTATAGTGATGCATGCCTGTGATCCCAGCATTTGGGAAGTTGAGGCAGGAAGATTCCCATGAGTTTGAGGCTAGCATGGGCTACATAGTGAGTTTAAGGCCAGCCTGAACTATACTGTGAGACCCCATCTCAAACAAACAAAATTGTACATACTACTAAAAATGATGACGGCCTGGGGAGCTAGTTGGGCCCTGGGGAGATAGTTCAGGGTCCTGAGTTCAATCCCTGGTACCACAAAAAAAAAAGTGATGACACACATAAGTGTAATTGTAAAGTGAGCAATAATCTTTTTTGGGAAGTCTTATAAAAATGTACTAAAAGCTTGAGACATTTCTAGCTAAACAGGTGGACTTTGTTAAGTGAAATCAAGCAGACATTTTAAATACTGTATTGGTTCTCTGGTATGAGAATCAAAAAGTGTAAATAAGTACCAAAGTGTATAATAGATATTGGGAAATGAGAGGAAAATGTTCAAATGAGGAGGGGAAAAAGAGAAGGAGGAGGGGAAAAGGAAAGAAGGGACAAAAAAAAAGTACACAAGCAAAAATAGAAACAAAACTTGTAAATGGGGAAGAAGGGTTAAAAGAGGGTAAGGGAGGACAATGGAAAAAGCAGCAAGATACATTATGTACAGGTACAAATCTCTGTGCTGAATGTTATTATGTTTATCTAAAATGTATCAATAAGGGCCAGCCAAATAGCTCGGCAGATTAAAGCACCTGCAAGCAGGCGCAGGGGGGGGAGGGGATAAATCCCCAGGCCTGTGGTGCCGACCCCGCCCCTGGGGCATGCTGAGATGGTGATTGAGACTGGGCATGGTTGGCATGCTCCTGTAATCCCAGCTCTTAGGAGGCTGTAAACACGGGATCACTACGAGTCCAATCCGGTAGTGGGACCCTGAACACCCTGTAGACCCTTCCCTAAAATACAAAAAAAAAGTATCAATAAAATTTTTAAAACTGCAAAAAAAAAATTAAAAGCAAACAGTACACTCTGGAAAGCTGAGAATGGGGACCACAAATTTGAATCCAGTCTGGGCAATTTAGTTACCCTGTATCAAAAATTAAAAAATAAATAAATAAAATAAAAAACTGAGGATGTAACTCAGTGGAAATGCTTAGTATTACAAAGAAAAAAGTCCCTAGTACCAAAAAGAAAACAAGTCTAGTAAAGAGACATGGTGAAGTTTTTCTGAGTTGAATGATTGCAACAATTTCTTTTCCTAATCTTATATATGTAATTATGATACCCTGAGCCTGAAAAGGTTGATGCTTTTTTTTTGTACTTCTTGTACTACAGCTGCTGAACTATTTTAATTTATTCAGTTATTTTTCTGAAATAACACAATTACAAGTTCAGTAATTATGTAAGAAAACTTACACATCTGTTTAATAACAACAAATGACTGTCTTGGCAGACACACACACATGCACACACATGCATGCATATATGTATGCACAGACACTCATGCGGGGGGGGGGGGTGAAGTACCATGACTGGTGGTGACCGTGTTTTGCTGCCATGCCACATTTGTGGTGCTGTCTGCTCACGCAGGGCCCGTTCTGTGACTGTGTGGTCTGCAGGAAGTGGACTCAGCGGTGCATGCCCGCTGCGCACTGTCTTTGTGTGCTTGCCTGCCCAGGCCGCTGGAGCCCTGCACAGAGGGGTCCTGAAATATGACCGAAAGTCACACAGTACTGTACCAGTCTGTGACCTCGCCAGGCCATGTCACTGCGGCCCGGGGCCCCATTGCTGTTGCTGGCTGCCAGTTGGATACCCGTGAGTGTTCTGAGTGTACTCTGTCCCTTGGGACAAAACGGTAGCCCTTTAGTAGCAGCTAAGAAGGATGCGTTCTTGCTTTAAATAATGTGGGAATGTACTTTTTCTTGTAAAGAATATGGAACACGAGACTTCCATCCCAGCTGTTCTCAGTGTTAATGTGTGTGGTGGGGCTTGGAAACTGCTTCCTCCAGAGAGCCCAGTGCCGCGCCTGCAGCATGCCACTGCTGTTCTGTGCTCTCCCAGCCCTGCCCCTGCTGCCCCTGCTGCCCCTGCTGCCTCTGCCGCCTCTGCTGCCTCTGCCGCCTCTGCCACCTCTGCTCTGTTCTGTCATTAAGAGTTTGGCCACTGTAAGGGGAGTCACATTGTAGCTGTCTTTTACTCATTCATTTAGAATGATGTCCTCAAGGCTCATCTGTTTTATAACATGTGATTGTTTTCTAACTTATGTATATATTATGTATATCTTTATTATGTATCTTTATTATATATATGTGGCACAGTTTATATATGGCATGCATATATATATGTATATAATATGGCACTATTTATGCATCATGCAGCCTGCTACCTCTGACTAATGTGAATAATGCTGCAATGAACATGAGTATATAAGTATCATTTGGAGATCTTGTTTTCAGTCCTTTCAGATACATAGCCAGAAGTGGGATTGTCAGGTTGCATGGTCAATTCTGTTCTTAGTTGTTACTTATTTATTTTTTTTTTCAAAGAAAGATAGGAGATCACCATTTTGCCCATACTAGACTTGAACTCCTGGTCTCAGGTGATCCTCCTGCCTCAACCTGCCAAGTAGCTGGGACTGCACATGTGTATCTCTGGACTTGGGCCCTATTTTTACTTTTTTTGAGGAATGCCCACACTGTTTTCCATAGTGGCTAGCACACTACATTCCCTCAGAGTGCAGAAGGGCTCTAATTTCTCCACATTTTCATCAGAACATGTTTTTTCCAGGGTTCTTTTGAAAGTGGCCATCCTAACATAGGTGTGAGGCGATAGCTCATTGTGATTTTGATTTGCAGTTCCCTGATGCTTAGTCTTTTGATGTCTTTTCATGTATTTGTTGACCATTTCTTTCTTTCTTTCTTTTTTTTGTGAATTTAGGGCAGGGTCTACAGGGTCTCACTATGTAGATCAGACTCGTAGTGATCCTCCTGTTTTCACCCTCTCAAGCTCTGGGATTACAGGCGAGCACCACCACGCCCAGTCTCAATCGAACCCCGGTCACTGTGTTCTGCTGCAGTAGGCACTTTAGTCTGCTGAGCTATCTGGGCAGCCTGTCCTTTTCTTTTTGTTTGTCTGTTTTTGTTTTTATGAGACAGGGTATTGCTATGTAGTTCAGGCTGGCCTTGAACTCACTGTGTAGCCATGCTCACCTTCAGCTCATGGCAATCCTCCTGCTTCAGCTTCTTGAGTACTGGGTTACAGGCATGTGCCACCATGCCCAGCTTGTTGGCCATTTCTCTGTCTTCTTTGGAGACTAGTCTGCTCAAGTCCTTTGTCCTTTTATTGTTGCAGAGTTATACATGCTGGAGATTAACTCTTTTTTCAGCTATGTGGTTTGCAAGTGTTTTGTCCCGTTCCACTTTTCACTCTGTTGATGCTTCCTTTGCTGTGTAGAAGTTTTTAGGTTTGAAGTCCTATTTATCAATTTGCTTTTGCTGTCAGATCTAACAAGTCATTGCCAGATCTAAGGTCAGGGAGCTTCCCCACAGTGGTTTCTTTTATGATACCTATAGTTTGTGATTATATGTTTAGGTCTTTAATCCAGTATTAGTCCTTTCTTGGGTATTCTTTATATTTTGAGTAGAGAATAAGCAAAAAAATGTTTTGCAAAATTTTTACTGATAGAACTATGTTGGGACTTTGTGACACTTACCAGCATTTTCCTATGTCCATCCTCCTGACTATGTCCATCTTCTTTCCAGCTTGACTCTCATGGACTCAGGCATGCTTTTGTTCATACTTGCTGTGACTTTAGTTAATAGAATGGTAGAGAATTCATTTTCATGTGTTCTTGTTTGTCCCTTGATTAGCAGGAAGAAGATGAGCCTTAAATCTGAACGCCGAGGAATTCATGTGGATCAGTCTGAGCTCCTATGCAAGAAAGGATGTGGTTACTATGGCAATCCGGCTTGGCAGGGCTTCTGCTCCAAGTGCTGGAGGGAGGAGTACCACAAAGCCAGGCAAAAGCAAATTCAGGAAGATTGGGAGTTGGCAGAGCGGTAAATGGACTTGGCCTAGGGGTGGTGTGGCAGTGTTCTATCAAGTCTCTCCCCTCCCCTCCCCTCTCCTCTCCTCTCCTCCCTTCCGTTTCCCTCCCCTCCCGTCTCCTGTCCTCCTCCCCTCCCCTTTCCTCTCCCTCTCCTCTTCCTTCTGTATTTGGTACAGGGTCTCACTACGCAGCTCAGACTCGGCCTCTGGGATTACAGGCATGTGCCACCATGCCTGGTCTTCATCTTGGTGGTTGGCTCAGTGTATCCAAGTATGGGGCCAGCATGGCACGTGGTGCCAGGGATTAAACCTGGTCCCTGTGCTTGCCTAAGCAGGTGCTTAATCTGCTAAGCTATCTCACTGGCCTTTTTTTTTCTTTCCTTTCTTTTTTAAAACTCTTTTAAGAATCATTTATTTATTTATTTGGTACAGGATCTCACTACACAGCTTGGACTTGTAGTGATCCTCCTGTCTCATCCTCTCCAGTGCTGGGATTACAGTCATGTACCAGCACACCCAGTTTCTTTCTTTCTTTCTTTCTTTTTTTTTTTTTTTTTTTGCGGAACCAGGGATTGAACTCAGGCCCTTGCGCCTGCCAGGGAAGCACTTATTCCACTGAGCCATCTCCCCAGCCCCATCACACCCAATTTCAGTGGTGGGCACAGCTTGCCCAGGGTTCCAGGGCCGGTGCTGCATGTGGTACCAGGGATCAAACCTGGGTCCTTGCACTTGCCAGTCAGACGCTTAAGACTCTCTCTCCAGCCCTTAATTGCTTTTTTCTGTCCTGAGTCTCACCTCCCTCAGTTGTTCACACAGCTGCTCGCATTATTTTTCTGAGGCACAGACCTGATATGCTAGCTCCTTGGCCCTATAAACTCCCTCGGTTTCTTGTGAAATAATGAAATCTAGAATAATAGTGGGCTTTGCAGCCAGGGCTCCTTCCCCTCTGGCACTTTCCCGTGCACCCAGCGTCACAGCCCCTCATGTGCTCAACCCTCTGCCCAGCTTGCTTGCTGTGAGGCACAGTACACACTTTTACACCTGGCGTTTCTTCTCCTTTCACTTATAGCATCCTGTTTCTTCCCTCAGCCCAGGTGTCACCATTATAAAATCCTCCAGCTCCTGTGACAGTTAAGTTGTTCGGTCCTGTGTTCTCATAGCATTTGTTTTCTGCTCTATTCTAGGTGAATCAACTTATTAAACTATAATTATTTGTTTATCTCTCCATTTCAACTTGAACTTACTAGAGAAAAGGATAGTGATGGAGAACTTTTTAAAGCTTTCAGTGATAACAAACAGCTGGCTGTGGCACGCATGCTGCAGGTTTATCACTACTGGACTAGGCTGTTTCATACAACCCTAACACAGTTCCTGAGGCTCGTAACCCATGGAGACGTTCCCATCTGAAGCCTATAGAAGCATACATACTGTTGCCTTCTATCAGTGACCTCAGATTTATTTGTTGCTTGTAGCCTCTAGTCATAAAATTTTTAGATCATCCCGAATTAAGTGAGTAGTAGCCTTTTGATACAAGGGGGACCTGGATGCTATCTAGATCATTTATAATCCTCTCTTCAATTTCAGGCTTCAGCGGGAGGAGGAGGAGGCCTTTGCCAGCAGTCAGAATAGCCAAGGGGCCCAGTCACTCACATTTTCCAAGTTTGAAGAAAAGAAAACCAATGAGAAGACACGAAAGGTTACCACTGTGAAGAAATTCTTCAGTGCTTCCTCCAGGGTTGGATCCAAGAAGGGTAATTTTCTATTGCTCTTTTTTCTTTCCAGCTGAATGAGATACAGAGTAGATCCACAGTGTACATGGTAGGCACAGCTTTCTATTTTTATAAGCTTTTTTTAAGGAACACCAGCCCAGATTTGAAACCAAAATTAAACTTGGGGGCTACACATTATATGAGTAATTCTGTCTTTAATTGGAGGTCATTGTGTTTTAGAGAAGCTTGTTTATTCTACCGGGGGAATAAAGACAGTTGAAATATCTACTTTATAAAATCTATTCCTGTCTGGGTGACTGTATCTTTGGTGGTTTTGTATTTGGGTCTCTATTTGTCCCCTTTGTATGATGCCCTCACTGTCTGCAGCTGATAGAAGTGTCTACTTCTAGGCTTGAGAGTCCTCTGAGAGGCTTTCTTTCTGAAAGACAAGTTGTGTCATAGGGAAATGTATGGAGAACAGATAGGAAAAGGGTCACTGTGCCCCTAGGGGCATGAAAGTAACTCATTAGGTATCTTTTTAGTACATGGATTTGTATGTAGATGGCCTTGTTCATCCTGCTTCCTTATATGCTGCATAGCCATAGGAGCGTAGTCAGTGACACGATGGGCATCCTGCCATCCAAGTGGCTTGATGTGAAGCAAGAGGAGAATCTGTGTTAGCACCCCATCTCTGAACCTCAAGTTGCTACTTAGGAATTACAAGGTACATTGAAGATGGTGACAGACTGGGAGGAGCTGTCTTTTCAGAGCCATATTTCTTGTAGCCCAAATGCCACCTCAGGGTAGTTTGGCCTGCTAAAGATAGGAGGATGAATAATAACAATATGGCAAGAGACTCCATTTTCTTCTTAACTCCATTTTAGAAGTCGCTTAAACTTTAGGTGAATTCACTCCTCACCCCCTTCCCTTTTAGTAAACCATTAAATCCACACAAAAAAGCCCAATGCTCACTAAGGAACAAACACATTAAGTAAGCTAAAATTTAGCCGTATTAACAAACCCCTGGGAAATACAAACCTTGTAACGTTTTTTGTAAAATTCTTTAGCAGATTTTTTATGATTCTTTTCCCCATACTCATGTTGCCCAAGTACTTCACTACTTTCTTTGCTCTTCATTCCTTCCTGTATTTAGTTCTTTATTTTATTTATTTATTTTTGTTTTGTTATATTTTTGGCGGAACTGGGGATTGAACTCAGACCCTTGCGCTTGCCAGGGAAGCACTTATTCCACTGAGCCATCTCCCCAGCCCCTTTTGTAAAATTCTAAAATGAGGTAATGTGGTTATTTCGGTTACTTGTAAGTATATAAAAACCCACTAGAGTTATCTGGCTGTCAACATTCTCTGATTTTGCATCAGGTTGTTGTCCTGCCAGCAATAAAAGCCTTGTTTGATCCCATTTTTGGTCTCTTGTGTTTATCTAGCTGAATTTTTCCACAACAGTAGTACTGCCCTTAAGATTCTTCCAGGCATAGTGGCTATTGCTACTGTCTTTTCTTTTATTAAAAGGAGATGTTGCCTGTAACAAAAATACAGACATCTCTTTAGGAAATACATTTAGCTGGTCACAGTGGCACAGGCCACCTACTTGGGAGGCTGAAGCAGAAAGGTCACTTGGCCTCAGAGGTTCAAGGCTGGGCTAGGTAACATAGTGAGACCCTGTCTCATAACAATAAAAAGAAATACACCTTTAATCTTTTTGGTCACATGATCAATTTGGAGTTATTTTCTGCATGGCTCAGGCTTTATTAGAAGTTGGTGTAGTAGAGTAGATAAAGGAATAGCTTTGGACTCACTCCTGGTTTGAGTCCCAGCTTTGCTGTGAGGTAGCTGCCTGACCTTGGGCAGGCTAATCTCCCTGAGGCCTGTCTGTGCTGAGGGAGGGTAATACCTGTCAGAGCCACGCAGTGGGACTGAATGAGCTGGTGTGCATAGGGTGGAGCCCAACACCAACAAACAATAATCTCCAAGAAGTGTTAGCATTTTAAAATGCAGTGGTCTTTCTGTTGGAATAATCTCTGCTTATAAAAAGTTCAAAGCCATTGATCACAGCCACCCATACCTGTATAGTTTAAATTCTGTTTCCTGCTGTAGACACATCTCCATTAGCCTTACAAATTTGTGCTATGCTATGAAATGGTATATATTTATTATAGCAGATAAAATAGTAAAAAAAAAATTATAAACCCATCCGCTTTAATTGCCCCAATGCACAAGCAACACTGAAAAGCCATGAAGTTTTACTAGTTTACCCAAGGATATATAATGAATTGGTGGGTTAGAGTTTAGGTCCCCTAACTCCCGGTTCAAGTTTTCTCCATTTTACCTCTTTACCTCAAGTATGTATGTACCTTAGAAAACTAGTTCATATGTAAAAAGTACTAAATACATGTACTAAAAGTACTAAATGTACTAAATAGTACTAAATACATAGTACTAAATACATGTACTAAAAGTACTAAATACATGTGTATAGTCATGTATTTTTCATGACTCCCTCAGTGACCTAAAAGCCTCTGTGTAGTATGGATTTTATTATGAAAAGAAGCTTCATAATCCAGGCCAAGGCCTGTAATTTTCATTGTAAAAACTTGTATACAGAATACTTTTTAACCTTTATCTTTTGAAAATAGTTTTAGGGACTGGGGCGATGGCTCAGTGGAATAAGCGCTTCCCTGGCAAGTGCAAGGACCTGAATTCAATCCCCAGTAAAAGAGAGAAAGAAAAAGAAAAAATATTTTTAACCTTTTTCTTTTGAAAATACTTTTGTATCTAAAAAGGCGGGTGACCTTTGAGGCATGGAAAGTTATCTGTGGGAGTGCTTTGATTCTGTTTTCTGGGGAGGGGTGTGTGTGTGTGCCTCTATGTGTGTGTGACTTAGGACTGAACCGAGGACCTTGTACATGTTAGGCAAGTGATCTACTTCTTTTTTTTTTTTTTTTTTTGCGGAACCGGGGATTGAACTCAGATTCTTGCGTTTGCCAGTCAAGCGCTTATCCTACTGAGCCATCTCCCCGGCCCCTCTACTTCTGATTTATATCCCCAGGCCTTCTTCGATTTTATTTTTAAATAAAGTGTTGCTAAATAATTCAGGTTGGCCTCAAACTATGATCTTCCAAATAGCTGGTGTTACAGGTGTGTACCACCGTGCCCAGTTGTCTGGGGAGGTTTTGGTTTTGGCCTACATATCTGGCAGCTGGGAATCATATTCACTTTTTCATATTCCTTCATTAATTTGCCTTATCTTTTTTTTTTTTTTTGGTACCAGGGATCAAACTCAGGACCTTGCACTTGCCCGGCAGGTACTCATGCTGCTGAGCTGTCTCCCCGGCAGTTGGCCTTATCTTAATTGCTAAATTTGTACCTTAGATTTTTACTTTCGTAGTTGTTTTTATATATAGAAAGCTTCAAGCATTTAAAAATACTTCAGGTTGGAAAGAAGATGCTCTTGAATCTTTATCTCCCCTGTGTAACTTGGCAGATGAACTTTTCATGTCAGCCAGGTTACTTGTTGGCTTGTTGGGTGGGGGCAGGGTTAGCCTGTAGTAAGTGCATTTTGTTTTTCTCTTTTCAGTACCAGGGAATCAAACCTAGGTCCTTGCACATGCTAGGCAAGTGCTCTGCCACTGGGCCACATACCCAGCCCTGCTAAGTGTAGTTTAAACTCATTATATCAGGATTAGACATAGACTTTTTGTTTTCTGTGTTCTTTATTTTACTTACTTATTTTTACGTATGTGGCATAGGGCCTCATTCCAGAGCTTGGACTCAGCCTCTCCAGTACAGGGATTGCAGGTGTGCACCACTATGCCTGGTCTCAGTGGCTTGGGAGCAGGGCTGGTGCAGCATGTGGTGCTGGGGATGGAACCCCGGTCTCTGCGCTTGCCTAAACAGGTGCTTTTTAGTCCTAAGCTGAGCTATCTCGCTGGCCCTTTTATTTTACTTCTTTATACACAATGCTCTTGATATTTTACTTATATTAATAACACAAAAGAAAACTTTTAACCTGAACCAACCAACTTGGGTGCAAACAAAACACTAATAACCTTCTAAGGGATCTGAAGAATTTTTTTTTTTTTTTTGGCGGAACCGGGAATTGAACTCAGGCCCTTGTGCTTGCCAGGGAAGCGCTTACTCTACGAGCCATCTCCCGGCCCTGAAGAATATCTTTTACATCCTGTTAAATCTAGATAGATGCTCTCAGTTAACTTACACTTTTTAAGACTCAGTTAATTTTCAGTTTTTAGTAGTTTTTTAGTCTCCTCTCATGCCCCCCGAGCCTTAGCACTGAGCACCATTTCCAGCCCTGTCTTTTTTTTTTTTTTTTTTTGCCATACTGGGGATTGAACTCAGGCCCTTGCGCTTGCCAGGCAAGCACTTATTCTACTGAGCTATCTCCCTGGCCCCCCATCTTATTTTTTTTTTTTATTATGACACAGGGACTTGCACTCTTGTGCAAGCTGGGTCTGAACTTGTGCTCCCCTGCCTCAGTCTCCCAGAGTGCTGGGCCAACAGGTGTGTTCCTGCATTCCTGCTTTGTGTACCTCTCTTACAAACTTTGCTCCTAGGAGGACTAGTTTTTCTTTTCTTTTTTCAGAATTCAAACACCAATCTCTTGTCTTTAGGTTCTAAGTGCTGTTCTTCCCTAAGGTAAGCTAGAGTGTGTTAGAAAAATGAGTGATTCTGGTGCTAGATTGGGAAGTAAGGGCTCCCTCAAGATTTTGGGGTGATGATGTCAAAGGACCCAAAAGCTAATTTGAAATGGTTCCTACTGCCTACTGCCAAATGTTGTACAATATGAGTTACTGAATAAGAACTAGAATATAACTTATTGAATAAATTAAGAATGTATAACAACATCTATTCAACTAATAACATAAATAAATGAATAAGACATTCCCTGGGCATAGTGGCACACATATATAATCCTGACACTTGGGAGCTGAGGCAAAAGGATTGTGAGGTTAAGGCCAATTTGAGCTACATAGTAAGACCCTATTAAAAACCTATAGAAAACAAATAAGGGACACAACATTCATCATTACAGTGAAATTATTCAGGTGAGTGTCGTCAGTAGATGCTAATGTAAAGTGAGATTAGGGAATTTCTTGAGGAACAAGTTATGAACATGATCTCACATTAACTCCCCCTTCATGTTAGTTACAGATGAAATAATAATTAAGAAAGGGGGGCAGGAAGGACATCATGTACCTATAGATCACTTCTGAAATAGTTAAGGTAAAATGTATTACCTGGTAATAGCCATGAGGTAGCAGCAGACAAAGCCACGTTGAGGGTCATTCAATAACATAATTAACCTGTATTCTTAAAAAAAATTAAGTCATGAGGGGCCAGCGAGATAGCTCAGCTGACTAAAGCACCTGCTTAGGCAAGTTCAAGCCAGCCTGGGACCGAGTTCTATCCCAGGCACCACATACCGTGCCAGTCTCACCCCCAGGGCGGGCTGAGCCGGCTACAGAGTCTAGGTGTATTAGTGTATGCCTATAATCTCAGCGCTGGGGAGGCTGAAAACAGGAGGATCACTATGAGTCTGAGCTCTGAAGTTAGACCCTGTACCAACCAAATACATTAAAAAAAAAAGTTTAAAAAATATTTAAGTCATGAAAAACAAAGGAAGGGTGGGGAACATTTCCATGCTAAAGGGGGACTTAGGACGTATAAACATTAAAGTTCATGGTGTGTCCCTGAATTGGATCCTGTATCAAGAAAGGAAAAAAAAAACCCAAAAAGTTTTAACAATTGATAGAATTGAAACATGGATTTAGACTAAGTATTATCAGTGTAAAATTTCCTGAACTTGATAAGTATACTATGTAATAATGTAAAAGAATCTTTATTATTAGGGAATACTTGTATGAAGCAATAAAGATCATGGTATACGCAAATCTATTGTGACAAGTTTTGAAAAAAAATATGTAAGACATTTAGTTTTATGTTAAAATTTTGTGAATCTGTGTTAAGGGTATTAAGAAACTCTGTGACAGTCTTGCAGTATTTCTGTAAGTCTGAAGTTCTTCAAAATAAACTTAATATTCCTGCATTCAATGCCATTCCAAGACCTGCATTTCTGATGTTAACTAAATAGAGGCTTAGTGTTAATTACATTGTGCAAGGAATCACTAATGAGTTGCTGTTTTAATCATGAGGGCCTTTGGCACTTGGATGAATCTGAGGCAACTTGTGATTCCCAAAGCTAAATTTGGAACCAATTTTATACTTGTATCTGTTTTTGCAATTATTTTTCTTTTCTTTTTTTTTTTTTTTTTTTTTTCCTCGAATGCCTTCAGGGCACTTTTGGCCAGCTGGAGAGGTGTGAGGTTCGAACTCCAGCAACCTGAGGCTGACAGCTTTGTGGAAGCAGCCACTTAAAGGCCTGAGCTAGGGCCAGGCCCCCTGCAATTATTTTTCTATTTGACTCTGGTTGCATTTTTTTTTTTTTTTTTTTACTCTGAACATTATTTATCTTTTCTTATGAGATTCATATTATGACTTACCTTGTATACTGTGCCAAGTAGGATACACGGTCCTTCCCTTCAGTCCGGGGTATTGTTCCAGGACCCCCAGTGTGCCAGAGCCTGCCAATGCTCAGGTGTCGGGTAGCAAGTGACTGTATTTGCATAGGACCTGCACAGTCCTCCCCTATGCTGAGCTTACCTGCAGGGGACTTACAGAACCTGGTATAATGTAAATACTGTATAAATAGCTATTAGCCTGTACTGTGTTGTTTAGGGTATCATGACAAGAGACAGAAGTTAGTACCTGTGCAGTTCATCTCACTTTGAGGATTCAGGACATATGCATATGGATGGCCAGCTACATTTAGAATGTGGTGTCTTTCTGACCTTCGCTGCCTAAGACTAGGAGATTTTTAAATTTTTCTTCCCCTTGACACCAAATACCGGGTGTCTTTTGTTCTCTGACATCAACGATGTATTCAGTAATTCAGTCCAATTCTGATACTACTCAGAGTACCAGAGGTACTTGCAGGTTAAGGTTTTCAGTGTTACAAGACAGTCCCCATTGTCACCTGGGAGGTCTGTGGCACCAGTACTTTTCACCCACTAGGTACAAGGCAACCCCACATGTCAGATGTTGTTAGCTACAGAACTCCGGAAAACACTTTACTTGCATGTTTTCCAATATGTTATTAAAGACATGACCCAGCAACAGACTAATGAAGGGAGTGTGTGCTCTCCAGGCATGCTGCCCTTCTAGCACCTTGGTGTATGAACTTTGTTGTTTAGGGCTTTTGTGGATGTTTCATTATGTAAGTGTGAGGGTTGTTTAATTCACTGGCCGTTGGTAACTTAAAATCTCTAGCCTCTCTTCCCTCCCCAGAGTTGAGAGTGTAGGGCTGAGCATGCTCACCCTCTAATCACAGCGCTGGTTCTTCCTGTGACCAGGCCCCTCCGCAAGCTGTCAGGCCCAGGGTGACAAAGAGGCTCTTTCTGAGCAACAGACAGTCCTATCAGGAAATCCTAAGGCTTTTAGTGTATATTCCTTAAATTACAGACTGTTTCCCTCTCACTATATTAATATAACAATAAAACTGTAATGTGCTACTGAGCTCTCCTTTTATCTTAAGGTGATCTGAGAAACATGAGGGCTTGGGTACATTAAAAAAATAATATACAAAATATGTTTTTTACTAGACTAAAAATGGCATTAATCATCTTGACTCTTAACTGTTCCTCAAACTTATCAGTGAAGATTTTGCTTGCATAGGACCACTTAGAATATCTGTTAATGTACTATGTGGTCTGCCTTTCAGGCAGCCTGTTGTAGTAGGTTCTCAGTTGATGATCACTGGTTGATTTAGATTGGTTGATTGAGATGGAGTCTTGCTGTGTTGCCCAGCCTACCTTTAAATTCTTGGGTTCAAGTGGTTCAACCTCAGCCTCCTGATTAGCCAAGACTGTAGGGACATGTGACCTTTCCTGGCTCATTGGTTGTTTTAAATAGGAATAAACAGATGTTGCATTAACAAAACAACATTATGGTATTTTTATGAAGAGTTTAGGCATAGGGCCAGGGAGATGGCTCAGTAGAATAAGTGCTTGCCTGGCAAGCACAAAGGCCTGAGTTCAATCCCCGGTTCTGCAAAAAAAAAAAAAAGAATTTAGGTATGGGAAACAGGCAAACCTGAATTCAAATCCCATCTCTTATTAGCCTGTGACTTTTGAGTACTTAGTGATTTAATCTCTCTAGCCTCAGTTTATTCATGTATATAATAAAACCATCTACCTAACAAAATTATTAAGGATTAATGTAAATGATAACAAATAGGAAATCCTTATTGAGTGACCACAATACATATTATTGTCATAATTCAGGAAATGCCAGGCATGGTGGGCTATTCCTGTAATTCCAGCACTCGGGAGACTGAAGCAAGAGGATCAATTGCTGTGAGTTCAGGACCAGCTAGGGCTACATAGTGAGTTCAAGGCCAGCCTGAACTGCAGATTGAGACCCTGTCTCAAAAACAGACAAACAAAAATTCAGACGGTATGTTCTGCTAAGAGAGTTTTTAAACTATTTAGGTGGGGAATAGAAGGCTTGTAATCATGGTTGACTGGATATAATTGAAATGCATGCTTTGTTTCTGTGTTAAAACATATGATACTTTTAAGTGGCAGAGCAGGTAGTTGCTATTTGGGCCTTAGCCAGAACTGTGACTATGATGTGAGTGAAGTAATTCTTTTCCAGTTTCCTTCTTCTTTTCCTTCGTCTTACACGCTGATACCTATTGGCCATTCAAAATGACTTCTGTGTCCCCTTCACTGTCTGTCTATAAGCCACATGTCTGTTGTCTTAGTAGGGGCTGATTTTTAGGAAGGTTGGTTGGAGAGAAATAGCCAACTAACAATTTTAGTAATTTATAGCTAGCTAATACAGTTTTCATTTACATTTTAAAAGGTTTTAAAAAACCAGTTTTCATTCTCATTACTTTAAATTGCAGGATGACCAAAACTTGCATATTTTTTCTTTAATTTTAATGAGGTAATATAACAAGAAATATGAAAATGACATTTTTATCAAATGTATTTAATACAAGAATCAATTGGTTGAGGAGCTGGGGAGGTGGCTCAGTCCTGAGTTCAATCCTTGATACCGCAAAAAAAAAAAAAAAAAGAATCAATTGGTTGAAATGACAGCTACCCAAATGACACTTGGAATAGTAAGTAAACAAACACACTGCCCACGTGACACTCAGGGTAAACTCTTATGTGCTTAAAAAAAGGCTTTGGGGGGCTGGGGAGATGGTTCAGTGGAATAAGTGCTTGCCTGGCAAACACAAGGACCTGAGTTCAATCCCTGGTTCTGAAAAAAAAAAAAAAAAAAGGCTTTGGGGAGAGGAGTGAGCAAGACAAAATAATAAAGCTGCCCTTGGCTAGTTTGCAAGGCGCTGATGTCCTGTGAAGAGCTGGCAGGCTTCTCTTTGTCAGGCAGAGACAATTGTTGCATTGGAGAGCTCAGATTTTGGAATAATGCGTATAAACCTGGGTTCAAATTCTAGCATTTATCCCTTAAATAAGTATAATATCATTTAAATTTCTGAACTTCATAAAAGTATTAGGTGGGCTTGTGAGTACTTGTCAAAATAACATTAATAGGGGCTGGAGAGATGGCTCAGTGGTCTAAAGCACCTACTTGGAACAAGCTTAGCAAAACGCAGGGACCGCGGTTCAATCCCCAGCACCACATGCCAGCCAGCCCCGCCCCCTGGTGGGCTGAGCTGGCCACACACACACACACACACACTAAATGTTAAAATAAAAAAAATTTAAATTAAAAAAAATAACATTAATAAAAGTATTAGTACGTAGTATACATTTCCTGTATGCAAGTTATTACCATTATTTTGTCATATGGAATATGTATTTGTTTTTGTTGGGTATTCTGTGATGGTAGATAGCATTGTTCAAGTATTCTGTTCTTACTGATTTTTTAAATTTTCTGTTTTATCAGTTACTAAAAAAAAAAGTGTTGAAGGGAGAGGAGGGGAATGAGAAAAAAGATATATCAGATACAGGTACAAATTCTCTAGGATGAGTGTTGCCATTGTGTATATCTAAAATGTTCCAATAAAATAAAAGTGCAAACATATACAACAAAACAAAACAATAGAAAATTGCTAAGACCAATATTAAAATTTTTTTCTCTTTGATAATCGGGAGCCCAAGGCCTTTTTATCTAGTTGTATCCCCAGCCCTTTAAAAGAAAAGAATTTTTAAAAATTAAAAAAAAAATTTTGCCACAGAGACTAAGTCATTAAATTGCCCACCTTTGAACTTGACCTTGAACTGGCCTCGAACTTGTCATTCTCCACCTTGCCTTTCTAGAGCCCAGTTGGGGCTGCCCGTGTGTAGCACCACACCTGGCGTTGCCTTCTTTTTGATTATTTTTTATGAACATATCTTTATCTTTTATGAACATATCTTTATCTTCACTGTTATTTGTTGTTTTTTTTAACACAAAATATAACTTATTAAGAACTTAATGGATAAGTTTTTTTAGATGCAGCTCTTTTATTTTTGTATTCTGAGGTTTACAGAATACATCTTTAACTGATCTACGTTCAGATAATGTACCATACACATACCACATAACTTTCGTATTTCCTCCCCTGCTTTGTATTTTTCTACATGATATTAACCTCACAATCCATTATTTTAGGCTTAGGCAGTTAATTATCTGTCAAATAAAAATTTTAAATAATAAGGCCTTTCACACTTGTCCACTCTGCTGGCCACTGCTGCTGGCCTGCCTTCTGAGATCACGTGTTTATACATGGTGTCATCTCCCTCACCGGGAGGCCTCCCTTCACCTTGCTTGAGTGTTGATCTACCGGTGAGTTTTCACAACTCTGAAGAAGTATGTATTTAGCTTTCATTTCTGGAAAAAAAAATGTTATGCTAAATACAGCATTTCAGGTTGGCAGGATTTTTTCTTGCCTGTACTTAATTAACATTACTTGATTATCTTCAGATTTGTGTGATTCCTGATAGTAATGATTTAAAAATCTGCTTACATTGCTTTTTTTTTTTTTTTTTTTTTTTTTGTTATTTTGTGTGTAATATGACTTTTCCCTGTGGCAGTTCCCCTAAGGATCCTTTGAAGTTTCTTTCAGTAGATCCCTTAAGGTTTTGTTTATGTTACTCATTTTCAGCAGTTTATGTCTTAAATCAGGTGCAGTGCTGCGTACCTATAATCCCAGCAGCCTGGGAGGCTGAAGTAGGAAGACTGTAAATTCTAAGCCCAACTGGGGCAATTTAGTAATTTAGTTAGCCACTATTTTAAAATAAAGGAGGGCTGGGGATGTAGCTTGATATGAAGCCCCTGGTTTCAGTCACCAGTATGGGGAGAGAGAGAGAAAAAAAAAAGACATATCTTGTTTTAAGGTTCTTCATGATTTTTGTGCTTAGAGTTTCTTCCACTTCTTGCATCTGTAGATTACACCTTTCATCAGTTTTTGGAAAATGTTCAGTTATTATTATTTTTCATTACCTTTTAAAATATTTCCTTGCTTCCTCTCCCTTTCAGAAACTGCAGTTGTACCAAAGTCAAAATGGTTTATATTGTCCACAGACGGCCAATGCTTAGTTCAGTTGGTTGTGGTCATTTTTCTTTTACATTTATGTTGGATAATTTCTTCCATTATGTCTTCAAGTTTTCTTTTTTATTTTGAATTATTTTATGTGCTCTCTAGTGAATTATTATTTCCGATGTTGTAGTATTCACCTCTAGAAGTTTGGTTTGCTGCTGCTTGTATCTCCCATTTCTCTCATCATGTTCCTATGTTATCTTATGAACTGAATGCATTTATAATTACTATTTAAGCATTCTGGTTTACTAAAGGCATCATTTCTGATATTCCTCATTCTGTTATGTATTAATCCATTTATAAGGTTGTACTTTATTTGTTGCCTAGTAATTTTTGACTGGGTGCTAGACATTTTGAATTCTGTGGTTTGTGGATGCTGTATTTTGTTACTTTAAATATTGCTGGGCTTGTTCTAGGACACACTATGTTACTTGGATTTTTTATTTTATTTTTTTATTTTTTATGATTCTGGGAATGGAACCTAAAGTCTTGTGCATGCTAAGCAAGAGCTGCATCACTGAGCTACATCCCAAGCAGCAACCTGATACCTTTTAAGCTTTGTTAGAATGGGATCTAGACTAGGGCTAGCATGAGCCATCTACATGTCCCAGCCTTTGATCTAGGGCTAACATGACCCGTCTCCAATATTCTGAGAACTTACATAGTGTATTTTTTTTCTTTTGTTACTGCTCTTTCCATGTAATCTAGGATACCTTGAACCTGCAGTCTTTCTGCCTCAGCCTCTTAAGTACTGTGGTAACAGGTATACACCACTATTCCTAGTTCCATATCTTATATTAGAAGCTCTTTCCTCTTTGGCTCGTGGAAAAAATGAACCATTTCCAAACTTGTGTGAGCACTTAGAATGGTTGTGCATGTATGGCTTTGTGTAATCTTGGGTAACCATGTCCCTAATCTTAGGTTTTTTTCACATGCATGCACAGCTTCCAGCTAAAGGCTGCAGGGATTTCCTTGCAGATGTCTGGAGCTTTTTCTCTGCAGCTCTATTCTCTGTTGTATTTTGCCGTGCTAGTTGCAGCCACATTACCCTCCCTGAACTCCAAATGTGCTCTCTTTAACACAGCAAGTTGGCTGGACACTGTTGGAGTTGCCTTTCTCTCCCACAACAAGTGATACAGGCAGTGAAATGGGTGGTTCACAGGACTGGTCATGTTTGCTTCCTTTTTCACAGGGGTTTATCTGCTGTCTGCCTTTTGCCCAAAGTCCAGAAACTATGATTTCATCTGTTTTCGTCTGACTTTCTAATTGTTAAGGCAATAGGGTAAGCAGATCCCCTAGTATTCATCATAGAGCAACTGCCAGATTAAATGAAACTTTAAACTCTGAGTATTGAAGACTTTTCCCTGACCACAAGCCAACGAACCAAGGCTTTGGTTTTCCATTTGAGAAATATTTACAAAAAATGCTACTTTTATCCTGAGTTAGATTATATCTGATTTATTTATGTGCTTAAAAAAATAGGTCATACATCTAAATGGCTAGGAAATAAGAGGTGTATAGTCAAAACCTGGCATCAATGTACAAAACAAATTTTTGATTTGTTTTGTTTGTTTTGCTAGGGACCAAATGTAGTATTCTATGTCTTTTACCCACCTAATTCCTGAGTACTGCTGTGCTTCCCCACATCCCTGGGTTAAGTTCCTATTATCTTTCTGTGCATTTGTTCTCACTGACCATCACATATATTCTTATCCTCGTTCCCCTGTTTTACAGAAAGGATAGCACCCACACATACCATGTTTTTTTAAAACAATGTATAATGAGCTGTTCCCATATCAGCTCACAAAAAGCATACTTTTTTTTTTTTTTTTGGTCATGTTGGGGTTGAACTCTGGGCCTTGCACATGCTAGGCAATCTCTCCATCCTTCAGCAGCAGCCCCAGCCCTGTCACATACTTTTTTAATTTTAAAGCTGTGAATATTCTATTTTATGGATTAAATCATAATTTGGTCCCTATGTAATCGGTTCCCAGTTTTTGCTATTGTAAGTAGTGTAAAAATGAGTAGCCATTAACATACCTTATTTTCTACATGCAAAATCATATAAGTAGAACATTTCTATTGATAGAAATATTATTATACTTTAAAAACAGAAAAATAGAAAATATTGGGATGTTATATTTATTTTAAATTTATATTATTGTTAAATTGCCTTCCTTTGAGGTTTACATTGCATCTGCATAATATGGGGATGTCTATTTTCCTGTGTTCTCAAGATCAAATTCAAGTGTTTGTGTGTTAATTTTTAAAATAGCTTCTTGCTGACATGTAACTCAGTGGTACAGCACTTGCCTAGTATGCATGAAGCCCTGGGATTTTTCTCCACCACTACAAAAAAACCCAAATTGTTTAAAAGAGCATTGTATAGTATTTTAAATTTGCATCTTTGTTATGAGTGAGATTGTGCATCTTTCTTGTGTTAAGATATGTCTCTTTCCTTTTTCTATACTCTTGGTATTCTTTATCCATTTTCATATTGCACTGTTGGATATATTTTCTGTTTTTTTTTTTTTTTTGACTGGGGATCAAACTCAGGACCTTATGCTTGCCGGGCAGGGACTTATACGGCTGAGGTATCTTCCCAGCCCTGTATTTTCTGTCTTAAGGGACCCCTTAGTCAAACTAGTTCTTTGTTGCACTACTGTGTGGAAATATATTTCCTATTTGTTGTCTGATTTTTGACATGTTTTTTGCCATATATATATAATGTTTCTAGTTTTTTTAATTATAGTTCAAAAGCATTGGATAATTTAAAAAATAGCCATATACAAACAAAATTTTAAAAAAGATAGCCAAGCCGGGTGTGGGGTGTGCCTGTAGTTCTAGCAGTTAGGAGGCAGGAGGATCCCCACAAATTCAAGGCCAGCCTAGATGAGATAGTGAGTTCAAGGCCAGCAGCAAGACCTTGTCTCAATTTAAAAAAACCCCAAAAGCCAAATACTAGATTCAGAGAGAGAACTATAAAATATAATTTTCTTATGCTAACTAAATGTTCATAGTATAGTATAAGGGGAAGAGATGCTTTTGCTTCATTTTAAACATAAGTATATCCCACAAGAAATTAACAACCAGTGATGCCAGATAGGTGAGAGGCTTAAATAAGCTTGTCATGGTATGGTCAGTTTGTATATTCTTTTAGATAACTGATGTTGTCTCACTTACATATACTATTCTAATAGGGATATCATTTTATTATCTTAAAATTTAATTACAACCTATTGTTAAAAATGTATCTCTAGGCAGGGGAGATATTGGTCTAAGTGTAAGCACAAGGATTTGGGTTCATTCCCCAGTACCACATACAGTGTGGGCCCGGTGTGGGCCACTGAAGCCAGGTGTGGTGGTGCATCCCTGTAATTCCAGTGCTGGGGAGGCTGAGACAGGAGGATCACTACAAGTTCAAGCTGTGTAGTGAGACCCTCTATTAAATAAATAAATAAAAGATTTTTTTTTAAATAAAAGATTTTTTAAAAAATGTATCTCAGGGCTAGTGAGATCAGTGAGACAGCCAAAATAGCTCAGTGGGGGTTTGATCCCCAGGCCTGCCACCAGTCCCCACCCTGGGGCACACTGAGACGGCACCTGAGATTGGGCTGGTGGTGCATGCCTGTAATCCCAGCTCTTGGGAGGCTGTAAACAGGTAGATCACTATGAGTCTGATCTCTTAGTGAGACCCTGAACACAGTGTAAACCCTTCCCTAAAAAAATAAAAAAGGAAACAAACAAAGATACTTTTTGATTATCTTTCCTTTTGTCTATAAAAGGCAATTGTGGGTATGAGATCTTTTAACTCTTCGCAAATATTGAATTAGCATAGTTCAAGATTAGGAGACCAATTGATAGCCCATACTTTCTGATGGCATTGTGACTACCTCCTTACCTTGATCTGTCAAAGCCCCATTTCTCTTTCAGTGCACTATTTATTAGAAAAGGGGAAAGAGAGACCAGGGAGATAGCTCAGTGGCTTAAGCACCTGCCTGGTAAGCACAAGGTCCTGAGTTTGATCCCCAGTACAAAAATAATAATAATAATAATAATAATAATAATAATAATATACTAATAAAGGATGGGGAAAATAGTTGTGTCCCCAGCTGCTTGGAGAGGGTTCTGTTTGCTTCCCTCACCCATTTGGTGTGTGCTCCATTGTGTTTATTATGCTACTTTGGCTGTGTTCTTTCGCTTTGAGCATTGTGGCTTGCAAACTGAATGGTGGGTAATTAATTTTGTCTCCACATAGACAAATGGACCTTTTCCTTTTGGCAAGTATGATGGGATTTGAACAGTTGTCCAACATTTTACATGTTCTCTTAACATTTTAGGCTTCTGTTGATTATTATTTTACTTTTTGACTAGCTTTATAAACTCAGGCAATCTTTGAGAACGTTGTTCAAGCAAGTGTGTCACTTCAGTATTAATGATTAAATCTATATATAGATCAAAGCAGGATGTATTTTGGCTAAGAAAATATGAACAGAGCAACTTGTATTTGAATATCTTAGATCATGAAGTTTTGTCTGATGTACTTCCTACTCGTAAAAGAGACTTTGTTTACTTTAAGGAAAGCTGTCCAAACATTTAAACATAAAATCATTTAAATTTCAGTTTAACTTTGATAAAACATAATTTAAATAATCTTAAATTAGTGATCTTCTCTCTTATGAAACTTACTATGTTTAATTTTCCCAGCAGAAATTCAGGAAGCAAAAGCTCCCAGTCCTTCCATTAACCGGCAAACCAGCATTGAAACGGATAGAGTGTCTAAGGAGTTCATAGAATTTCTCAAGACCTTCCACAAGACAGGCCAAGAAATCTATAAACAGACCAAGATGTTTTTGGAAGCAATGCATTACAAAAGGGTAGGTTGAGAATAACCACTTAAGAGTTTTGGTTTTAGGAAAGGTCTTAGAAGTAATGTAATATGATTCTGTCAATTTATACCTGAGAAAATTGAGACTCAAAAGATGTTATTTGCCTAAGAAAAGCCTCTGACCCAAGTGAGAACCTGACTCCCAGGCTAGTACTTTTCCACTGTGAGTAGTGTTTAGGTCATCTTTTTGTGGAAATTCTGACTTTGAAACCACTTGAATTATGTACTTGGGTAACAGGCCCTCCTAACTTGTTGCCTCATAACTAAGCTGCTACTTTAGATCTTAACTCTGTAATGACTTTTAGGCCAGCAGCAATACTTTCAGGGAGTTTTGTTGTTACTTGTTTCAGTTTTTAAATTAGGATTTAAATTTTTTCTCTCCTTATTTGGTTAGAGAAAGAAAGATAGAATTTAGATATTGAAAAGGGCCTTAGCAACTCTCTGGTTTCAGTCCTTTTATTTTATAGATGAGGAAATTGAGAACTAGAGACTAAAGTACATGTCCAAGGTTACACAGGTGGAATTTGGCCAGTGTCAGAAATAGAATTTTGACTTCCATACCTGTGTCGTTCGTTAACCCAGAATTTCTAACCCATGGTTCAGTTCAGTAATTCCTAAGGCTGCAGTGGAATTTTTGTAAATAGAATCAATTCGGTTTTGTTATAGTATGGGCACTAAACTCAGAACTATCTCTAAAACTTAAGAGGAAAGAAAAGGAATGAGGAAAACAGCAAGATGATTGCCTGCTTAGCTCTCTTCTGGCTGTGGTCAGACATTGCTAGGCTAATGGGCGGTGGGCTTCTTCAAGGTATTTTTTAAATATCAAATTGAGTTTGTAAAAGAGAACAGCTTTCTTGTTCTTTAGGAAAATAGTGGCACTGTGTGATCAAGGTAACTGTGAGCAAGTAGTGACATTTAGTTAAAGCAAGCAAGCCATCTCTGATTCTTGTGTGTGTTAGAAGCAATTCTTTGGCTCGGGAATAAGTGCTTCCCTGGCAAGCTCAAGGGCCTGAGTTCAATCCTCGGGTCCACCAAAAAAAAAAAAATAAATAAAAATAAAAAAATAAATAAAAAAATAAATAAATAAATAATAATAATAATAATGATAATAAAAATAAAATAAAGAAGCAATTCTTAATGTGGGAGAATTCAGCATTCATGTGACATATAATTTTTGTTTTGTTTTTTTGACATGGGGTCTCGCTGTGAAGTCCAGGCTGACTTTGAGATATTCTTCCCTCAGCCTTGGGTGCTGAGATGCCAGGCCTGTGCCTGCCATACAACATTGAAAAATATTTTTTTATCTCCTCCATTATTTATTCTTGTAACCTTGAACGACATATTTGAACATGTAGTTCTTGTTCCACCAAGTGTTATCATGATCTCCTGACTTTTAGTTTTGAGTTTAGGGCTCTTACCCTTCACTTCACCTTTTCTTTCCCTTCTCTCCCTTTCATATTTGGGTAGCTGTTCCTTACATTTTAGCATTATAATTGAATACATTGACTTTTTATGATTAAAACTTGAGAGTGTTTCTTCCTATATATTGAATTTAAAAGTTAAAAGTGAAGGAAAAGAACATTTATATTATTGTGATTTTCTAAATATTATTCACCACAGGTCCTAACAGTATGATTAGATATTTCTCCTTAGGTCCAGGGTTATGTTTCTAGAAAAATACAATCCTGCCCCAAACACATAGTTTCACTGTGTAATTGAGGCTCACCTTGATCTTACTTTGTAGCCTAGGCTGGCCTCAAACTCAAAGTGCTCTTCCTGCCTCTCCCTTTGCAGTGCTGAGTTAGCACCATGCCCAGCCAACTTTCATTTTTTTCTCATGTAGTGTATTGGTGAGCCATCATAAAATATTCACTGGAGCATTTATACTATAGTGCATATAGCATGTATGCTGTGTAATGCTATATTTTAGAATCCGAAACAACTTAGATTTGCTTTTCTTTTATTCAGAAACATAACAGACCCTTGATCTATAAGAATTTAATTGATTGGCTGGCCAGATAGCTCAGCGGACTAATGCGCCTGCTTAGGCAGAACGCAGCAGCTGGGGTTTGATCCCTGGTGTGCTGTGCTGGCCCAGTCCTGGGTATGCTGAGATGGTGATTGAGACTGGGTGTGGTGGCACGCGCCTATAATCCTAGTGCTTGAGAGAATCACTATGAGCCTGATCTACATAGTGAGACCCTGTAGACCCTGTGCTAAATACATAAAAAAGAATTTAATCGACTTTTTGATCAGTACTAAAGGCATAACTGGTATAGACACCATCATGCCTGTTGTCAGAGGCAGCCTTACCAATTGCATCAGACACTTGGATATGGCCTCAGGCTCTTTATGTGTGAAGAGCCACTGTCCAACCCATTTCCCATTTCATGACTTCCATACATGTGTCTCAGGTGTCTTCAGCCTCAGAACAGTACTTGGCACACAGCTGGTACTGAGCAAATGCTTTGTAACTGAGTGTCCCTCCATATGCCCTTTTGTCCTCTAGCTGCAAGTTACTGTCCTACCACCTGTAGTCCCTGCAGAAGCCCACAAGTTCAATTTTAGTATATGTGCTGCTAAAGTGAGCACAGCCCACAAGTTCAGGTCAGCATGTGCAACATAAAAACCAAGCCAAATAAGCAAATACTACTAGACTGCACTTAAAGTAACTAAGGCTTTGGAGGAACTTTTTTGCTGCCCCAACTGTTCAGATCCTGCCCTTGATAAGCATACAAAAAAGATCCCTCATTTTCCTGTATTCTAAAAAGTGTAGCCTGTCCTTTCTATAAGGGTGACCCTGCATTTTCTCAGTGTACCGTCTTTTAATGTTAGCTATTGCTTGAAACTCTTTTGATAAACTAAATTTCTCAATTCAATGTTTTAAAACAAGGATCTTACATTAGCAGTCACCTGGATGAGCTCTTTCTCCCTACTAAGGAAGCAGTCAAGCAAAACCCAAGGCCTTTGTCTCTTTCATTGTTTCCCTCTGAACTCCCTGGACAGTCATTCTTTCAGAATCTGGTACTGATTATGTTAAATGAACTTAGAATTTTCCCTAGTGTTAATGTTCAACTATGTTTTCCATATTTGAATGAAGAACAAAAACTCATAATTTAAAATGTGATTACATCTTCAGCCACCTTTTCTTTTCCAAAAATAAATAGATAAATACTTTAGGATGATCTCACTATTCTAAACCACACATTTATAAGGAGTAGTGTGCTGCATTTAGCTACCTGTTACGAAGAAACCTTAACAAAATAGGCTTTTGAAAAAAATCAAGAAAAACAACATGGGATCCAATTTTAAAATTAGAAGTAGTGTGTTCTCACTTATATGCAAAAGCTAAAAAAGTCCGCTTCGTGAAAACAGAGTTGAGAAGAGTGGTTTGCAGAGGTGGGGGAGGGGTGGCGCGTGGGTGAGGTGGGTGGGAGAGAAGGGAGTGGGCCCTGGTGTGCAGCTGGGCAGGGGGCAATCCCATAATGCTCTCTAGCCCATGCTTCACTGTGAATTTCCCAAGTGCTAGCAGAAAGGTTCCCAATATGGGAAAATGCTGTTTGAAGTGGTGAGCATGCTAATATATCACTGTACCCGGCACCTATGTCCGATTAGTATATGCCAATTAAAAGTTTAGAGGGAAGGGGGCCGGGGAGATGGCTCAGTGGAATAAGCACTTCCCTGGCAAGCACAAGGGTCTGAGTTCAGTCCCCAGTTCCACCAAAAAACAAAGAAAAAAAATGTAGATGAAAGGTTGATTGATGACCATACTGAAAGTGATAAATGAATAAAAATAATGAAAAACACCTCATGAAGAGGACAGCCATGCATGAGAGTGACTGTGGGAGACTTGGAGAGCCGTGGGCCCCACGCTTGCGGCTGGAGCGGTGCAACTCCAGCTCTGGGCTGTCTCTCAGGGCCTCACCTCAGGTATGCACAGCATCCTTGCTGAGCCCTGGCTAGGCAGTTCCACCTTCCAGCAGGGGGGCTCGGCACGGTGGCGCAGGTCGCAGGTCGTAGGGGCAGGGGGCTGCAACCGGAAGCTTTCTGCCTCCTACAGAGCTTTGTTCTGTTCTGTGTTCTTGTTTGCCTTTTTGCTTGTTATAGATTATGGAAGACTGGTTCATCTTTTCTTATCTGCGTGGCCTAAGTGACAGTGGCTACACAAAATTAAACCTGTTGCAGTTTCATTAATGAACTCTGATTCAGGAGTTGAACACTTTTTTTCATGCCACGTGATCGGCAGTGTTACAGCCTTAGAGAAAGGGCAGATGGGAGACTAGGGGCCTTTGGCGTGCGATGAGTAATGGTCATCTCTTCAAGCTTAATGATGGCAAAGTATTTTAAACAAACAAAACCTCTTTGGGGATGATGCTGTTGTGCTGCTTGCGTGCTTCCGTCTGCACTGTGTGTCTCATCCAATTCACTGTAACTACAATATGTAGCCTACTGCATACTTCATTCAGGAGGGAAGGTGAAAGGTAGGATATGTTTGTTTTTTAAGTATTTTATGATGACCTTTATATATAAAGAAAAGATAGAAATTCATTTATAATTAGTTGTTAGCTACTAAAAATGATGGACTTCTGGGTTTTATTCTTAGAAATGAGAAATAAGTAACTGGACTGTAACAGTTCTTGGTACTTTTATTTTGCCAATAATTGGATTTTAAAGAGCCCTGTTTATTCATGTAAATGTTTAAATCTATATTCAATTAGTGACTAATAACCTAGTGAGATAGACTTTCATAAAATAGGAGGAGTGCATGCATGGTATACTTTAAATGTTAATGCTTAAGGGCCGGCCAGATAGTTCAGCAGATTAAAGCGCCTGCGTAGGCAGATACAGCGGCCAGGGGTTCAATTCCTGGCCTGCCATGCCAGCCTCACTTCCAGGGCTTGATGAGACTGCAATTGAGACCGAGCGTGGTGGCGTGCGCCTGTAATCCCAGCACTTGGGAGAGGGAAAAACAAGAAGGATCACTACAAGTCTGATCTGTATGGTGAGACCCTGAACACCCTGTACTAAATATATAAAAATAAATAAATAATAAGAAATAAATGTTAATGTTTAAATTTTATTTAAAGAGGATGAAAACTCTCATATGTTTATTTTCCTTTAAGCATTGTTAGGGACAGCACAAAAAAATATGGGGCTGTCTTAGTGACTTTTCTCATTGCTGAGACAAAATACCCAACACCCAAAAGTTAAAGGAGGAAAGGTTTCATTTCAGCTCGCAGCTTGTAGCGGTTTCAGTGCACAGTCTGCTGGTTCCAAGATAGGGTGGCCTGGCAAGGGGGCAGCACACAGGAGCAGCAGTCCATGGCCTGGCAAATGAAAGGCAGGGGGAGCAGCAAGCCATGGCAGGGAGCTTGCCTTCCATCTTTTATCCCAATTGGACTACCAGTCTTTTGGGTGGTGCCACCCACACCCAGGATGGGGCTTCTGTCTTCAGTAAATCCATTCTGCCAAGCCCAGAACTATGCTTAAGCCAATCAGAGGACAAATTTAGTACCACACATCTTTAGTCCCAGCATCACACACCCTAGATCCAGGCAGCTCGAAAAGCCTCATCTATGAGCACAGGAGGCTTTGGGGGAACATGTAGATAGAAAGGTGTAGCATTCTCCCCCTAGTCCCCAGAAGACTCATGCACAGACGCATGTCACTTTTATACAAGTGACATGTAGTCTGTCTCTACAAGTTGCCAAAGTCATAACAGTTTCATTGTTGCGGAAAAGAAGTCTCTTCTGAGACTTAAAGCAGACTATTAGTTGCAAGCTCCTGTACAAATGAAAAGAAAGGTGAACACTTCCATCATACAGTGGTGCAAAATAAACATTTCCATTGCAAAGGGTACAAATAGGGGGATAGAAAAGAATGGGACTAAGCCTAATCCAAAATACAGTGGGTAGACATTAACTCCATTTCCAGCATTTGTATAATCTGTGGCAAGATGTGAACTCTGAAAGGCTTGGGTGGCTCCACCTGAATGGCACTGCCAATGGTTTTAGCTCCCATACCATCTGTCTTGGCCTGGCTTTTCTCCTTGCAGTTTCCCTCAGATAATCCACATTCAAACTTCTACGTTCTCTACTGCATCTTCAGCTTCATGCACGACCCTCTCAGGAGCACGCTGCCTGGCCTCCCAGGCCTTTGGAAATCTGAGTGGAAGCCTTCCTGACTGCCCTGCACTTGTGTTGTGCATGAACATAAAACGAGCGTGTGGATGATGCCAAGGTCCGCACCAGCTGGGACCAGTAGCCGGGCTTTTTTCCCTCTTGGCTGCAGCATTGAAAACCTAGATTGCTGAGCACTATGAACCCAATCCTGGGGAACAAATCCTCTAGGCCACCACCAATCTGGAACATAATGCTTGGCGTTTCTCTTCTCAAGTCAAATTCTTCACCTTTGCAATTTTGATGTTGCAAAGGTTGGAGTCCTGTGCTGGTCCTTGTAATTTCATAATTCATTTTTTCTATTGCCCCATTCCTTTTCAGCAACCAAGTTCTCTTCTGCTGCATCTCTATAGGTTATAACTGTACTAGAGCTTTCTTTCTGGACAAACTCAAAACTGTAAATCACTCTACTGCGCTGGAGAGAGAGCTCAGCAGACAAAGCTCTTGCTTTGGCAAGTGCAGGGACCGAGGTTTGATCCCCAGTCTCACATGCCATGCTGGCCTATTCCCTGGGACTCACTGAGCCAGTGACTGAGTCTGGGTGTGGGGGCACATGCCTGTAATCCCAGTGCTGGGGAGGCTGAAAATAGGAGGATCACCATGAGTCCAATCTGTGTAGTGAGACCCTATACCATATACACAAATGAAAGAAGAAATAATAATAAAAATAAATTACTGTACTGAACCTTTTGCTCTTTATTCTCAACATAGATCAGGCTAAAAATCTCCAACAGTGGCAATGCCACAGCCTCAACATTAGACTGCTTTGAAATTTCTTAATCCAGAGACCTTTAGCAGTCTCTGGATACAAGCAAAATGTAGAAAAATTTTCAGCCAGCACATAACATGTGATCTGGAGTCCAACAGCCAAAGATGTTCTTGTTCCTAACTAAACCCTCCTGATCCTGATTGATTGACTGATTCATTTTCTCTCTCTCTCTGTCTCTCTCTCTCTCTGTCTCTCTCTGTCTCTGTCTCTCTCCCCCTCCCTCCCTCCCTCCCTCCCTCCTCCTTCCTTTCTTTCTTTCATTCGTTCGTTCGTTCGGGAAATTGAACACAAGACAGGTACTTGTCTGAGCCTGGTCTTTATCAGCACCATTTCTATCAGCATTCAGGTTTCTGAGCTTTGATCAGAATCTCCCATCAATCACAGACTCAAGCATTCCAGCTTTTTTTGTTTTTCAGGCTGCTATCTCCAAACCTTTCCAAACTCTTCCCAAAAGCCAGTTCCAAAGGCTTCTGAACCGTGTGGTCAGGCAGTTACAGCAGCAATTTCACTCTTAATACCAAAAATTTGTCTTGATTACTTTCCTCATTGCTGAAACAAAATACCTGTCATCCACAAGTTAAAGGAGGAAAGATTTATTTAGTTCACAGTTTGTAGAAGCTTCAGCCCATAATTGGCTGGCCCCAAGGCAGGTCAGTATGGCAGAGGGGCATTGCAACAGGAAAACGGTTCATGGCTGACAGGCAGAAGCAGTGAGAAGCCAGCCTGCCTTTCCCTTTTATCCCACCCAGGCTACGAGCATTTTGGATGGTGTTACCAAGAACTGTTAATTCCAGTCAGCAGGCTAATTTAGTACCATACACCTTAATCCCAGTAGCACATGCCCTAGATCTAGCCAGATCCGAAAAACCTCATTTCTGAGCCCATGAAGCTTTGAGGGCACATCTAGTTACAAGCCGTAGTAGGGGTGAGGGTTATAACTCAGTGGTAGAGTGCTTACCTAATGTGTGAGACTGCAACTTTGATTACACACACTACCAAAGCCAAACAGACATCAAAGCTAGGGGCTGGGGAGATAGCTCAGTAGAATAAGCACTTCCTGGCAAGTGCAAGGGCCTGAGTTTAATCCCCGGTATGCAAAATAAATAAATAAATAGACATTAAAGCTGAAACCCAAATCAATTAAACAGTAGCACTGCAAAGGAAACAACCCAAAAAGTAGATCATGGAGATACTAAGTTCTCATGATAAATGAAGTAGTCACAGGAAAGTTTTCAAAACTGGAGATGGGAAAAAGGACTTTAGTGAGCAGTTAAGGTGAAGAGTGTCTGTTGCTACGGTATTGAAAGAAAGACGCCTAAATGGCCATATTTTAAACTACTAAGAAGGAAAAAGATGTAGGAAAAAGATGACTTTTGACTTAGTCACTATAGAAAAAGATGGTCCCAAATGATAGTGAATATTTGAAGAAAAGAGTTTGTTTATGCTGCTAGGCTGTTTTTCTTGGTAAGTATGAGAAATCTTTTGCCATTTTGTAGAACCTAAAAGAACTTATGAACACAAGCCAGCTGTAACTTGGCTCTTTTGGCAAGAACGGTAAGAAAGGTCTGCTGCCTAACAAGGTAGCCAGCAAAGTTGTGTGGGTCCTGGCAGAAGACACAGGTCTCCTGGGGGAGAGACAAAAGGCCAGTGTATTACAGCAATAGCAGAAGCCAAGTTCTGAGTTTGTGCATGCAGTGAGCTGTGTTAGAGTAATCTTGACATAAGAGTCTTAATCTTTAATAATACAGAGTCAGCCTGACCTTAGCTCCAAAGAAAATATTACACTGGAGAGGAAACAGTCATTTTCTTTTGAGGGAAATACCCTTGAAGGTAGTATAGAACAAAGGCCTTCCTGGGTACGCTCACACTGCAGAAGTGTGAGAACATGGAGAATCCCTTCCAGCGCCTTTATAGTATTACAAGTGGAGGAACAATAAAAATGATCACATTTATTCCTTCTTTACTCAACTAAAATTGAATGCTAGCCATGTGGTAGTAAGCTAAGGTGTTAGTGGGAAGTGGACAAGGAACATCTGTTAGACAAAGGCTTCAGAATGTAATCTAAAATTATACTCTGGAGCTGGAAAAGAAGCTGTGTTACCAGAAACATGGGCTGCTTAGGTCTTTAAAAGGAACTCACCTGTGTCTCTAATTAGAAGTGAATAATAGTAATAATCCTAAAAATAAATACAGTTTGTACCTGGGTAAGTGTTAAAATTTGGTGCAAAAGTAACGATGGGGCCAGTGAGATAGCTCAGCAGACTAAGCACCTGCTTAGGCAAGTGCAGGGACTGGGGTTCCATCCCCAGCACTTTAGGCCTCGCAGGCCCGCCCCCAGCATTTGCTGGACTGGGCATGGTGGTGCACACCTGTAATCCCAGCTCTTGGGAGGCTGAAAGACAGGAAGATCACTATGAGTTCGATCTGTATAGTGAGACCCTGTAAACCCTGTACTAAAATACATTAAAATTAATAAATAGAAAAGTAATGATGTAGATTAAATTGAATAGTCTATTATAGAGAACATAAGCTAAAACAAAGTTAAATTATAACATCATAAAGGAAAATTCAGTTATCACAGTTACGATGTTCAGTCTTCCCTGTTCAAAATAACATTAGACTTACAGATTTAATGTAAAGAGAAATCCACCTCAGCTGGGTGTGGGGGTACATGCCTATAATTTCAGTCCTTAGAAGAGTGAGGAAGGAGGATTGCTGTAAGTTTGAGGCCAGCCTGGGCTGCATAGTACATTCAAGGCCAGTGTGACCTTCATTCAAAGAAAAAAGCAAAAAGAAAAGAAATTCTTAAGTCCTATAATGGTAGTCTTTTTATTTATTCAAAACTGCTCTGCTTATTGAAAGGATTTAAGGAATTTTACAAAATGATTATAATAAGAGAACAGGGTGATAATTTGATATTCAAAGTTTACAAACATGTCCTTCATAAAAGCCAGATGTAGTATTAGACAAGATTGGGCTCATTCAGGGTAATACTGCCTAATATTAAGTTAGCTCTGAAGAAATATTTCCAGCAGCCCTCAGCTAGTTTAGCTCCTGGATACATATATCTGATGATCTAATTTAGTACAGAGGCGAAGTCAGAGAATGTAGAATACGTGTTAAATCAGTTCATAGATGGGGCTGGATAGGTAACAGAAGAATGCTGTTTCATGGAAACTTGCAAATTCAGTTGTTGTGGCAGTAACTGACCTGCTGAGCCTGTGCAGAGACCCTCTCCGTCTACACCGAGGGCAGCTGGGCCAGGGATGCTGTCACAAGTGACGGTGCTCTGCTGGGGTTCACGCCGCAGAGCACTAAGAGGACAGTGTCCCCCACAGGCTTCACTAGAAGAAGCATGTCACAGCTGTCTCACACAGATGTAAGGATGAATCAAGGACACTTGCTGCTGCTACCTCTGGACCCGCTTAGAGACGCTCAGTGTAGTAGCTAGAACAGAAGCAGGAGAGGCAACTGTGCTGGTTGCACCTGCAGTCCCAGATGCAGCTGCTTGGGCTGGGTCAGAGGGCTGAGGCAGGAGGGTCACTTGAGCCCAGGAGTTAGACTGGCTCAAAGGAAAGAAAGGAAAGAGTGAGGAATCTCCTATGTGCCCACGGCAATTGGTTTTTCATGTTCATTATTATCACAGAATATTGTATTTGTTTGGATTCAGTCTTGTCATTTAAACTGAAAGCCCGGGGCTGGTGAGATGGCTCAGTGGTCTAAAGAACCTACTTAGAACAAGCTTAGCAAAGCACAGGGACCACGGTTCAATCCCCAGCCCCACATGCCAGCCAGCCCCGCCCCCTGGTGGGCTGAGCTGGCCACACACACACACACACACACACACACACACACACGCACACATAAATAAAAATAAAATAATTAAAAAAAAACTTAAAAAAAAATAAACTGAAAGCCCTCTAGGCATTTTATTAACATTTTTATATCATTGACAGTTGTACTAATCATGTACTAAGTGCTTTTAGAATGGAGAGACTACCAAGAATTTGTTCATTATGTACCAGAAGCATGTACTAATAAAAATGTTAAAACTAGCATGGATAAAAATAGAGATTTCAGGAAATTCATGGGAAAAGATGTCTTAGGAAATCCAAGGGGAAACAGAAAATGGTAGAGGTCTAAGTTATTTATGTGGTGGTAGGAAGTTTGTGGAAGGGAAGCTTCTAAGTTTAAATTTTGAATTATAGTAACTTTCATTACAACAAGGTGAGGTTTTGGTAAAAGGAATAAAAGCATGGAGCAGGGCAGAGTGAAATAAATCAGGGATTCCAGAAATAGATTCAGTCTTTCAAATTGAATTACATGACAGTTTGAGAAATAAGGGGAAACCCCAGCACGCTTTACCAATTGCTTCTGAAGGGGCCCGGTAAGCACATGTGCACGTTACTTTAGGTCTGTGTTTCATATTCTGATGAGAGATTCTAAGTCAGTGAGTTATCATTTGTAGATGATTGATCAAGGCATGTGAAAGCTGTAGGCAGAAAGAGCTCCCAGTACCTTTTTTTTTTTTTTTTTTTTTTTTGGCAGAATCAGGGATTGAACTCAGGCCCTTGCACTTGCCAGGGAAGCGCTTACTCCACTGAGCCATCTCCCCAGCCCGCTCCCAGTACTTTTGATGAAATGAGGGACAGTTTCCTGGAAGATGGAAAGTGTGAACCAAACCTGAAGGCATCCGTGAGGGGCCCTCCTCAGGAAGCTGGTGGAGGATGTGAGATGCATAGGCAGGAGAGGTAAAGGAAGCTTCACCGAGTGGGTGGGACATGGGACAGGCTGGGACCTGAGGAGGTAACAGGCACAGTGACCAGGCCCATCACAACCACTGATCGGTGGTATGTAGATGGGTAGAAGGTGAGACAGACTGAAGAAAGCAGCTAAGCTGCAGGCAGGTGGTGAGGGGTGGTTTCCTATGTAGACTTTATTTTTTTGGAAGAAGGTGAGAAATACATAAATTTCAAGTCTAAAATCAGTAGAACCAAAAGAAAACTGTAAAGCCCAGTGTTGCAGGGACATTGGGGAAATGAGCGCATGCCCAGGACTAATGGCAGAAGAAAACAGTCTTCACAAGATGGGTACCTACAGTACCTCGAGATGCATAGGTGAAGAGCAGCCCAAATGTGCAGGGTAGAGGAGGGCTGAATGAATTAGTTAATATCATGGAATTTTAAAAGCTGTCAAAATGGCTAAGTAGGGCCAGGGAGATGGCTCATTGGAATAAGCACTTCCCTGGCGAGCGCAAGGGCTTGAGTTCAATCCCCAGTTCTGCCAAAAAAAAAAAGACTAGGTAGATTAGCCATTTGGAAATGGAAATGCAAATGCAAAATGCAAATAAATCATTAAAATAGGCATTGCATGTAAGAATATATGTGGCAAAAAATGAAAAAGGTCATGAGCGATAAGAATGGGTAGGTTTTTCTCTGCTGCAGAATTAGTATGTCAGAGTTAGCCCTGTACAAAGAGTGGATTTTGGAACTTCTTAAAATATAGCCCTCTAAGCTGGGCATAGTGGCACACACCTATAATCCCAGGAGGCAGGAGGATTGTTGCAAGTTCAAGATCAACCTGGACTACAAAGTGAGCGCATGACCAGTACATAGTGAGACCCTGTCTCAAAAAGACTAACAATAACAACAACAACAACAACAACAATATATATATATCTGTAATCATGAACCTTTTCAGCTACCAAACAACCTCTTGTTACTTCATTTCAGGAGCAAAGCATTGAGGAACAGTCGGAGTGTACTCAGGATTTTTACCAGAGTGTAGCCGAGAGGATGCAGATTCGTGGGAAAGGTAATGTCGCTGTTGGGTCACTTGGAACTGCCAGGCCGTTGCTCATCACTTAGCCCTTCCCTCTTCTCATGGCCCAGCAGGGTTCATACACTGTGCTGTAGGCCACTCTGCTGATGCTCTAGAAGCTAGGCTCAGGTTGACAGTGCCTTTGAATGCCACTGTGTGTCACCAGAGCAGCTGGGTGGCTTATTGATAGTAATGCTTAATACCTCCATTGTGGGTGAATGTGAGATGGGTTAAAACCATTTGGGATGCTTTCCTAACTGACTGCCCCTTCTTGGAGTCAGCAGCGTGGTGAGTCACTGTTTGTGATGGTATAACTGTGAGTCTCAAGAGGGTTGGGGTGGGGGGAAAGCGCAGAATTACTGCTTAAGCTTCAGAGTGGAATAGATTCTTCTGGAATTTGACCTCACTGATGTACTTAGGATATGTATGTGTGTCTGAGAAATCAGGCTGTGTGTGTGCCTTGGAGAGATCTCTGTGGTTTTATGGTAGGCCTCAGAGAAATGAAAGGAAAGAAATGAAATCTTGCCAACACTTGTGATCTTGGGGTTCCAAGTGCTTTACTAAGTAGCAGTAGGGAGGCCCGCTCAGCGGTCTGTTAACTCTGCTTATATGGGGAGTGGAGATGCTGGCAAAGTTAATCTTAAAGGTTGAGATAATTTTTTATATGGTGTTTTAGTTGTGACATACTTTCTTTCTTTTTTTTTTTTAAACTATTTTTTAAACAAATTTATTTATTTTATTTGTTTCTTTATTTTGTGTGTGTGTGGCCAGCTCAGCCCACCAGGGGGCGGGGCTGGCTGGCATGTGGTGCTGGGGGATTGAACCGCGGTCCCTGTGCTTTGCTGAGCTTAGCTTGTTGTAAGTAGGTGCTTTAGACCACTGAGCCATCTCACCAGCCCCTGTGACATACTTTCTTTTCTGTGTGTGCATAGTATATATGATATGAACGAAAATATGGTGAATGCTAATCTTTTTTAATTGATTACAGTAAAAAACACATTGCCATTAATCTTTCTCACAATATTCCTTGCTTTTTTTTTTTTTTTTAACTGAGGAAAAAAAAGTATATATTTAGAATTAGCCAGATGGACTCAGTTTAGGTGATCTCAAATTTTGTTGGCAACATCCAATGCATCATAATTGGAAGCCTGTCGAACATATGCCTTCTTCTCTTCATCAGGCCTGATTAGGGTGTTGACCTTGGCAACATCGCTGTCATAGAGCTTCTTTACAGCTTGTTTGATTTGGTGCTTATTGGCTTTGACATCCAAAATGAACACGAGTGTGGGGCGGGGAGATGGCTCAGTGGAATCAGCGCTTCCCTGGCAAGTGCAAGGGCCTGAGTTCAATCCCTGGTTCCCTCAAAAAAAAAAAAAAAAAAAGTGAACATGAGTGTGTTGTTGTCCTCAATCTTATTCATGGTTGACTCTGTGGTCGGGGGGGGGAACTTGATGATGGTGTAGTGGTCAAGCTTGTTTCTCCTGGGGGCACTCTTCTGAGGGTATTTGGGCTGCCTCCAGAGTCTCAGTGTCTTAGGATGGCAGAAGGTGGGCGACGTTCTTGTCTTCTTTTTGTGGCTGTGGAAGCCTTTCAGCACAGCCTTTTCAGTTTCTTGGCCTGCAAAGCTTTTGCTTTGGCTTCAGCTTTGGTAAGGGCAAGGACTTCCTTCTTTGCCTGCAGCGCCATCTTGGTAAAAAGGTTCTACTCCTTGCTTTAAACACATGTGTCCTGTCGTTTTACCCTTTTCTGAAGCAGGTCTGGAAATCCTCTTTCCTCTCATTAGTTGTGTTGTCCTGGGTACCACAGTGTCCTGAATGAATTCAAAATGTTGATCGTATGTGGTCATTTTGACCTTGGGGAAGAGCTAGGAGTCACACAGTGCCACGTCCAGAGGAAGAGGATGCACTGTTAGGCTTCAAGAGCTTGCCTTTGCATTGGATGGCACTTGGCAGCAGGTTTCACTGTATTTTTTTATCACATCTCATAAACACACTCATGAAGAGGACTTGCAGAACTGCTTCAAAAAGGAGCAAGAATGACGGCCTAAGTGTGTATGAAGCAAATAGTATTTTGAAGGGGATTAGTGGCCATGTGTCTTTAAGTACTTTGATGTAACATTCTCCATATATTTTATCACCTTTATATTTCTAGTAAATTAGTAAATGTACTAGTAAGTTAGTTTTCTGCTATGCTGAAAGTACTCTGAAGATATGCTTTCTGTTTAAAATGTCTGTCCTCTTGAGCTTTTATATCTATTTGTGTATTTCAGTGCCTTCAGAAAAAGTTGAGAAGATAATGGATCAGATTGAAAAGTACATCATGACTCGTCTCTATAAATATGTGTTCTGTCCGGAAACTACTGATGACGAGAAGAAAGATCTTGCCATTCAGAAGAGAATCAGGTCCTTTGTTTTCCTTTGTCATATGTTTACTCCTTACTCATGGAAAAACACATGGTAGAAAAGTAAGGACCTTGACTTTCAGCCCCTAAGAGACAGTAAGAGCTAAACTGCCTCCTGTGCCTGCCTACAAGCCCTCTGTGCTGTCAGGAAGAGTGGGCCTGGATAGTCTTGCTCATCCATCTCACCCTAGGCAGCTTTAGATAAGAATCATATTTGGTGTTTAAATTTGTTTCAAGTCTCAGAATTGCCAAGGAACAAGAGGACTTGTTTCCTTACCCTCTTTTACTGTCCTGTCAGGCAGCAGACTGTGGCTGCTGCACTGGGGCGGTGGGCACCCTGTTCCCTCCTTCTGACCACAGGGCAGAGCATGCGTTATTGTGCAGCCATTCCTTGGTCTCCACTCTCACCAGTGCTCAGCCTCCTGGGTCCACAGGGTGGGCCCCAGAACTCACACTCTGGGGACACTAGGACACCTAGGACCAGCCACCTTTGGGGACATTGACCCATCTGAGGCAGGTCTGTGGAGGACAGGGCCCAGGACCCCAGATGAGGTCTCAGAGCAGGGTCTGGTTGTCCTCAGCCTGTACTGAAAGTGGTGTTGCAGGAGTGAGGTGTGCAGCCGGAAGGTAGGGGCTGGGAGTAACTGGAGGGAGAGCAGCAGCCGAGCAAAGTTCGGGCAGTTGTGGGCTGAGCCCGGGAAGTGCACCGTGGTCCAAGCCACAAGGACTCCTGCTCGCTGGCTCTCCTAGGGCTCCCATAGCCCCAGATGGGCATGAGTGGTGGCCAGTGAGACTTTTTACATGGAGGACTTCTCAGTCTTAGTAGCAGCATCTCCTGCTCGTTTTTGTTTCCTTTTGGTGTTTGTTTTTGTGCTACTGAGGATTGAACCCAGGACCTTCAGACTGAACTACAATCTCTGCCCTTTTTTACTTTTTTATTTGGAGACAGGACCTTGCTGAATAATTGACATCCAAGCAGGACTAGAACTTTCAATCCTGCCTTAGTCTCCCAGAGTGCTAGGGTAACAGGTTTGTAGCTCCACACCTCACTTTTGCTTTCAATTAACAAAACCGTCTTCTGTTCCTGTGGTAGATGCAGAAGTGTGGTCTTGTTTTAGGGTTCTGGCTACTTTGACGTCATCCACACAGGACTTAGGTGGCAGGACCAAACATTGCCTATGGATGGCCCCTGTCTTCCATCAGCTGGAGGCAGTGGCAGGATAGGAGGCTGTGGTCCATCCCTGGAACTCTGCTTTACTGTTTCTCTCTCTGTAGGGCTCTGCACTGGGTCACACCTCAGATGCTTTGTGTCCCTGTTAATGAAGAAATTCCAGAAGTTTCTGATATGGTGGTGAAAGCAATCACAGGTCAGTGAAACTGAGAGCTTTGGTACTTGGCTGTTTTCCCCCTTAGGTTAACATTTTGTAATAATATTAGTTCATGTTTATTCAGTGAGCAGAAAGTTTTTAAAATATTTCCATACTGCAGATGGCCCAGGTACATGGGAGTGTAGTAGAAGTGATTTGCACAAGGGTCAGTTTTCTGAATGGGTGCACTCAGAATAGGAGGCAAATAAACTCTGTTTTCCCTTCATTTTTAGTGATCAGAGTCAGTCTCTCTCTCTCTCTCTCTCTCTCTCTCTCTCTCTCTCTCTCTCTCTCTCTCTGTACCAGGGATGGAACTCAGGACTCTGTGCTTGCCAGGGAAACACTTATTTTACTGAGCTATCTCCCCAGCCCTATTCTCTTATTTTTTATTTTTTATTTTTTGCTTCTTTTTTTTTTTTTTTTTTTTTCGGAACCGGGGATCGAACTCAGGCCCTTGCGCTTGCCAGGGAAGCGCTTATTCCACTGAGCCATCTCCCCAGGCCCCACTCTCATTTTTTAAACAATGAGCTAGACTAATATCAAATACAACTGAAATGAATTTCTGAAGACTCAGTCACATTTATATATTCAAAATATTTCAGGACAGAAACTAGCAAGGCCAGTAATTCCCAAACCAGAATGACGCCAACACTGCCACTGACTGGCTATTGATCAGAAGTAGAAGTGTGCTTTGAATTATTTTTTCTGATTTGATCAAGAAATACACAAATTGGCCTAAATTGATGTGCCTTTGCCATTCTGGATAGGTCCTGGCTCCTAGTAAGATTTCTGTTTCTCATTCATAGGAAAAACCAGCAGCAGTTCAACAGAGAAGTTTAAAACACCTGATGTCGAGAATGTCCACCCTTCGCCCCTTCCCCTTAACTAGGGAGAAGAGTGGGAGAGACCGGCTCGTTTAGACATGGAAAGTGGAGTTGGCTGGGAGTGGAGGGGCCAGCTAGTGTTAGCAGCTCAGAAGCAGGCCATGAGGATGGTGCTTGGGTTCAGCACAGAGGTTGTCCAGGCTGCAGGAGGAGGCAGGTCTTAGGGGTCAAGATGAGCTGCGTATTAGCAGCTCTGTATGGGAGGCTGGGCTTAGCAGTAGCAGGGGCTTTGCCCCGGGCCTTCTGGGCCTGGAGTGATTCTTCTACACGGGCAGGTTCTGCTTCCCTTTGTATGTCCTTACACTTCAACTTCTGTTAGGGAGTACATTTTTCTCTATAATTTTCGGAACAATTTCTGAAGATAGTGTAATTGTCCTAGCTAACTCCTGTCATCTTTATTGCTCCAAGCTTTTCTGCAAGTCTGCCACAGGACCTGTGAGCTGAGTCCTTTGGATCAAAAGCCTTCCCAGCCTCTATCTTTTTCCCTGGGCCTTTAAAGGGATTGAAGGTGGGGTGGGATGGGGGTGGGGGATGAATCCCAAAGGCTGGATAGGGACCTTGAACTTGTGTGTGTGTGTGTGTGTGTGTGTGTGTGTGTGTGTGTGTGTGTGAGCCCCTGATACTTAACAGAAACTTCAAGACAGAATGGTTTATTGTTATAGTATAAACCTCAGGAATTTATGTTGGGGATGTCTTTCTGACAATCACAGGACAGGTCTTAAGTGCCAAATATTGTTTACTTTAAAATGTAATGAAAACAGAGTTTCATTGTATCCGAGTTTGTTAATACATTTTGAGAGGTGAGACTTTGTTCTCAAGTCATTTGATTTGGTGGTTCAGAATTTTAGTAGTAGAAAGTCAAGGGCCAGTGAGATAGCTCAGTGGACTAAGCACCTGCTTGGGCAAGCACAGGGACTGGGGTTTGATTCATGGCACCACAGGCCTTGCCAGCCCACCCTGGGCACGTTGAGCCAGCACTGAGACCAGGTGTGGTGGTGTACACCTGTAATCTCAGTGCTGGGGAGGCTGAAACAGGAGGATCACTATGAGTCTGAGCTGTGCAGTGAAACCCTGTACCAAATGCATAAAAAATAGTAGAAAGTCAGCTACAAAAATTTAAAAGCCTTCTGTGTCTTTCTCTCACATCTTTGTTCCTATGTTGGTCAGGCCAATTAGAGATAGACTACAAATTGCACAGTCTAAAATTGTTTGCCTGTGTACAGAGTGGTCAGAGAGGACAGCAACCTGTAACAGCATCCTTAGTGTCCTGTAGCAGCACCCTCAGTGTGGAGGTTTAGATCCAGGTCTCCAGCACTCAGTCTCATTGATAGATAGTGCTAAGTGAGGCCTTCTCCTTTGCAGTTGCTATCTTGCTAAAGGAATAATGCGTAGAAAGAGTGCAATCCTGTTTTCCCCTGGCTTCCCTCTTGGAATTTGGGGCTTCTAGAATGATTGTCTTCATTGTGGGAGGCACAGGTAAATGAAGCTGTGGAGACAGTTAAGCTGACAGTGTACTGGAGCAGGTGGCCACAACAGTTAAAGTAGATCACGAGGGCATCCTCTGGTGATCTACTTTAATATTTCTTCCTCTCATGGCTAGAGGAAAAATATTGTAAAACCATAACTATAAAAATACATATTTTTTTGTGCATCTTGTACAGCAAATAATCACTAGGAAGAGAGTATGCAGTGTGTTAATTATTGGAACTGTCCTACCAATTTGATTTGAAACTGTCTCATTGCTATTTGTTTCCCAATAAAATTATGGAAAAAATATATTTGAATATATCATGGGCTTATTTAATGCATGTATATCTCAGTGTACCATGAGCCAAATAAAAGAAAAAAATTTTGGCAGAAGGATTTTTTTTTTGGGGGGGGGGCTGGCTCCGAATGCCTTCAGGGCAGGTTTGGCTGGCTGGAGTTGTGGGGATTGAACCACAGCAACCTCAGCCTGACTGCTTTGTTGAAGCAGCCACTTAAAGAACTGAGCTGAGGGGGCAGGCCCCTGAAAGAAAAAGATTTTGGAAAAAAAAATACATATTTTTGAGTCAGGGCATAGTGATACACATGTTATCCCAGCACTCTGGGAAGCTAAGGCAAGAGGATTCAAGTTTGAGCCCGGCCGGTATAACTTGGCAAGTTATCAAGGCAAAAAATATTAATAAAAAGCTAAGGAGGTAGCTGAGCACAAAGCCCTGGGTTCAATCCCCATTATTTCTAAAAAGAAAGAAGAAAAGACAACAAGGAATCCAGGAAAGCCATGCTCAGCATCTCTTAGCTCCAAGAGTGAGGGTATAAGGCAAGTGTCAGGGCCTGTAGTCGATGGCAACATTTGCCCTTTCACATTGAGCTCCTCATCTTAGAGCTTCTCTAAGGGAGCCTCCATCCAGGCAGGGGTCCCCAGCCAGCCACTGGCTACCCTCAGGTGCATTTGGCAGCACCTGGAGGCAAGAGCCCAACACCTGCTTTTCACACACTCCATGTGGGAGTGAGACCCCTAGGCCTCAGCAGGAGCTGCTGTTGAGTGTGCCCTGAGGCAGAACTGGTGTCCAGTGGGCACTGAGTGTGCTCCACTGTTCAGTGGAGCCCTCTGCAGCACCGTCTGCAGCCCCATATACAAATATGCAGAGAGCACCGCTGGCGAGAGCTCCCTTAAGAGCAAGCCTAATGCAGCTAAGGTAGCACCCATCTGCCTTTCTGTCCTCCTGATGACAAGCAAAAGCCTCGGACATGAGACATAATGTGATTATCTGCAGCCTCTGGGGAAAAATAAGTAGATTAGAGAGGGAAATGGTTACTCAGAACAGCCCCTGGAGCAGTGAGTTTCCTGCTTATTGGCCTTTTCCTCCTTCACTGCCTAGGGTAGAGCGCAGGGCAAGCCCAGAGCTGCACATCGAGCGAGTGTCCAGAGCTAAAGCAACTGCTCCAGGGCCTCCCAGGGTGATGCCTGGGTGCTTTCTTCCTTTGGTTTCCTCTTTCTGCACTCTCTTCCCTTTCCATGCAGCTCTGCCCTGGGGAGCAGGGGCCACACAAGTCCAGATGGGAAGGAATTCACTCTCAGACCTTGCAGAGTAGAGATTAGGGAGAAAATGGTGCAGGTTTAAAGTAGGGCCGGGGTGTGCAGCTCCGGCACAATGGTGCCCAGCATGCCTAGATACACACACACACACACACACACACACACACACACACACACACATAGGTTAGCGGCTAACAATATACAGTACAAAGTAGAAAAACTACAGAGGATCAATGAAAGTAGTAAAAAGCTGTCCCTACTTAGCTAGTTCTTTTTTTGTTGTTAGGGTTTTTTTTAGTAATAAATTCTAGTTAAACAGAACAGAGACAATACACTGAAGCATCATAATAAATTAGAACCCAGAATTAGAAGATTAAAGTGACCAAAAGTCCTGTCATTGCCACAGTAGTATCAAGGATAAAAGCCCAAGTCGGCCCACCAAGGCGGCTGCCTGTCTTGGCAGAATGTCTGTCCCTCTCTCTTCAAGGCCTGACCCTGAGGTCCCCAGGTGGCTGCCCAGACTCAGCTCAGGGTAGAGCCCCTGCCCGAGCCCCAGCATGTGGCCTGGGCCCCAAGCACTTTCTCCTGCCAGTGGTGCACACCTGCTGCCCTGCTCGCTCCCCCTGCTGAGCACAGAGGCACAGCCACAGGCTTACCACACCATGTGACACCCGCTGTGCCCACTGGTCCTCACTGTGTCCCCCAGACTTCAGCAGAGGCTGTGCCCTGGTTGGACTTAGCAGTAGGCAAAGGCCATGCATGACTCTTTGAGAACTAAAATGCTCTTTGGGGTAGACACGTACCCTCGCATTGTCTTCTGCTGGAAGCAGGTGACACGTGTCATATGCATCCTGTGGAGAGTTCCACACCTGGAGGACTGGCCACTGCAGACCCACATGTGTGTTCTGATCTCCAGATGTTTTGCATAGTAACCACATTGCTGTTCATGCCATCTTACAGTGCACATTTATCATACGTATGTATGGTATACGCATGTTATTTCCACACATACATAAGCTGTCAGAGAGAGAGAGCAGGGTGGTTAGCATTTCCCTTCCTTGCCATCCCTGTGTGTCTGCAGCCTCGTCCTCCTCTGCCCTAGACCCCCAGGTAAAACATGGTCCCCAGGCTGAATGGCCACTGTCCCCACAGGCTGCACCCAGCATGACCTCAGCCTCCACCTGGGTCTCAGTCTGTTCCCCAGCTGCCCTGTGTACCCCTCATCAGATCCTCAGATCTCGAGTTCTGAGCAAGAAAGCAGAGCAGGCCACTTCTCCCTTCGCCATGGAGCTCAGAGGCTGTCCCCCTTGTGATTAGGAGCCTGTGTTTAGGTTTCGAGATCTCGCTGCTGTCCCCATCATGGTTGTTATTTGCCCTCTCGCAGCCAATCTCTATTACATAAACGTGTGGTGAGAAAAGGTGTTTGCGGCACAGACTGCGTCAGGCTTGGCTTGTGGTAAGCGTTCTGTGAGTGAGACCAAGCTGGGGCCCGCGCCTCCCATGTTCCCAGTTAGCTACTGGGCTGACACTTTACTTCACAAGGATGCCTCTGTCACCTCGATAGGCAGATGTGCTTGTCCTGTTGCTGCCTTCACTGACTTTCCTATGGTGGCACCCCCTTCAACTCACAGATATCATCGAAATGGATTCGAAGCGCGTGCCCCGAGACAAGCTGGCTTGCATCACCAGGTGCAGCAAGCACATCTTCAACGCCATCAAGATCACCAAGAATGAGCCAGCTTCTGCTGACGACTTCTTGCCCACGCTCATCTACATTGTGCTGAAGGGCAACCCGCCTCGCCTACAGTCCAACATCCAGTACATCACTCGCTTCTGCAACCCGAGCCGGCTGATGACCGGGGAGGATGGCTATTACTTCACCAATCTGGTAGGGCTGGAGCTAGGGCTGGAGGAGTGTTGACTGATTTGGGGGTTCGTTCTGAGATAAGATCTCGCTATATAGTTCAGGCTGGCCTTGAACTGAAGGTGAGCCTCCTGCCTCAGCCTCCTGAGTGCTGGGGTCACAGGTGTGTGCCACCATCCTGGTTTCCTGAGAGCCATGAGGGCCGATGCCAGTGTGAAGTAGTTTAGCACTCTTGAGGCCAGAACCAGCATGGCTGGAGGGTGAATACTTTGTGTCAAGAGTGCTTGTAACCAAGTCACATAGGTTTCTACCTCCTGGCACTCAGCCAAAGGCCTTGTGGCTTTTGGAGAAGAGGTGCCATCACCTTAGCTCTGAGAGACCTTTTAGCTGAGCTCCCAGCTGAATTGGCCTGGTCCTGGACTGTGGTCCTTTGTAGTGAAGTCTTGCTCTGCTTGGCCTCCTGATTCCTCTGCTCTGGAGCTCCCCTAGCCCTTGACTCCCATAGTCCCACCTCTTCACCGCTGTGCAGGCTGGTGGCCTCTGCTCCCTGAGAGTCAGCCCCCTGGTGTCCCGTCCTTTGTGCGTCTCACCGCCTGTCTCACGTGATGCAGTTTTGTCATCACCTACATGCTGGCAGTGAGGGCCCTCAGGGCTGGAGCCCACACTGCATGCCAGTGTTCATTGGGCCTCAGACTTAATTCCCTCCAGGCTGAAACTGTCCTCCCTGCCCCCCATACCTCTCCTCTCTTCCTGGAGCAGTGCGGAGTTCTTGTTCCTGTTTGGAGCATCTGAGTCGCCCTAGGTCACCTCTCTGCTGGTGGCCAGGGCTGCATGGTCCACCATGCCAAGAGCAGGCAGGTGGCCTCCAGGCTGCAGTGTTAAGACTGTGGGAGAAGACGGGCTCTGCCCATTAGGAACGACCCAGGCCCCTGGGAACGAGTTTTGGGTAACTAGGAGCTGCCTGGCAACCCATTTCTGTTCCATGTTTCCCCTGCCAGTTGACGGTGTTCGAAGATGTGTGGCTGTGTCCCTTCTTACCATAAAACTGACTGATATTCACCCCATCTTACAGCTTCAGAAACAACATTTTACAGAGCTCCAGTGACTCTGGAGGTCACACACTTGCTGATAATGACTGAGGTGACAACTCAAGGGTCTCACTTCAGAGACCCTTCCTTTTTCCCTTGTGAACCAGGGGCTCATGTGCACTAGAGGACCCATGCCCACTGGATGGTGTCCTGGTGGGCATGCTGGGCCTGGCAGCTCTGAGTAGTGGCCTTATGGAACGCTTGGAGGGGACACCCAGGTGTGTGGCCCAAATCGTGACTGACTGTGAGTTGGTGATTTTTCAAGCTAAGGATAGGGAGACTCATTATCATTTGCCTATGGTTGCTATTTTAAGTTTCCCATAACAAAAATGTTTTAAAATCTATTTAGAAAAATATCTATTTGAAGCCAGGCATGGTGGTGCATGTTTATAATCCCAACATTCTGGGAGGCTGAGGCAGGAGGATCACGAGTTTAAGTGTAGCCTGGACAACTTAGTGACTTAATGAGACCCCCATCAAAATTAAAAACAATTTTTTTTAAAGGGCAAAAGCCCTGGATCCAATCTGCAGTACTGCAAAAATAAGTTTTAAAAAATTAATTGAGTACTTGTAGCTTTCACACCTGACTAACAACATTCTCTCCTCTCTCAGTGCTGTGCTGTGGCTTTCATTGAGAAATTGGATGCCCAGTCTCTGAATTTAAGCCAGGAGGATTTTGATCGCTACATGTCTGGCCAGACCTCTCCCAGGAAGCAGGAATCTGAAAGCTGGTCTCCGGATGCCTGCTTAGGCGTCAAGCAGATGTATAAGAACTTGGATCTCCTGTCTCAGTTGAATGAACGGCAAGAAAGGATCATGAATGAAGCTAAGAAACTTGAAAAAGACCTAATAGATTGGACGGATGGAATTGCAAAGGAGGTGCAAGACATTGTTGAAAAATACCCACTTGAAATTAAGCCCGCAGCCCAGCCATTGGCCGCAATAGACTCTGAAAACGTAGAGAATGACAAGCTCCCGCCACCGCTGCAGCCGCAGGTGTACGCGGGATGACAGGCGTGGTGAGAGTGCTTGCTGGAGCCCGACCTAGGTAGCCCTTCCCAAGGCCTCTGACGGGGTCTGGAACATAACTTCATTGCTTACAAAAGTCAGAGCGTTTTAAGGTACAGTAGCTGGGGCTTGTTGAGTTCATTTTGTTTCCTTTTTTCTGGCAGGGGAAGCTTAGTAAATAATAAATATTATTTATTTGAGTTACTGAAACAGATTCATCTAAGGCTTATGTGAAAATTCTGGTTAAATATTCTTTTTCTCCATGATTTTCCTCTGAGGCACTCACTGTGGTTTAGTGTGGAGTAAATAATTGCCTTTTAAGGGAGAAAACAAATCACCACAAAGTGTGTGTGAAGGGAATCCAGTGTTGTCACTGTCCAACATTTTGAAATAATTTTGTAAGTGTAAAGATAGTAGACCTATTATTGATAAGTAAATATGTACAATTGTAAATATGTAAAAGGAAAAAAGAATGGCGTCTGCAGTGCATGACATTTTGTGTCTAGTTTTTGAGTTTAAAATGAGGCGCATTGGGTGTTTGCCTTTATGTTCAGCTTGCCCCACCAAAGGACTCTGAAGCCGTTTGCATACGGCCCCTCAAACGCGGCTGTCTGCACAGTGCCTCACCCGCTCTCAGCCGTCCAGGTATGGGCATTTCAGGGCCAGGTCCTGGCCGGGCCCTGGGCTAAGGGGAGCAGCCTCAGGCACTGCAGCCTCCAGGTGTGCTCTGCTTTCTGGTGGTGAATGTGACGGGACCCCAGTGCCCACTCCCGTCTGTAGGTGAGACTTCTGGGCAGGGCCACCCTGCGCACTGTAACGTGGTTAGCAGCATTGCTACCCTCCACACTTATTGGATGCCTGCAGCGCCCAGGGTTGTGACAGGCTCTCCCCACACATTGCTTGATGGCTCATGGGAGCAGAGTCACTCTTGGGGAAGAACCACCGCGCTCTCATGATCCAGGGAGTTGTCCTGTGGTTGCTGTGAGGTGAAAAGGCCCCATTTGGGCACAGCATTGTGATACCCAACCCTCACACAGTGTGCAGCCTTTCCAAGTCCAGGTTAGTGAGGCTTTGCATAACCTAACCATGTTGGGTTAGTGGCTTCTGCAGATGTCAGTGTCCTTGTGAATTAGGGGAGATTCTGCATGTCACAGGGCCCCCTTGAACAGTAGCACATCCCCAAGTAGTGCTTCCCAGCATCTACCTGAGAGTACACCACTGTGTAGTGAAATAACTGTGGAAGAAAAGGAGGGTAAGGCTGGGCATGGTGGTGCACACCTGTCATCCCAGTATCCAGGAGGCTGAGGCAGGAGGATCACTGAGTTCTAGGCCAGTCTGGGCTATAAAGTCAGTTCAAGGCCAGTTTGAACTGCATTGCAAAATCATGTCACAAAAAGAAAACAAGGGTGGGCATAACACATGGCATCCTTTATTTAAGTTTACACATAGAATCTACCAGGCACAACACTTCTGTTATAAAGCCCTGCAGACATGAAGCATCAAGGTCAGCTGGCCACCGAGCGCCTGTGGAAGGCCATGAGGTACTGCCCAGCACCAGGGAGACTCTTCTCTTGGGAAACCGGTGCCCAAATGATGCCAGCAGCTTGCCCTTCTTCTTCCTGTTTTCTATGTATGTTCTGGGTGCTAATCCAGGTGTCTGTGATCTTAATTCCTCCGCAAGTACGGTGCTTTTAGTTGTACCTTATGTTCATTTAATAAAATATACATCCCAGCCAGGTGATACACAGCTGTAGGGATGCACATCTGAAACCCCAGCACACGGGAGGCTGAGGCCAGAAGATTTCGAGTCCAAGGCCGGCCTAGTCTGCAGTGCGAGTTCAAGATCGGCCTGGATGACATAAGACACCATCTCAAAAAGAAGAAGAAAATACCTACCAGGCTTTCACAAAAGCCGCCTCTGGGGTTCTTACGAACCTTTATAGTAGGTTGTTGAGTTGAAGTTCTGTACATCATGTTGATCCAGCTCTTCAGATGCAGACGTGCCTCATGAGGGCTTGTTTTTCTGCTGAGTCAGCACCGACACAGTGGTCAATTTCTGCTTCGCAACAAGGAAGTAAGATATTTTATGTACTGTAAATGTAGTTGGGGGCTGGGGAGATAGCTCAGTAGAGTAAGTGCCTGCCTGGCAAGTGCAGGGTCCTGAGTTCAATCCCTGGTACCACAAAAGAAAAAAAAAAAAAAAAAAAAGTAGTTGGAATATACCTTTGGGAGGAAAGCCTTATCAATAAAGGGATGATCCATCTCTCTTCCAAATAGACTGATTTTGGGGTCTTTGCTAGAGAAATACACATCATTACTAATGTCCTCACATTACAAAGGTATAGTTATTATTATTGTACTTAAGAATGAAAGAAGAGAGTTTCTCAATTAAAATTGAAAGCGGAGACAAGGGCTCAGGATTTACTATTCCTGCACTGCTATCCCTATAATTGTTCTGGGAGTTTCACCTGAGGGATGCAGTCTTCAAACACCGAAGCAAAGGAAGGAAGAACTTTATCCAATGAAGCCAGAGAGGATAGCTGGGCAGGAAGGGCTGTTGCTTTGGAACCAAAAGGCCTGGATCTGGTCTTGAATTTGATTCTGTCTCTTATGTGGGCTCCTTGGGCAAATCTCTCACATTCCAGACACCTCTGCTGGAATGGGGTAACATCATGCTGGAGTCAGGAGGTGGCTGCCAGGGTAACATGACCTAGAACAAGTAAGTGGAAGCCATTGTTTCAAAGTGATGTTTCTAGGTAGCAAAACAAGAGAGCCGACACGGAAACTATTAGTGTCACCAAAACGCTGGCTACAAAACAACCTGATACTAACCAGTGTTCTGTACTCATTGCTAACTAACCAGTTAGCAAATACAGGGCAAAATTCATTCATGATAAGAACAACGAGAAGTCACCTAGAACAGAGAGCTTTGAAAGATGACTAGGAAATCAGCCACACAACAAACGTGCCCAGCCTCTGCTCAGCTCCCTGTGCTTGCATGTGAGTGTTCTACAGTTGACATCTTCAAATTCTTCATTTTTTCCTGCAATTAGTGTTTTGCAAGTGAAGTCTGATGGGGCAGTGCCCATAGTGTCTTCTGCAGGGATGATGTTGGGGAGCCCTGCCTGGGCAGGCAGTGCCTTCTGGGGAGGTCAGGGTGGGAATAGGGGCTCCTGAAAGCTCCAGCCCTCCCATGGCTCAGAGTGGGAGTCGACTCACAAAGACCATCTCCATGTTAGCACAAGCTCAGATGTTAAGGTTATGTCTGGATGTTCCTCCAGATCCTCATTGGCTCACAGCTGGGGTTTGGGAAGGTGATGGGGTGCTGGGCACTCTAGTTGGCTTTCTCCTATATGGGCCCTGATCAGAAGAGGGGTCTCTGTGTTCTCTCTTCCTAGTCCTTTGTTCTACTTCCAGGACACAGTGCAAGGAGTCATGCTGGCCTGCCTTGAGGTCCTGGACAACAGACCAAAACCTCCAAAGGAGCCAAACCAAAACTCTCCTTGAAGATGTAGGCATTGGGTGTTGTGTCTTGGCTATGGGAACATGACTGGCATCTCAGGTGTGACTCCTGGGGCTTGTCAGGACTTGGGAAGGTCAGGAGGGCTTAGGAGCTTCATGTATTTAGCCCCTAAATACATTTATTATATGGTCACTGGATGAAGTTCAAGGAGGTCACCCTAAAGAGGAGACGAAGACTTCAGCTCACTCTGGGCAGGTTCTTGACACCTTGTCATGGAGAGGTGTTTCAGGATCTGTGTGTGAGGGGTACAGGCAGCGTTATTAGGCAAAATCAAAGAAGAATGCGTTCAGAAAGTCTAGATGCTAGGGTGGTGTGGGGTGTGCCCTGAGGCACTCATGTACCCTACAAATCTTAAGCCACATGATGTACGATGTGGTGTTTTTTTTTTTTTTTTTTTAATTCTGATTTCCCACTCCCCGACCCCACCAGCATAGTGTCCACAGACCTCTGCTGGAAACACACGGTGCTCGGAGAGGCTGACAGCCTAGTGGTTGGAGAGACAGCAGGGACTCCACAGGATCCCAACAGGGATGTGACATGCCAAGAAGCCCAGCAGTTTCTTAAAAAATTAAATCCATGACTATGCAATCCAGAAATTGTATTCCTGGATACCTACCCCAGAAATTTGTTGACTTACGTTTACCCAAACTCATGTATAGCAGTACCTTGAACACCTGTACCCATAATGCCTACCTCGATGGAAGCTATGTAAATGTCTTCAGTGTTGTATGTGGACATGTAGGCCAGGTTCCTTCCAGGCAGCATGAATCTCTCAAAAGCCACCTGGACCCTGGTGAGCTTTAGTGGCTCCTTGCTTTTATTATGAACACCTCATTGAATGACCTGGTTTGCCCACCTGCCGTTTAATGACTTAGCAAGATGCTGTCTTAGAATAAAAAAAGGGTTGAGAGAATGGCATGCTGGTACACACTTGTAATCCCAGCACTCAAGAGGCTGAAGCAGGAGGATCACTGTGATTTCGAGACCAGCCTTGACTACAAAGTGAGCTCAAGACCAGCCTGAACTGCATAACAAGATGCTATCTCAAAAAGACAAAAAACTGTAAGTCAGATCATAGAACTTTTTAAAACATTGTTTTATAGTGTAGTTATAAGCTTAAGACTAGTATCCTCATACTTTGATTTTGAAAAACATCAGTGATATAAAAGATGAGAGTATTTTTGTTGGAACAAGAAAAATTTACAAAGAAAGCATGTAAAGATAATTATTAAACCATTTGTTTACAAAAAAAAAAGGGTTGAGGGCACACTGGGGAAGCTGAGGCAAGAGCATCTCCTTGAGTTTAAAGGCCAGCTTGAACGACATAGTGAGATCCTGTCTCAACCAAACTAAACCAAACCCCCAAATAAAAAGGTTTGGGCTTGTAGCTCAGTGTCAAGGCTCTAACCTCAATCCCAAGTACTGCATTGGGGAAAATTTTTGAGCAAGCAATATATATATATATATATATATATATATATATATATTTTTTTTTTTTTCCTCCTACAACTTAGCAATATGCTTCAAAGCACTTATTGACAAAGGCCTTGAGCGACCATTTCTCCAAAGAATCGACTCAGCCTTCCTAACAGGAAAAGAGGTTACAGGTTAGGAGATGCATCAGCTCGCCTCCACCCCTTTCTGTGGCAGCCTGCGCCTCAAGGCTGATAACACCACTCTTGTATGTGTGCGGAGCTGGACTGGAACCCAGAGCCTTCCCACTGAGCTGCATCCTGCTGTTCTCTTTGTAATTTTTATTTTGAAACACAGTCTTGCTAAATCACATTGCCCACATTGTGTTTGAACTTTCAATTCTCCTGTTTCAGCCTTCCAGAGTGCTGGAATGAAGGGCAGCTGTCACCATGCCCAGCTAGGGTAGCATTTCTTTTGTGTTGTGCTGTATTTTGTAACAGGGTCTTGCTTTGTAGTGCAAGGCTGGCCATAAACTATGTAGCCTACGTTGGCCTTGAATTCACTTTTATCTCCATGACTCAGCTTCTTGAGTGCTGGGATGACAGGTATTTGCCACCAGCACCCTCTGCCCCCACCCCAGCTAGCACTTCTATGTTGAATGGCTCCCAAGTAAGAAATGTCCTGTGTGTCTTCTGGGGGGTGGGGGGGAGATGAGCACACTATGGCTCAGTAGACCTGCTCCAACCATCGGAAGAAGTACTCTAGACTCCTCCAAGGGTGCAGGGGAGTGAAAAGAATGGAACTTTCCGGAGTGCACATAGGTGTGCAACACAGAGGAGGTCAGTGGGTGAGGGAGAGGATGGGTTGATGCAGGGTGTGGGGTGACTCTGGGGCTGGCCTGTGGGTGGGCCCTGGTTCTGCCCCATGGGAGGTCACATGGGGCCTCGGCTGTGGGCCAAGGAGCTGAGCACCTGTGGGGCTGGAAAAGGCTGTGGCTCCAGAGAGGAAGTGGTCTCTGACCTGGTCCACCATGCCCCATGTTGCACCACTGGCCTCCACTTCTGAAGGATATGGAGTCAAGGTTGTTAAAAGCCAATAGCAACCAATGAAAACTAATACTGAATTTGCAAATATTAAGTACTTCCTAGCCAGGTGTGGTGGAAGTGCAGGCCTGTAATTCTAGTGCTCTGGGAGGCTGAGACAGCAGGATTGCAAGTTCAAGCCTAGCCTGGGCAACTTAGACATTTAGCAACACACTGCTTTCAAAAAATTTTAAAAGGGCTGGGAGTGTAGCTCAGTGTATAAGCTCCCCACATAAGGAAAGGGAAGAAAGGAAGGAAAGAAGGAAGGGGAGGGAAAGAAGGAAGAAAGGGAAGGAAGGAAGGAAGGAAGGAAGGAAGGAAGGAAGGAAGGAAGGAGGGGAAGGGAAGGGAAGGAAAAGTGTTCTGCCTTGTGTCTACGTGTTTTGAAAAGCCTCTTGTAGTCATAAATGGGGCTTTTTCAGAGGTGGCTGAATTTGAAGTATGTGGTACTGGGATTAAGGCTGTGTGATTCCCAAATGGGTCCACTGATTGGTTTGTCATATTTCTGGGTGGGATTAAGGGTGTGAGCACTACACCTGCCTTAGGGTATAAAAGAGGGCTAATGTGCTGTCACCTGCCTGCTTGTCATGGACTGCTTCTCCCCAAGATGCCCCTCTGCCACGTCACCCTGCCTTGGGGCCAGCTGACCATGGACTGAACCTTCCACAAACTGAGAGCTAAGTAGACCATTCCTTCTTTAGCTTTGGATGTCAGGTATTTTGTCTCAGCAACAAGAGAAAAGTAGCTAAGACAATGGGAGAGCTTCCATATGTATACTTAGTATAAGGTTAAAGAGAAATGAAGCTCTGTATCCAGCCCCCAAGGCCCAGCTGCTGTGTGTCCCCTGCTGCCAGCTGCCATGTGCAGGTCACAGGCAGGGGCAACATGGGAGCTGATGCCTGTGAGGTATCCTCAGCTGGCCTGGTCAGGCTGTGTGGAATCAGAGCCAGGAACCTTGAAGGGGTGGAACCTGCCACCTTTAAAAAAAGAATGAGCTGTGAGCAGCAAGGTGTCTGGTTGTTCCACTGTGGAATCCCACCCCTGCTGACTGGTTCTACTGTCAGAGAACAAGTGTGGGCTCCCTTAATGAAAAGCCAATGAGATGGCCTAGTGCTTGCTTGGCAAGTGCAAGGGCCTGAGTTTGATTCCAGGTACCAAAAAAGAAAAGAAAAAGGCCAATGAGAGCTGGGTGTGGTGGTGTACTCCTGTGATCCCAGTGCTCTGGAAGGCTGAGGCAGGAGGATCTCGTTTAAGCCCAGTCTTGGAAATTTAATAACTCTATCTCAGAATAAAAAATGGAAGAGGACAGGGCTGCAGTTGTAGCTGAGAGCAAAGGCTCTGCAGGGTTCAATCCCTAATATTGGGAGAAAATGTCTATTACTTGGTTTCCTCCCAACAAAACCCCTTTCCTACATATGGTGTAGCATTTATCATGGATGCACTGGTTATGGGCCTTGGCTCTGTTCTTCTGAGTTCACAGATTTTTGAGGATGTGGCCACACCCCATTCTTGGGACACGTATTTCGGTAGATTCTTGGGAGTGCAACCCAAGGCCCCCGCTGCCCTGTGGGTCCCGAGAAGTGTTCGGCTTGTCTTTGGTTTGGGTGCCCACACTGCCATGAGCACTTTGATAGGGTCTGCATGCCCACTGCCCGGAGAGGTCCTCTCTGTTGCCTGAGCTATGGGGGATGCCTGACCCCGTCTCCAGGCACCCCTGAGCTGGTCCCATTGCTGTGTGTGACAACCCTGTCCTGGTGTCTGCTTACAACTGTGAGGGCCCAATGCATAGTGACTTCCAGTTGTTCCAAGCAGCTTTTTGTATGCTTTTCTCAAATAGAATCCTACTGGGGGAGAATAAGCCAGGTGTGGTGGCACACTCCTGTAATCCCAGAATTTAGGGCAGGAGGGTCACCATGTATTTGATGCCAGCCTGGGCTACACAGTGAGTTCAATCCCAGGAAGAACTACATAGTGAGGCCTCATCTTAAAAAGAAAGAGGCTGGGCATGGTAGCACTTGCCTATAATTGCAGCACCCAGGAGGCTGAGGCAGGAGGATCATTGTGAGTTTGAGGCCAGTCTGGGATATACTGTGGGTCGAAAGCCAACCAGAACTGCATAGTGAGACCCAGTTGAATGACAGACAAATAAATAAAGGAAGAAAAAGAGCAATAAAGAAAAGAAAGGAAGGAAGGAAAGAAAGAATAGATAGATAGATAGATAGATAGATAGATAGATAGATAGACTCTATTAGCACTAGAGGATCTTTTCCATCAATACAGTGGTTCCTTGGTAGCCACAGGACATTAATTTTGGGATCATCAACAGGTCCCCAAATCCACAAGCACCCAAGTGCCTGATCTCAAATGTGTAGTATTTGCATAGCACCTATGGGCATCATGCTGTATCCTTGAAGTCATCTCTACATGAGTCATAATGTGTGCAATCACGCAAGAGCCAGAGAAGTTGCTGTTACTGTTCAGAGGATCATGACAAGAGAAGTCTGTACAGGTTCGATTCAGATGCAGTTGACTTCCCAGTATCTGGGGCTGGCTGAATTGCATGTGTCGTGTGGCTGTCTGTCTTTCTTTACTGAGATGCTGGCTGATGCCCAGCCCACCCTGCATGCCCCTCATGTTTTGCTTGGACCTGGCCAGGGCTGTCTGACTCATCATGCAGGCTGTCGCCATCAGATCCTGAGCACACTCTGAGGCTGAATGCCCAATGAGCATAGAGAACTGAGACTCATCCACCTTCCACGCATGTGTTAGGTTTCAGCTATTTTAGATCTAAACCATAGTCAAGGGGCCGGAGAGATAGCTCAGTAGAATAAGTGCCTGTCTGGCAAGTGCAGGGTCCTGAGTTTGATCCCCGGTACTGAAAACAAAAACAAAAATAGAAAGCAAACCATAGTACATGCCTTGGGGCTTCTCATTGCCATGTACAGTGAGTTGGGGACTTCTTGGCCTTAGGAAAGCAGGTCACTAAATTCTGCTGTGTTCTCTTCCTCCTCAGTGACTCAAGTGACCCGACTGCCTACCCACTACCTTAGGCCTTTCTGCCCTCAGCAGTGGGAAAATAGCAAGTCTGAAATGTGATGGTAGGACCCATGGGACCAGCAGCAGATAACCTTTTTATTTTTGTTTTATTTCATTTTATTGAGATAGGGACTCACTATGTAGTGTAGGCTGGCCTTGAACTCCCTAGGTAGCCCAGGCTGGCCTTGAATTCACAGTGATCTACCTGCCTCAGCCTCTTAAGTGCTGGCTTTACAGGCATACGCCACCAGCTGTCCAAGTACTTAAGAGGGTGAGGCAGAAGGAAGGCGCTCTTAAAGGTACGAGATCAAGACCAGCCTGGGAAACATAATTTTCTGCCTGGAAAATAAAAATAGTCTTTTCTTCAGGGTGATTTGTGGGTTGAGCCCAGTGATATTCTTAAGTGAAGGATATAAGTTCTCCAAATCAAATAGCCCTGCTAGGCATTGAGTCTCGTTTTTAGTCCAAGAACTGGGAAGTGATAACAATTCATTTCCTTTTCCTACTGCTGTGCATGTGGTATGGCATAGGTCACTCCAACCCCCAAATTATAATGTAATTCTCCCAAATTACACTCAGTGTGAGCCATGGATTTTTGTAGCTAACAAACCATCTCTGATCAGTGATGAGATTTATGACTTTAGTAAAGTTGCTTTCGCTTGACCCTCTGTTTCACAAATAATCATATTAGTTCGACAGTTTAATGTCCTATAATAGCCCTAGGTCCCACTTTAGCAGATTTATGACAATGGGCAAGAGAGTTCAAGTAGCTTTCAGGAAACAGTAAGTGTGTAATGCAGCCCCTCCATGTAAATGCAAATCATCATCCACTGGTAGAGGACTCGGTGTGCCGCACCACGGCAAGGACTTCTGAGGTTCCTGCAGGGTGCTGTCGTGTTGATTCCTCTGAGGGCTTCTGGGAAATTCACGATCTGTCCATCCTCCTCACTGTCCACAGAGTGCTTCAGAGAGAGTTGATGAATACTGATGCATCTGATGTTTTCTTAATTAGGGTACCAGTCCGTCAGTGCCGTCAAGCTATTTGATGTTATTTCAGATGTACTATTAGAATTGGCTTAGGTATTTCTAAGCCTTTGGGTTTTTTTTTCTTTTGTATGTGTGTGTGTCATACTGGGGATTGAACCTGAAGCCTTAGCCTTGATCTAAATCCCCAGCTCTTTTTATTTTTGCTTATTTTTATGTTGTGAGATAGCACGCTGCTAAATTTCTGGCTTGCCCAAATTGGGCTCAAACTTACAATCCTCTTTCTTCAGTCTCCCAGAGCGCTGGGATTGTAGGTGTGTCCTATCACACTTAGGTTAAACCTTGGATTTTGTGCATCCAGATGTTCTAGATGTCAAAGATGTTCACGTCGTTCATGATTATATTTTAGGCGGCAGGGGCAGCAATTTCCGTGCAGGCATTATGCCTACCAGTATGTTCTTGAGTCGGGTGTGGGGAAATCACCACAATATGTATTTTTAAAACTCCATATTCCAGCTTTTAACCAGACTCCAACCTTTATTTCTTCTGCGGTAATATCTGAATACCACCCCCCCAATCGAAGTAAATCTGTGGCCCCAAGGGGCTTCTTAGTGGGCCTCAGTGGCGTGGGTGCTGGGGTGCCAGGCATGTGCCACCACACCCAGCTAGCTACCACTTGCTGTAGGTGGAGCTCAGGAAAATTGAGGATGGAGGTATGATCCTGGGGATGGAAGCTTTACCTTCTACTCAGGTACTTTCTACTAAAAGTTAAGCAGCTTCTCATAATAACTCACTATATATATACATACACACACACACATACACTTTTAGGACAGTATCTACAGGGTCTCACTGTGTAGATTGGACTCATGGTGATTCTGTTTACAGCCTCCCAAGTGCTGGGATTACAGGTGCGTGCCACCACGCCCAGTCTACTCACCATATATTTTTGAGAGCTATCTTGGTTAAAAGATCAGTTTGGGGCCTACACTCAGCCTCCATCCTGACTCAGACTTCTACATTGGACCTGGGGTGAGATGCTCAGTCTCCCCTAGCTCAGCCCAAGCTGTGAGCCAAAGGAATCAGAGTGTTAGGAAGCTGCATATTGAGTCAGGCATGGCGGTTCTTGCCTGGAATCCCAGTGCTCTGGGAGGCTGAGGCAGGAAGGTTGCAAGTTTGGGCAAAGCCTGAGCAACTCGGCAAAATCCTATCTAAAAATAACAAATACAGAGGGCTGGGGATGTAATTAAGTTCAAAGACCATAGGTTCGATCCCCAGTACTACGCACATGTACACACACACACACACACACACACACACCACACAAGAAAGCTTCTTATTGATACTCTGAGAGTCAAAAGGACATGCGAAAGTTAAAGAGGGCATTTTGAAGAATATTGTTGCAGCAAAACTGAGGCTAGGAAAGGAACATCAAGGTAACCAGGAAACAATGAACAGCTTTATCTTATACCACTGGTCCTCACTGCAATAGCTCCCAACAAAAGCCAGGCATTTTTATATGGGGTATAAGCAAGGGGTGCAAAGGTGGGGCACGACAGCCTGGCAGTTCTTCAGTTAGCTAGCAGGGTGAGATCAATGGATATGGGCTGGATGAATGACCATCATTACGGTAGGCATCCTGTATGTTCCGTTATGCTCTCATGGCTACAGGGTGAAGAAAGCAGACAATTCTTCCTTACAGTTTTTTTTTTCTTTTTCCATTTCATTGTAACACATAGCTTGTGTGGTAGCAGGAGATCCCCAACAAACTGTTCGGGGAGTGTTGGATTTATGACTTTATTTTCTTGAGATGGGGTCTTGCTGTATAGCCCAGGTTGTCCTTGAACTTGGGGCAATCCTGCGGCCTCTGTCTTCCTAGTGCTGGGATGACAAGCCATAGTACTCTTGAAGAGGCAGTGTGTGCACCCACACCAGGCTGAGGGTGGAACCAAAGCTTGGGGACAGCCCAGCAGGACCAAGGTGTGTGCTGGTGGTGTTCCACAGAAACAGGAGGCTATAACTGGAGACACGGCTTTTAAATATGTGTCAGGCTCGAAGCCATAGAAGCCATGGCAGATAGGCAGCGTGGAAAAAAGAGATTTGCTTTTGAAACTTTTGATGAGCGCGGCACAGCGGTTAAAATTGTCAGAGCAGCAGCCTGTCACTGGGCACAAGGTGCAGTGAGAAAGCCTTGTGAAACAAGAGCAGCAAATGCCAGCGTATAGGCACAGTGGTGGGGACCTGACCACCTCGTGGAGCAGGGAAGAGACTTGGGCCATGGGGGTAATTCTTTTTATTTTTATTTCTTTTTTATTTTTTTAATTGAGAAATATGAATGAGACGGTTTCACAGCTGATTAATAGGACAGTTTTGATAATCAGTACATTGTACATCGTACATTGTTAGCTTCTTAGTGGTCCATGCGGGTAATTCTGACCCTGATGGAAATGTTTTGGGGGTGAGGTGGTGGCCGTGGAAGTGGTGACCGAGGGGAGGATGGAAAGTACAGGAGAGGAAGCTATGCTGGACCAGGATATGGAAACCAAGGTGGTGGATGTGTTGGCAGTGGTGGTGGGGACGTGAAGGGGACAAGGCCCAGAGGAAGTTTTGATGGCTATGGGAATGGGAAGAATGCTAGAAATAAGAACAGTCACAGGGAACAATGGGCTCAGCCACAAAGAGGTGAGTTTTGGTGGGTGCTGCCAGGGGTGGTTTGTGTGGCTGTGGTGGTGCACACTGTAGCAGAGGGGTTTCAAAGCAGCAGAAAGGTGAGATGGCACAGCCCTGAAATCCCAACACAGAGGAAGCTAAGGCAGGAGGATCACCGTGAGTTTGAGGCCACAGTGGGCTCCACAGTGAATTCAAGGCTGGCCTGAACTACATAGTAAGACCCTGTTATTGAAAAACAATAAAATAAAATAAAATAAAATACTCATTAAATATTTTTGGAGACAGGATCTTGCCAAGTCGCCACATTGGCTAGGTTTATCTTCAACTTGCAATCCTCCTCCCTCAATCTCCCAGAGTACTTTATCTTTTTTTTAATGTGTATTGGATACTGACAATTATTTTACAATATGGTCATACATGCAAATTATACTTTCATCAACGACAAATTAATATACAATTAATGATGAATATGTAAGCACAGAAACAGGAGCAGGCACACATGGCCTTACAAATATATATGTGTGTACCGTATACACATACACACACTACCCTCACACGCCCATCACACACCATACAGTGCACACATACTCCTGCACTCCTGCGCACTGACACAATCGGCCACATGTACAGACACATGCGCACCTGCACGGGATTGGACTCTACAGTATGCAAGTGTCTGTCACAGATTTCACAGACAAACGCCTTGACGTGGTCCAGCCAAGGGGCGGGGCATCCGCTCCTCGCTTCTGAGGAATCTTGTCCCGGCCTCGCCACCGTCGGACGCCAGGTGTCAGAGGTCACAGTAACGTTGGCCGTGGCGTTTTTTTTTTTCCCCCCCATTCTTCACCCGGAAACCACGGCTGCCAGAGTCAGCCCGGAGCCCTTGTCGCTGCGGCGGTGGGAGCCCGGCCGGCCTCCCGTCCTCGTGTCGGCCCTGCGGAGCCGGACGCTGACCCCAGCGCGGCGGGGAGGATGGTGTGGAGCGGCCGTGGGCCCGCCGCGCG
>NW_004524611.1:7389330-7401888 GCF_000260255.1 Octodon degus
CCGGGCGCCGCCGCCGCCGCCGCGTTTGTCTCTGGCGAGCCGGGCCGGGGCTGACGGCGGAGCTTCCCACGTAGGCAGCGAGGCCTGCAGCGTTTTGGACTTGGGGGCGCGCTTGCCAGATTGAACCCCTTCAGCAGATTAGACGCCTTCCCGAAAGAAGGGGGGAGGGAGGGACTCACCTAGGCGCAGAGACCGGAAATGGACCCGCGGGCGGCTCCGTGGCGAGGCTGGCGCAGGTAGGGATGCGGTGGGCTTGTATCTCGGCGCCACGTCGGGGTGACTTGGAGCCAGCCTGGGGGCGTGCGTGTGTGGTCCCCCCGGCGGGCATCGTTAGGGGTAGAGCCCGGCCTGGAGGCTGTTGTGAATTATCGGCGCCTTCGCCGTTAGACAGCTGGTGAGGGGGCCTGTGTCGGAGATGATCCGATGGCGGAGTTCGGAGCTCGGCTCGCAGACCGCAGCCGCAGCGGGCGAGGAGTGCCCAGCTGCGGGGGAGCCTGCGTCGGGAAGGCTGCGGCTCCTCCAGAGTTGCTGCTTGCGTCTCAAAGGCAGCGGGTAGAACGGCCGGCGGGAAGCTGGTGGTGAATGTTGAGAAAGTGGTTCGCTCCTTTCGCACCTCTCGCCGTCAGCTTTTGTGTGCCATTTTGTCTGAACGCGGTGTCGGTGATAACAGGGGAGAATCCCTTCTGGCCTCCCCGTTTCATCTAGCCCCTCATCTAAGGGTTGTGGAAAGAAGTAGGCCTGTTGTGCGCCTAACATTCACTTCACGACTCCACTCTAAAGAGTGAGGAGGTGCGGTGTTGACTTTGTAGTAAAGGTGCTCAGAGAGTGTGTGGACTGGAATCATCTGGCGTGTTGGTACTAAGATCACCAAGTGCTGCTTCCCTTTTGGGGCTGCAGCTGCTGAGAGAGAGAGAGAGAGAGAGAGAGAGAGAGAGAGAGAGAGAGAGAGAGAGAGACAGACAGACAGAGACAGACAGACAGACAGACAGACAGACATTCATTAAGAGATTGAGAGCTAAGTCCGAATATAGTTTGTGCCTGTGAGGAACTTGTTTAGAGTCATAGGCTATAAAGTGTGGCAGGACTGAATTACCACAGGAATATGCCAGCTGTTAGGGTTTTATGCTTTGGATCTGGAGAAGGATTTCCTTATGGTTAGAATCATAAAGGAAGGGGCCTCTAAGGTAGAGAGACAGGAGGATTGGGGCCAGTCACACTTAGCTGGGAAACAAAAACACCAGTGCCAGTTGGTGGAAGAGTGCCTAGACTGGGTATCTGAAGTAGTGGCAATGGCAGCTGGTCACAGGTTAAGTGACATCTGTTACCCACTATAGCTTCTGATGGATTTCTGGGTTCTGAAGAATTTTCATTTGATGAATTTGTCTTATTCTGTTAAGCAGCCGGTGATGTAAAGCAGTGCTTAGCTTATTTTAAGTTCAATGAAAGTGATACTACTTGTCATTCATGTCTGGTATTAATGTTTGGGAAATTAAATTTGATGTCTGTTTGTAGGAGCTGGGCTCTGGTGTGGCCCAGCAGCTACGGCTGTAGGCAAATGATGAATGGAAGCCCTTCTGTTGTCTCCTGGGCGTTATTAAGGACATCAGTCTACCTCACAGAGATACTGTTTATTTTACTCAGTACTGGTGAAGAACCGTTGGAGCCATTCAATCATGGTGCCATGTCATTGCTTTGGAACAGTGATTAGGCTCGGGACCTCTCGGACTTCAATCTTAGTCTTTCTTTAAACATACCAGGAACACACCATCCTCACTGTTTAATGCTACTGTTTGACTCTTCTCCCTTTATGCAGGGTTCTGTTTCATCCTGTTGCAGAGCAGCATCTGTAGAGGGGTGTCCTCACAGAGAACACAGTGTGACATAACCCAGGGATGGCAGGTCTAGGGGTTATGTCTGTCAGTACTGCCATGCCACATAGTCCCATTACCACATAAAAGAATTTTAAACATTTCTTATAATTCTGACATGCCAATTAAAATTAAAAAAAGAAATGGAAAGATATAGCTTTTTTTTTTTAGCAAATTGTATATTCATGTAAATTTATTTTAATAAAATTGGAAGCCCTTAAGTTATATTTCCTAGGTAGAAATCAAATAATTTGACAAGAGATCTGTAGCATTTCTGTGTATAATGACACAGGTAAGTGTAATTCTGGGGATCCCATGACATAGTCTGCCAAGCACTGTCATTTAGCAGTTAGCTCTTGCTACATTTGGGTACAAGCACTGTTTTTTAAGATGCTTCGCATTATCTACACTGAATTTTGATGTTATAGTAACATTTCATGTTGAGCCTAGGAGTTAATCTTGGCATTGCTTGTGACTTATTTTCATAAGTATCAGTTAAGTCCCAAATTATTAAATTTTAATGATTTTAATTTTTTAAGATGGCTATATAGTTTAAAAAAAACCTGAAAAGACAAAGAGAATTAATTTTAGTTTTGGGACAGTGATCTTTTTTTTTTAAGAGGTGTGCCATTGGAAGGTACTGTGGTTTTGTTATCACTTTGGTAGTGAAACAATACATTTATTAATTATATGTGGAAACAACAGCTAAAGTATAAATTGTGGAAATAAGAGGCTACAGACATGTAATTATGCCAGGTTGTGTTCTTTGTCCTCTTTATGAGGGTACTGGTGTTACCTAAACTGCATGCTTAGCAACAAAGTTTCAACTTTGTTATTTTTGTAGTTTCTCTTTCCATCATTAAAATTTGAGTTACTGTAAAAGTTTCCTGTCCTAGGAATTGTATCAGATTAACAAATGAGAAGAAACAAGATAGTACTCTTGCTCTGTGGTCTGATGGAAGAATGCTGAGATAGGAATTCCCTTGATGAAAAATAAGTTAAAACATTTAAAACTTAAAAGAAATTCAACTTGTTCTTTTTACTGAAGTTAATGACTAAAATGCATGTTTTATATCCATGGCATGTGAAATTAGTTTGTTTTTCAGCTTGGCATTTGACTCAAATCCTGCTTGTGTTGGGGCCAGATGAATTAGGTCAGAATCCAGCTCTGTCCTTGTTTGTGTATCACTTAAACTCTTTAACTCTGTTTCCTCTTCTCTATAATGGGGATAGTAGCCAGGCATGATGAAATAGGCCTGTAATCCCAGCAATCAGGAGACTGAGGCAGGTGCATTGCCATGAGCTCGAGGCCAGCCTGGGAGACATAATGAGTTTAAAGCCAGCCTGAACTGTAGTGAGATTTTGTCTAAAAAACCAAAATAAATGAATGAATAAGTAGGGATAATAATATCTACATAGAAGTGTAGAAGATTAAAAAATGTGATGTATGTAAAGCACCTGCCATGGTGCCTGGTTTGTAGCATATTTTAAGCAGCAGTTATTAAGTGTGCTATTGTCTCACTCCTCAGCCTCTTTTTTTTTTTTTTTTTCCTCTGTATTTTAGGGAAGGGTCTACAGGATGTTCAGGGTTTCACTACTAGATCAGACTCGTAATGATCCACCTGTTTACAGCCTCCCAAGTGCTGTGATTACAGGCATGCACCACCACGCCCAGTCTCACTTGCTGTCTCAGCTTGCCCTGGGCATGGAGGGCCAGCACTGTAGACCCGGGGATCAAACTCCTGGCCCTTGTGCCTGCTTGCAGGCACTTTAATTTGCTGAGCTATTTGGCCAGCCCTAACTCCTTAACCTTTGTGGTTTCTGTCTCTCTCACTCTAGTGAAGGGGGTTTCATTTGCTGCCCTGTTAATGTTTTGATTGCAGATTCCTATGGGTGCTTTTCAGTTGTCTCCTTTGGTGGGATTGACACTTCTCTTAAAATCAGCATCTTTATTAGGCAGCCTTAGAGCTTAGCGAGTGTGTGAGCTCTGGAGGCTACCTGGTTTTGAATCAGGTTCACTAAACATTGTGATCTTGGGCAAATATGCTGACTTAATTTCTCCACCTAAAAAATGGGGATGTTGTAAAGATCATATATTACAGTATGTATGTGTGCCTTAGCACACATGCCGCTCTAATAAAAAGTAGGCAATAAGGCTGGAGATTGTTGCTAGGCCTCTTCTTGGTATGAGGCACTGTCTTCTGAGAAGACCATGGAACTCATCCTGGAGCTGAATGCACAGGAGCATGGTGAAGGGTGTCAGTGGGCATGAAGGAGAGTGCTTCTAGGGTCTTTGAACAGTGGAAACCATAGGACTTGGTAACTAGTAAAAGGTCACTAGTGGATGGCTCTGCCTTTTAGCAGGAAATAGAGTTGATTCGGTAAGTTTGGATAAGTTTTGCTGGTGTTGGTTTAAGATGCCTGTGGGTCATCTAAGTAGAGAGCTCACATAGATGGGCATTTGATATGAAAGAGAGGAGACTTAAAGGGGAAGTCAGAAAGTTAAGTGAATTCTTAAAGTAAAAATTATTATAGTAGGGAGTGGTAGTGTACAACTGTAATCTCAGTACTTGGGAGGCTGAGGCAGGAGGTAAGGCCAGCCTGGGCTACATAGTGAGTTCATGAACAGCCTGGACTGCACAATGAGATCCTGACTCAAAAAACTAAAAGCAAAGCAAAACACTACCATCACCACCACCAGTCCTTAAAAAAATAAAAAAATAAAAAAAAAAGACATACAGCCATAAATTCCCTCAAAAAAAACACATCCTAGCTTTGAACGTGTTTATCCCGTTGTTCTTACCACTTCTGAAGCTGTTCTTGAAAGTCCTCTTTGATAGTGTCTTTAAAGTATGATTAAAAATATGGTGAATGCTGCTGCTGAGTGCTGTCCAATGGGAAGGCAAGCTCATAAAAACATGCCAGTGTGTGCTCATCCACCTTATTTACAGAATCTGTCATCATGCGACTTCTGGCTTTTCCTCAAGGTCAGAAAGGACAATGAAAGATAATGCTTTCAATTGATTGAGGACATTGAGGCAGCTATGAATGTGTTAACTAAAATACTCTTGAAGGAGGACTTCTAGAAGTGCTTCAGAAAGTGGCAAGAATGGGGGGATAAGGGTGTTGAAATGAGGGAGAATAATTTGAGGAGGACTCACGGCAATGTGTCTTTCACTGTAATTTTAAACCTAAATTCAAAAACTCACATCATTTCATAACGTTGGCATGAAGCTATGAGCAAATATGTCCACCTTTAGTAGAGACCTTGCCAGAATTGGTGGCATCACTATCATTTGCAGGAGAGTAAGAGGAGGGGGTGGCTCAGTGACTGCAAGGAAACCAGTGGAGAGGTATCCTGGAGGCTGGAGAGGGGTGGCAAGGTAAGTTAAGGACTGGACTCAGACTATGATGCAGCATCTCAGAGCTTGCTGCAGACCTTGAAGTGTTCTCTTCCTTGCCTGCTTCTGGTGTTTCTCTTTGAGGATCTCTTCTGTCTGTACCCACTGCCTTGTTACAGAGGAAGGACAGTTTGTACTCATAGCTGGAGTGTGTGGGTTGACACAGGTTCTTTGAAGCACCACATGTTCTCACCTCCTAAGTCGTGGGTAATTCACAAGCATCACTGTTCTCTATTAGGCTCACTTTTTAACCCAAGGCCTTAATAGCTTTCAGATGTCTCAAACATTACGGGATATTTGAAAAATACTATTGGATGCCTGGGTGGAATCCAGGGCCTCACATATGCCAGGCAAGCATTCTATCACTGAGCTACAACTCCAGCCTTCTTTAACCGTCTGTCAAATTGAACCTTTCTTCAGGTCAAGGAGACTTGCTGCTCTCCACAGCAGAGGCCCAGTGTGCGTCCTGCAGAGCAGGTCTGCCTTCACTGTATCACATTCCCTACTCACTGTGGCTCTCTCAGGCATGAGTTTATAGGAGAGCTGTGAGGTCCTTTGTAGCCTAAAGTAGTGTCTCCTTTAAGATGAATGTGTCTGGAATTGTGGGACACCCTTGGAATCTCAGCACTTGGGAGACTGGGGCAGAAAGATCTTTGGAGTTCCAGGATGGCCTGGGCTACACAGCAAGACCCTGTCTCAGAACAAAAAAACAAAAACAAAAATAAAGCACAACAGAGGGTGAATGCTGATTTTGTTGTTCATGGGAATATTTTGTTCTTGGTGCAGCTTAAATATGAGTAAGTTAGATAAAATAGGAAGTCATTTAGGAAATACTATCTGGGAGTAGAGAATCCCTCTTCAGCACAAAGATTTTAGTTTAATACTAGAATAACATCATTTTAAAACTGGAATCAAAACTAGCTCAGAACTTCAGGAAGTAGTCATGTGGTGCACTTTACAGTACATGTGCTTTGGAGAGGGGGAGGTTGTGAAAGGTCCCATCCTCCTCCATGATGAATGTTAATTTACAGCTTTCTAATAAAGCCTTGTAGCCTGCAAATGCAGCCTTCCCTGATCCTTTGGAAGGCCTCTGCTCTTCTGAGCTCATTTCTGCTCTGCAGCTTTGTATTTATTACCTGCTTTCCAACAAGCCAGCCTCCCACACACCCTAGACCCTATCAGCTGAATTAGTGGTGCTTAGCCATAGTCTCAGTTTGCCCACCCTTCTTATTTCCTATTTAATGATTTCTCCCTTGCCAGAGGGCATGCTCAAAGGCCTTGGGTGATCCTTCCAGGTGGGGTGGTGCAGAACTTGGCTCCCTGTGCACTTTGTAAAGAAAAGCGAGGCCCAGGAATCAGCAGCTGGCTGCCACCTTTTTAATTTGAGCTTCTCTTGTGCTATCCTGGACTCTTCTGGGCTCTATCCCCCTTACCCTTGTCCTTGCCCTCTGCTGGAGCAGCCCATGCGTGTCTGCAGAGTGCTGTGCATCCCCTCATCTAGAGAAACCTCCACAGTGTCCTCTCTCATCGCTCATCTGTCATCTCATGAAGCCCAGATCACTGTGAGCCCATTAAGTGCAGATCACTGGCAGTGAAGGGTGACCTTTCCCAGCACCAGAGCAGGGAGGAGGAAGGTTCTGTTTTCTCTCTTCTTTTTTCTGAGTTGACTGAAGAAAAAATTCTTTTAATTTTTGTTTTTTCCTATTGCCACAATTAATGAATAAATGGAATTAAAATTTATGGAAGCCTTACTTTGATTCCTAAATCAGCAGGAACGATTGACAGTTATATGTATAAATTTTATTGTTGGAAATTTTTAGAGGAGCTGGAGGTATGTCAGAGGTGGAGTGCTCACCTAGTGTGTGTGAGGGTCTGCTTTTGATCCCTAGCACTGCCAAAGAAAGAATGGTTTTAGACAACATGTGTTTATTAAAAACATTTTAAAAAGATGGATATATGGAATCTTATCTGCGGAGGTTAAGCAGCAGTGTTAACATTTGAGACTATGTCCTTTTTTTCCCTCATATGGGTGTTCACCAATACAAAGGTGACCAACTCAGACTTAAAAGCTTGAAACACTCGTTCTGTATTCATTCAGAACATAAGCTTTGTCTTTTGTTATTGTTCCTTATCTAAACAAAACAGTGTAGCAACTATTTCCGTAGCATTTATATTGTTCTAGGTATCATAGATTATCTGGAGATGATTCAAAGTATATGGGAGGTTGAGTGTGGATTATAGGCAGATGTCACGCCATTTTAATGTAGGGATGTGGGCATCTACAGATTTTGCTATCCAAAGGGAGGGAGGCATCTTGAAACTGATCCCCTGCAGATACTGAGGAACAAGGGTAACTGTTCACAATTTCACAGCTAATGTTTTTAATGGTTACATTGTTTTCCTTCTCATTAGGTAATATATTTATTCACCCAGTCCCCTGCTATATTGTTGGATATCTGGTTTTCATTTTTTACTATTTTAAACACTCATAAGGTAAGTATCTTAGTAGCTAAATCTTTGTTTTCAACAGAGGGTATCCTGTGGTTAAGCTCTCCCAAGCAGACTGTGTGGGTACTTAGCTCTAGGGATATGTTTGGCCAGTTGGTCTCCAGGAGCTTTGTAACAGAACCCTCCCTGACTCCATTCAAGTCACGGTGTTGTAGCTCAGGGCTGCTTGAGATCTGTGTTCAGCCTTGGAAGCCTTAGTACAGCATTGCTTTCTGCATACTTAAGCCACCAGTCTGAAGCTTAACATTGTCTCAGAGCTTGAGGTTACTGTGTCTGGACTTCATTCCCAAGCTTTTATGTGCTGGGGACATTGCCTTTCCCTGGGGTTTTGTGTCCTTCCCTGCCTACCATACTGGACTGTCCAGCACTCAGCCCTGGTCAAGTTCCCTGGTGAGTACCAGGACTCTTGCTTAATTGGAATTGGAATGAATTTAGGTGAAAAGGATCAGATGAGTGCTTTTCCTCTTTTTTTTTCCTTTTCTCCCAACAGACTGTAGTTTATTCTTTAATTAAAAGTAACATTTGGCATTACAAAGATTACAGAACCTTTTTTGTAACTCTTTACTGGAGAACTAAATTCATTTATCCTGCATGAATTTTCTGTTGGAAAATGATTGTGAATGGTAGAGAATAATTTTTAGTTTGTGAAATTTAACTTTTAACTTGTTTTATCTGAAAATGTGTTTACTCTTTTAGTGACTATAGTTAACTTTGGAAGTTTTTCTACATTGGGTTGGTTTTCGTGGACCATATTTGCTAGTTTGGGTATTTATTCTGAGATATGATTTTAATGACTGGTAATTCTAGAAGTGATTTTTGTTTTTCTGACATGGTATATTGCTGTGTCCAAGGCCCAAATGGTGCTCCAGCCTCTGTCTCTGGCCTAACAGATGTCAGGCATGAACTACTGTGCCCAGCTTAGAAGTAGTAAATTTTTTCCCTCTTCTTGAGACAGGGTCTCACTGTGTATGAGGCTGGCCTTGAATTTGCTTATGTGGCCCAAGCTGGCCTTGAACTCACATCACTCTTCCTGCCTCAGCCTCCCAAGTGCTGGGATTACAGGTATGGGTCACCAAACTCAGTGATGTGATGATGTTTTAAGTTTGGACTCATTTGATTCATTCATTGAATAAAATAGCATTTTATTTTATTTTATTGAGAAATAAATATGAATGAGACAGTTTGAAACTGAATAACAGGACGATTTTGATAATCAATACATTGTACATTGTTATCTTCTTAGTGATTATCCATAGTACAAGAAGCAGGCAGGATATCCTGTCCAAACACTATTAGTACACCTCTGTCTTCTCATTGAATTAAGTGAAAGTAGCTGTATATCTATCCTAACTATTTTGTATATATAAATACAAAATGATCTTTCCTTTGTATCCCCTTTTTTTTGTTTAGTCCCGTCAGAGGTGAATATTCTATTGGCATGTAAATACTAAGGTGTTTGAATTCAGCTAAACAATCCAACACTGTCTAGCTGTCTATAATATTAGTGGGTTATCCTCAGAAGTTATTGATTTGAGTCTTTTACAGCTCATCGTATTAATATGGCTTTACTTTATATACCTCATTTTTATACTTTTCTGCTGGATGGTTAAGACCAAGATAAAGCAAGACCTATATAGCAAGAAATGTAACTTTTGTGTCTGATAAGGTCAGTCAGGTACCCTCAGGATTTGTCCTGTAGCCCGGTACCACACTTTGTAGATCCTTTGTCAGTGTCAGCAATGAGGATGAGTGACGGCCATTGCTTGACCAATTTGCTCTCTATGAAAGCCTGAGAGAATGTTTTTTCTCTCCATGTTACTCTCCCCAGGCACACTATACATCATCGGTCACATTTCTCTGTGGCTCCATGATCTTCTTGATCAGAAAATTTGTTTTTTTTTTTTGTTTCATAGAAATCTCTAATGACCTTTTAAATGGGTTCATCTAATATATTTTACATAGTCGTGCATAACTATCATTTTTTTGTTTCATTTATTTATTTATATATTTTTTGACGACTCATACAGAATTTTACTTAACAAAGTAATATGAATTTCACAGTATTTGTTGTAATACATGGTATTGTCTTACAGCCAGCTATTCATATTACCGGATATATACACATAAAATTGGAAGAAGAAAAACTGGAGCAATGTATAAGAAATTAAGAAAAGAAAAAGTACAAACAATTGAAAAAAGGAGATGAAGCTGATTAGAGCATTGACTGCTTCTTTCCATTTCCATTTTTTTTTCTTTTTAATTTTTATTTATTTTTTTTTGGTCCTGTCAGAGGTGACTATTCTATTGGCATCTAAATACTATAAGTGTTTGAATTCAACTAAACATCTAACACTGTCTAGCAGTCTATAATATTAGTGGGTTATCCTCAGAAGTTATTGACTTGAGCCTTTTACAACTCATCGTATTAATATGGTTTTACTTTATATACCTCATTTTTATACTTTTCTACTGGATGGTTAAGACCAAGATATAGCAAGACCTATATACCCAGAAATGTAACTTTTGTATCTGATAAAGTCAGCCAAGTACTCTCAGGATTTATCCTGTAGCCCTGTACCGCCTTTTGTACATCCTTTTGTCAGCGTGTGACATGAGGATGAGTCACGGCCATTGCTTGACCAGTTTGCTCTCTGTGAAAGCTTGAGAAAATGTTTTTTCTCTCCATGTGACTCTCTCCAGGCTCACTTTAGATCCTCGAACACATTTCTCTATGGCTCCATTGATCAGAAAATTTGGAGCGCAACTGAGTTACATGTTGTCACAGTACAGGTTCTCCTATGTCCTGAGTCTTCACTGACCTTGAAAGGCTAGGGCCAAAATGTTGGCTGAACTTGCAGCCCTTCCTTTTCTCCAATTTTGAACTGCTAACTTAGGTTGTTAACCCTCCAGAAGAGAAGCTTATTATTAACCTGCAATATATGCAGTCGGTTTACCCTGTCTGTCTAAATATCAGACATCTTCGGCATATCATGGAACAGGTATTTTCCATCAAATATTGGTATGTTGAACTTTAAGACCTTACAGAATATGTAGGAAAAATAATTTTATAAAGGTAGAAGTAAGCATTTATATAATTTTACAAAGAAATTTAGAAATCTAGACATATGCAGAATTGTAACAGAACAGACCTTTTTTTATTATTCTTGTGACTTTTTTTTCATTTATTACCCTTTAAAAAACTTTACTTGAGAGACATTATGGCAATAAATGGTTTGTCATGACAAGAAGTACATATTTAGAAGATCAGGATGGCAGGTACTCCAAGCATGACCCCTCTATTATATATCGCCATCCTCAGTGCAGCCGCCTGGCTCACAGGCAACAGCATATAGAGTTAGTCGGGGTGAGAATCTCACCAGCCAACTGCTAGTCTCAAAAACCTGCTGATGTACCCTATGATCACTGCCCCATCCATGTCATGTGTACAAATGCATGGTTTTGCCCCTGTCATGTTTCTCAGCTTTTCTCCTTGCCCACTCCTTATTGTCCAATCCTCAAGTTCTCGCTTTCCTTTTATTTGTGTCGTAACTTTTGTATATGTAATTCCTCTTTTAAGTTCTTCTACTGGGGAGACAATACGATATTTACACATGTGGGTCTGGTTTATTTCACTTATAAGTATATCTTCAAGTGGCATCCACTTAAACATGAAGGCTTTGAGTTTATCATTCTTTATAGCTGAGTAATACTCCATTATATAAAAATACCACAACTTTTTCAAACATTCCACATGTGACGGGCATCTTGATTGTTTCCAAGATCTGGCTGTCACAAATTGTGCTGCTATAAACATAGGTACGCATATATCACTATGATATGACGCTTTCAGGTCCTCCGGGAAAATTCCCAGTAGGGGGATAGCAGGCTTGAATGGGATTTCCAGCCCTAGTTTTTAAAGGGAGTCTCCACACTGATTTCCATAATGGTTGCACCAGTCTACACTCCCACTAACAGTGGAAAAGGGTTCCCTTTTCCCCATAGCCTCTCCAACATTTGTTGTTTGTTGATTTCTTTATGATAGCCATTCTTTCTGTGGTAAGATGGTATCTCAGTGTTGTTTTAATTTGCATTTCACGGATGGCTAGTGATGAGCATTTTTTCATATATTTATTCTTTAATTTCGTCCTCTGAGAAGTGTGTGTTCATCTCAGATGCCCATTTCTGGATTGGGTCTTTAAATTTAGGTACCCTAATGTTCTTTAGTTCTTTATTAATTCTAGAGAGCAGACCTTTGTCTGAGTGCTTATTAGTTAAGATTTTTTCAAAGTTTGTGGGTTGTCTGTTTACTTTGTTGGAAATTTCCTTTGACATACAAAAAATTCTCAATAAGAGGTGCTCCCAGTTGTTAATTCTTTCAAGTATTTCCCATGCGATTTGATTTTTAGTCATGAACTCTTTGCCTACCCCTATGTGTTCAAGAGATCCTCTTACTTTCTCTTCTAGGAGATTTAGTGTTTCTGTTTTAATGTTCAGTTCTTTAATCCATTTTGACTTTAGTGCACAGTGATAGATCTGGGTCAAGTTTTAGTTTTCCGTATGTAGAGAGCCAAATTTTCCAACACCATTTGTTAAAGAGACTATCTTTCTTTCAGTAAGCATGTTTGGCCTCTTTGTCGAAGATCAGGTGGCTGAGTGTGTTACTAGAGGCCTCTGCATCTGCTAATCTATTCCACTGATCCTCAGGTCTATTTTGTTGCCAATACCATGCTGATTTTATTTATTTATTTATTTATTTATTTATTTATTTAGTGTGTGGCCAG
>NW_004524611.1:7403583-7404216 GCF_000260255.1 Octodon degus
TTTGTTAATTCATTGAATTGTTTTCTTTGTCTCAGTTGAATTAATTTCTGCTCTAGTCTTCATGATTTCTTCCCATCTTTGGGCTCAGGGTTTTGTTTGCTCTTCCTTTTCTAGTTGTTGAAGGTGCAGCATTAGGGTATTTATTTGCTCCCGTTCTGTTTTCCTAATGTTTGAATTCACAGTTGTGAATTTCCCTCTGAGAACTGCTTTCATTGTATCCCATAAATTCTGATAAGTTGTGGATGAATTTTCAGTGAATTGTAGATATTGTTGAATTTCTTGTTTAATTTCGTCTGTGACCCATTGATTGCTAAGTAGGGTGTCGTTTAATTTCCATATATTTAGGGATTGTTTCTGGTTTCTTTTATTTCCAGTTTCATTGCACTGTGGTCAGATAATAAGCATGGGATAATTTTTGTTTTCTTGCATATACTTAAGCATGACCTATGGACCAGTATGTGGGTCGATTTTAGAAAATGACCCATGTCCAGGTGAGAAAAATGTGTATTCAGCTGTGTTTGGCTGGAACACTCTATATATGTCCACCAAATCCATTTGTTTCAAGGTCTGGTTCAGTTCTGTTATTTCTTCACTAATTTTTTGTCTGGTTGATCTATCTTTTTGGGATAAGGG
>NW_004524611.1:7407304-7416554 GCF_000260255.1 Octodon degus
CAATGTCATTTGTATTGACTCCTTCTTTCTCATTGATGCCTATTAGTCTCACATTGTTCATCTTTGCATCATCTTGCAGGTGATGAATTATTTTTTTTCTGCATCCTAGTTGTTTTTAAGAGATATTTTCTTACCTTTTCACTAGCTGCACCAGCGTCTTCAAGACCTGAAACTCTGTCTTCACTTTCAGTGAAACAGTTTTGCAAGCTTGTGATTGAGATTTTAAATCCCTCTATATATCTTTGATTCTGCTTCATGCAATCTATTTTTTTCCTGTATTGCTCATTCAAGGAATCCGTCATTTTTCTAATCTCCTCTACTTTTTTAATGAACGTCTTCTTTAGAAGCAATTATTAATTCTTTTACTGCAGTATTTTCTTCAGATTGTTTCCTCCCTATGTTTCTGTAGTTGCTTCTTTACTTCAGATACTATGAGTTCCGAGAATTCTTTTCTTATTCAGAAAATTCTGCTCTGAGTTCCTCTATGACTTTCTGCAGTTGCTTATTTACTATCGATGCTATTAATTCATCCATTTGAGCTGAGCTAGTGTCAGTTGTTCTGGGTGGGCATTGGGTTTTCTCCATATGTTTCTGCATTTGATTTACTGCAGATGTTATTAATTCAGGGATTTCTTTTTTCATTTCCAATCTTAGTTCCTCTATACCTTTCTGCAGCTGTTTCTTTATTTCAGAAGCCATTGATTCATTGATTTCAGCTGTGTGATTCCCACTTTTTTCTGTGTTAGTGTCCTCTGCACTTGTTATGGGTGGGCTTGGGTTCGGAGATTGCATTTGCTCCTTCTTGTCATTTTGTGTAGCACTGCCTTCTGACCTCTGTTGTAGAGCTTTGGTGCAGTTATAACCTTCGTACCTACTGAAGTTCAGGTGCAGATTTACAAAGTTTGGATCTATCCACCTGTGCCTGGCTTGGGTCTGGGTGCCGTGCTCAGCTCCTTCCAGCTTCTGCCCTTGGGAGTGAATCTGTTGTGCCCCTCTGGCAAGATGTTCTGCTTCTGGACTAGCTGGGTTGTTCTGTCCCCTACTCTCTCTGCAGGGATTTCAGCTACAGGGTTTTACCTCAGGTCTGTATGCCAGGCCTGAGCTGAGTCTGGAGGGGACAAGGTGGAGTAGCGAGGAGAGGCAGCTCTCCCACACACTTCACGGGCCTGGGCTAGGACTGGATCTGGGGGTCCCCAGAACGCAGCAGAAATTCTCACTGGGCGGGCAGGGGGGGCCCTTAGGGGGTGGAGGAGGGTCTTACCCTCGCTGTGTCTGGGCTGGGACCGGCAGATCCCACCAGTGTAGGGCAACTGGAAGCTTTCCCACACACTCTCCAGACCTGGGCTAGGACTGGATCTGGGGGTCCCTAGAACGCGGCAGAAATTCTCATGCGGCGGGCAGGGTGGGGTGTGCCGTGGAGTGGTGGTGGGGTCCCCCGGGGGTGGAAGAGGGTGTGACCCGCGCTGCGTCTGGGCTGGGACTGGTAGGTCCCGCCACCGCAGGGTAGCCGGAAGCTCTCCCACACACTCGCTGGACTTGGGTAGGACTGGATCTCTAGTTGCCCTATTTTATAGTAACTCATAGAACTGTTTGGTCCTAATGATAACCCAGTAGCTATCCGGGAGTCCATCCTCATTCCTTTCTCCTCTTTTCCACCTATTTTCTCATTGTACGCTGACGTGTAGAACAAGAGGGCACTTCAGAGGCATACAGCTAAGTCACGAAGATAGACCTCTGCAGGTAGTAAAGGAGTCCAGTCATATGTCAGGAGGTTATGCAGGAACATGGCACACATAAAGTGAAAGTGGTCAGTGTTCCTGTGGGGACTGTAGGAAGGGGTGTGAAACATTTCATAGAGAAAGTAGCCCTGGACTGAGTGTTGAAGAGGGTGTGAAATATTGGGATACAGTCCTGAAAGTCTGAGGACTAGTGGAAAGAAAAGCTTCAAGCTGCTAGGCATATTAAGTAGCACAGTCTGTCATCCCAGCACTCTGGGAGGCTGAGGCAGAAGGATGGCAAGTTCAAAGGCCAGCCTGTGTAATATAGTGACTTAGCAAAACCCTGTCTCAGAACAGAACAGCCTTGAGCTCAGTCCCTAGTATTAATAAACAATTAGGCCATAACCTTGTCTAATATGTTCTGGGAATTGCAAGTAAGTGGAGTAAGGGATGCTGAGAGGTAGCAAGGTCTGGCTCATAGTGGACTGGTATTCTGAGGAGCTTGGACTTCATTGGTCATTTAGAACTCTGTCAGTTGAAGCTGTAGCATGGCTAGCCGTAGCATCCATGGAAAATCGCTTGGACAGCAATGTGGAGAGTAGGCTTTCTGACAGATAGGAGTGGACCAGTTGAAACTGTTGGCAGTTGTCACAAAAAGATGAACTGCAGAAGAAAATGGAAAATCAGACAGGAATAAGAGATGATGTTTCAAAGAAATATAGTGGTTAGCACTAAATAATTGCTTGGGAGCAGGGTATAAGGCAGAAGGTTAGGATGCTTCTGAGCTTCTGGATTGAGACAGAACATACAGGAATAGGGCCAGGTGGGTCTTTTTTGGAATGTGTTGTGCCACATGGATGGGTGGATATCCATGGGCCATAGACGGGGATCTCAGTTGTGGAGGGTATGGTTTGTGTCATCTCAGCAAGCAGGTAAGCAGAGTGGGTGGATCCGAAAGACTCCCTGATGGGTGCACTGATGGATGTGGAGAGGGAAGGAATGCAGCTAAAGGGAGTCCAAATTCTGAAATGCCCACATTAGAGAAGAAGAGAAAGTATGAGTGGAAATTCCTCCTGATGAGGTTAGAAAAATCAGCTCAGTGAATTCAAAGAAGGCAGATGGAGGAAGATAATAAAAAAATGTAGAGCTGGGCTGCTAGCAGTGCTAGAATGCTAGCCCAGGATGTGCCAATCCCTGGTTCGATCCCCAATATACTCCACCCTCCCAGCCCTGGGTTCAGTCCCCCGTGGTAGAAAGAAAAGGAAAGAATGAAATATGATGGCACATGTCTGTAATCTCAGCTGCTTGGGAGGTGGAGGAGGAAGGATCGTGGTTTTGAGTCCAACCTGGGGAACCTAGCGAGTGTGTCTCAGAATGCGATGCAAGAGCTGAGGTAGCTCAGTGTGAGACCCTAGGATAAAGGCATTGAAGAAAAGAATGACAAGTAAATAAATATTTGAAGAAATCTTAGCATCCTGTCATAAAGCCTGAAAAACAATGTAAAAGGGATAGTTTCCAAGAATAGCGTATCTTATCAAAATTGACTGTTTGTGAATGTAAAAACATACATTTGTAGCCATTAAAGACATGAGTAAGTAGTGAAGCTAACCGCACCAAGGTACAAAACTAAACAAAGCCTTGGCAGATCCAGGTAGTCTTCTGGCTAAGGTCTATCAAATTTCCACATAATTGAAGTGTGTATCTTCTTACATTGTTCTGGAAAGTAGATGCAGTAAGCAAACTCAATTTTTATGTATTAAGAGTATACACTGCCCTAAAAATATCATAGGTGGCTTGTAACTTTATCTCACATATGGATAGACATGGGAATTCAGAATAGACTTTAGTAAGTAGCAGTGTCATTTTTATAAATCATGATCGGAGCTAGAGATGTACCCCTGTGATAAAGCGTGTGTGAGCCCCTGGCTTCAATCCCCAGCACAAAACAAGAAAACCTAATCATATGAAAATTACCCAGCGTATAAATGTGAGTTAACCTGAAAACAATCAGAAGTTTAACAGATACTGGAGAGAAACTGATTGCTCAGAGGCTGCAGGTCAAGCATCCATTAAAATGGCATAACTGGCTGGGGTGTAACTCAGTGGTAGAGCAGGTACTGAGCTTGTAGAGGTCCTAGTTTCAATTTCCAGCTCTTCTCCCCTGAAAATAAGTAACATTTATAATGGAAGTCTCTTTGCAGACTTGGAGTAGTAGTACTTCCTTAACCTCCTCAAGGATTTCTATCAGAAACCTGTGACATACCCTGTACCTAACAGTGAAGCATTAAAAAGCACTTTATGGAAAGTCAGGAATGAAGCAAGAAGTCCTATTGCCACTTCTGTTTGTTATTTCACTGAAGGTTGTAGTCAAAAGTAGAAAAAAAAAAGGGTTGCAAAGGAAGAAAATACAGGTAATTATAAACATTATGGTTGTCTACACAGAAAATCCAGTTGAAAGCCAGAAACAGGCTATGCTTTAAAATATTTCAGCAAAGTGTCTGGAGTCAAGATTGATATGTAAAAGTCTTTTGTGTTTGTGTATACTAAAGTCAATAGGGAATGTTTTAGCTCATAGAAATCAGTGTGGGGTGTGGTGGTACACATCTGTGATCCCAGTACTTGAGGCAGGGTTGTTGCATGTTCAAGACCATCATGGGCTACAAAGTGAATTCAATGCCAACCTGAACTGCATAGTGGAACCCTATCTGAAAAAGACAAAAAACAAAAATAAATGCTGGGGAGATGGCTCAGTAGAATAAGCACTTGCTTGGGAAGCACAAGGGCCTGAGTTCAATCCCCGGTTCCGCCAAAAAAATAAAATAAAATAAAATAAAATAAAATAACATAACATAACATAACATAACATAACATAACATAACCTTCCTATCCTTAAAAGAAAAAGACAAAAGTGAAATCAGTAGTGGCTGCAAGAATTAGTATGTCCTTTATCTTCCAAAGTGTATGAGGCCTTTCTAGAAAAGATTTTTACTACTTTGTATGATTTTGGGGATGGAACTCAGGGCCTCAGCCAAGCTAAGAATGGATTCTACTGCTGAGCTACAGCTGCAGTCCCTCTAGAGAAAGCTTTAGAAGTGATTGAAAAAGAAAAGTAGACATAAGTATGTATAGGGAGGTAGCACATTTAAAGTTTAGGAAACACTCTTGTAAAAATATCATTAATTTCTCAAATTAATGTCTACTGCAATGCCCATTTAGATGTCAGCCAGTTGTAGGAACTTCATAATTGAAACCTAAAATTCTCAAGGGAGGTTGAATGGCTAAGAATAGCCAGGGCGGATTTGAATAGTAATAAAATCGGTGGTTTCTGGTAGTCAATGAAAAGGTTTAAAATTTTGTGGTACTGAGGCAGGGCAGAGACAGAAAAGAAAGCCTGGGAGCAGACCAGTGTGTACGAGGCAGCTTGCTAAGAGGTGGCGGACAAGCAGTTCAGTAAATGGTCGTAGACACTGGCCATCCATATAGAGAAAGGTGCAACTAGAAACATGTTTATAGGCTTCCCATGTAAACTACAAGTAGATAAGAGACTTAAGTAAAGAGTGAAGCTTTCGAACTTGTAGAAAATAATGAGAAACACTGTGAAGTATAACAGTAGGGAAGATCTTCCTAAATAATTCACACATATACTGTCATTAAAGGAAATGCTTGGTAAATTTAACTACAGTTTAAAATCAGGATCATTTAGTAATCAAGGAAATGCACATCAGAATACAATGAAATGCACCTCATGCCTGCTTATGACTGTTATAAGAAGGAACAGCTCATGGGCAGGGCATGGTGATGCACACCTTGTGCTCCTAGCACTTGGGATGCTAAGGCCGGAGGAAGATCGCCAGGACTTTAAGGTAAACGTGGACTACATAGTGATTTCAAGGCCAGCACGGAATACGTAGTGAGATCCTGTCTCAAAACCAGACAAACAAAATCAGATCATAAGTGTTGGGAAGGGTGTGGGGAGATTGCAACACTTATATACTGCTGGTCCGAGTACAGAATGGTAAAGCCACTTTGGGAAACAATCTGGTCCCTCTAAAAATTAAATATAGAAGCTGGGAGTGGTAGCACATTCCTGTAATCTGAGCACCCAGATAGTTGAGGCTGGAGGAGCACTATAAGTTTGAGGCCATCCTGGGCTACAATAGTGGCATCCCTGTCTGAAAAAACAAGGAACCAAACAAAAAATTGAACAGAGTTACATCTGACCCAGCAGTGCACTTGTAGGTATATAGTGATAAGAAATGAAAACATGTCCACATTAACACACACACACACACACACACACACACACACACACATGTCCATAGCAGGATTATTCACAATAGCAAGTAGAAATCCAAGTGTCTATCAGCTGATGAATGGATAAGCGTATTTATGTATAAATAAAATATTCTGTATAGTGGAGTACTTTTGGCAGTAAGAAGGAATGAAGTACTGATGCCAGTAGTGGTTGTGTTAGAGCCAGGGGAAATGGAGAGTTACTGTTTTCATATGAGGTGATAAAAGTATTCAGAAATTAAGATCCAGTCATATGGTGATTGTAGTTCAACTCTGAATATACTAAAAGTCATTGCCATGCATACTTTGAATGGCTGAATTGTATAGTATATGAAATATATCTCAATAAAGCTGTTAAAAATATCAAGAACTTTTCCTAATGTAAGATATATCATAAGCCATATTAGAGAAAACACAAGCTAAAATGGTCAAAGGCTCAGTATCTGAATCTAAAAAGAACTTTTTTTTTTTTTTAAAATGTTTATTTATTTGGTACAGGTCTCACTACACAGCTCAGACTCATAGTGATCCTCCTGTCTCAGTCTCACCAGCACTGGGATTACAGTCGTGCACCACCATGCCTGGTTTCAGTGGCTGGCAGGGCATATGGTACCGGGGATCGAACCCAGGTCCTTGCACTTGCCAGGCAGGTACTTAGACTGCTGAACTAGCTCCCCAGCCCTTCTAAACATGCATTAAGAATTAGAATAACATCCTGGTAGTCAATGACCAAGGGACTCAAGAAATTCTTTCCTTTTATTTTACTGTGCTGGGGATTGAGCCTCAAGCATGTGAGCGAAGTGCTCAGTACAATACCCTCAGCTGTTGATATTTTTTATTTTGAGATGGGTTTTGCTGAGTTGCCAAGGCTGGCCTGGGACTCATGATCCTCCTGTCTCAGCCTCCTGAGTAGCTGGGATTATGGTCAGACACCACTGTGCCTGGCCAGAATATTTATTTACTTTTTTATGCTGGGTTCCAGGACATATGCAATTTGAAATGACAGATACCACTGTGCATGGTTTTTATTTTTTTTAATTTATTTTTTGTACTGGGGATTGCACTCAAAGCCTTGACTCACCCACTGAGCTACATTCCCATCCCTCATCTGTCTTGTGCACTTTAGAAGCAATATACTTTGAAAGCTCAAGCCATGGCTCTAGTCCCGGGAAATCGAGTGGGCTCACTCATGTGGTAGGGGTGGGGCAGGGCAAGGAGGAAGCCAGTCCAGCCTCCTTCCAGAGCAGGCTGACGAGTCAGGTCAAGTTGAAGAAGCCCGTGGAGTGGGGCTCCTCGGTGTAACGTATGGTACAGCAGTTGCATGTGTCATGCAGTTAAATTCCCCAGAGTAGAGAACATGGAGCTCAGAGACAGAGCTGTGGAACAGAATGGCCAGTGCAAAAGAACAAGGATAAATCCAATGTATTATTTCTCCCAAATTCTCAGATGCAGCGTCAGTAAGATTACACCAGGAATGCAAGCTTGCCAGTTTAGGGACTGAGTTCATTCAGAGGAGAGGGAAGCAGTGCTGATTTACACCCCCAGAGGCCTCTTGGAAAAGAGAAAGGTGCACACGGCTGGCTGGTTGCTGCTAGTTCTTAGGCGATGCTCATGCATCTTACTGTCCTAGAATTTAAAATCTGGTACAGGGAGGGGGAGATAGCTCAGTGGTGTAAGTACAAGGTCCTGAGTTCAATCCCTGGTACCAAAAAAATAAAACCTGCTATAGACTTTTAAAAAATTGCTTTCTGTTAATGGTGGTCATATGCTCATACTTAGTGCACAAGCTGACAGGAACCAGCTTCTCTTCTAGAGGCTGAAGCGCTGAACAAGAAAGACCAAAAAAAAGCCAAATCTCTGCTGTTGTGCCATTTACAAATGAGGGTCCACACAAGAAGGAAAATAGTTCTCTTGGCTGATCCCAGGCACTGAGAAGAAATCGAGGGGCACTGAGCGATGGGTGGGTAGTCAGATGCCTGTAGTGTAAGAAGGGAAGCCAGAGAAATTTTTAGGAAAAGAATCCTAGCCTTAAGTGATGGGTCATTTTCAAAAGTTTGAGAATCAGATTCCTAGGAATGAGCAGAAGAGTACAGACATAACACCTTGAAAATAGAAGGCACTGGTGAAGTGAATGAGAACCTAAATAAATGGAAAGGGATCCAAGGTTCGTGATGTAGAAGCCAGTGGTAAGATCCCCAGACCTGAGCTGAGCACCAAGAAGGTAGGGAAGGTGGAGGGCGGTGCAGGCAAGAAGGTTGGCCAAGCAGGGCCTGACAAAGCCCTGCTGCTGACCTCATCCCAGGTGTGGCTGCTGGGATGCTTCCCACCACTGGCTTTTACGCAGTGGAGGAATAAAACCCGTCAAGAGTTTTTTGGGGGGCTGCTCTGCGGCAGGCACAGGTGCACAGGGGCTGGGACGGCGACCTGGAGAGGAGGCTTTAGCAGTTCAGCTTATTTCTGCACATGCAACTTAAACATTTTCTTAAGTGATGTGAAAGTAACAGAACTCAGAATATTTAGAAGATTTAAATGGAAAGAATACATACCTTTCAAGAGCTAACCATTTGGAAGTAATGACAGTTCACATTTAGTTTTTTTTTTTTTCCTTTCTAGCCTTTGTACCTGTGTGTGTGTGTGTGTGTGTGTGTGTGTGTGTGTGTGTGTGTGTGTGTGTCTATTGTGCTGAGCATTGAATCCAGGACCTTGCACATGCTAAGCATGTACTTAGGTAATTACTGAACTATATCTCCAGCCCCTTGAAATGAATTTATTGATTAAACACTTCTCCATTTCAACAATGATTAAGCCTCATAAACCTACCCAGGGAAACAAAATAAGAATCTTTGATTCTCTTTTGGCCAGTTATTCTAAGTCTTCTCCATTTCCTGCAGGTGGAGCTGATCAGAATAATGTTCAGCATCAACCCTCTGGAGAACCTGAAGCTGTATATCAGCAGCCGCCCACCTCTGGTGGTCTTTATGATCAGCGTCAGCGCCATGGCCATAGCCTTCCTGACTCTGGGCTACTTCTTCAAGATCAAGGAAATTAAGTCACCGGAAATGGCAGAGGTGCATCTCCTCCAGCTTTTCTGCTTGGGCCACTAGACCCTGTAGAGGGGGAAATACTTTTTTTTTTTCATATTTCGATTTTCTATTCTATTCTTCCCCTCCCTTCCCTTCCTCCCCTCCCTTCCCTTCCTCCCCTCCCTTCCCTTCCTCCCCTCTTCCCCCCTCTCTCCC
>NW_004524611.1:7416655-7439929 GCF_000260255.1 Octodon degus
CCCTCCCCTTTTCCCCACCTCTCCCTTCCCCTTCCCTCCCCCTCCCTGCCCTCCCCTGGTGTTGGCTTTGGTTGACTTATCATGGACTCAAGCTTTATAGGAAAGAAAGCTAAGATGCTGCGAAACTGTGGTTATGATTTATTTTGTGGTTTTACTTTAAGATGCTTAGCCTAATGATTTCCTGATTTATAGGAAAGAGATTAAGGTATGGGAAAAGTAGAGAAGCCTGACTTGATCCTGGCCTCAGTTCCTTCAGTCTGCAGCACAAAGGATTAGATGGATGAACTAGAATGGCCTGCTGAGTTTGTAGGTGTCAGGAAAACTGGGATTTGGTATGTCTAGTTGCAGTCTTGCTAAATGTTACTTTCAGTTACACTGATGCTGCAAGGCTCCCTTGACTGGCGATTGCTAATTGGTATTTAAAAATTAACACTACTGTTAGAGTAATTAAAAAATGTAAGTTGTTTTGTCTTCTGTTTCGCAACTCGAGAGAAGGTGTATGTACCAGCAGCTTAGGTTAAGTTTGTTATCCATGATTCATTGATTGATCGTTTGCAGTATTGGGGTTTGAATGCAGAGCCACTCACTAAGCTACATGCCTGGCCTTTTTATTTCTGTTTCTTTATTTGGGACAGGGTCTTTCCTTCTGCTTGAGCCTCCCAAAGTGCTGACGCCACTGGTGTGTTCCTCTAAGTGTGTTGTCACTTGTATAGTATGTGTTCATCTCTGGTTTTCTGTAAATTGAAAATGTACCTTGGCAAGTCCTTTGTCGGCTTCTGTTTATCCATGACATAATTCACTGTGTGCATTTGAAAAACTTGCTTATGATGTAATCACCTCGGGTTGTGGTCTTAAGAGAAGGAGCTGGAGTGTAGCCCAGGGGTAGAGACTTGCCTGGCTTGCGCGAGGCCTTGGGTTGGCTCCCTAATACAGGAAGACACCAACAAGGTGAAGAACATCCTGTGCCCTGATTTGGAATAGCTCCTGCTCCAAAGGGATGTCCAAAGTTCATGACAAGGAGGAATAGGTACCAAGTAGATATTGGGACGTACTGCTGTTTTGTGTTCTAGGAAGAGTAAGCAAGGTGTATGGAATTGACCTTTTGAGGAATTACTCGCTTTGTTTTTTTACATTGTATTTTACCAGGAATTGAACTCACGACTTTGAGCTTGTCAGATGGGCACTGTGCCTCTGAGCTATATCCGTGACCCCTTGAGGATTTACTTTGAATTATAGTTAATTATATTTCAATTACTAAATGAACTTGAATTAATGGTTTAAATGTTTTACTACTTTTGCTCAAGTTTTCTTTTCAGTTTGATACTGAGGCTGGGTGATTCTTCTTAAGTATAATACACTGTTTATTGGTACCATTTATTTTACAAAATACAAGGTTTCACTGTGGTATTTTTGTCCATATATAAAACATGTCTGGGTCCTGCTCAACCCCTCAGGGGCCCCCTTCCCATATCTTTCCTTCTTGTCTAATACTAGTCTGTGCTGGGTTTAAACAGGTTTTTGTTGAATAAGTTTGTTTAATCTCTCAGTGTGTTTATTATCTCATGCTGCTCTAGAGAGTTGATATTTTATGTGATTCAGGCTCTTGCTACGCAGCTTGGACTCACAGTGATCCTCCTGTCTCAGCCTTCCCTTAATGCTGGGATTACAGGCATGTGCTACCATGCCTGGTTTAGGGATGGCGTCGCGTGCCCAGGATTCTGGGGCTGGCATGGATGTGGTACTGGGAATCCAATTAGGGACCTTGCACTTGCCAGTCAGGCGTGTATGCTGCTGAGCTATCTCCCCAGCCCAAGTCAGTATGTTAGATTATGAACATGAGAGTGATTAGGAAAGCCCCACAGTCTGGCCAGCTTGAGAGGAGTGTGGCTGTACTGTCTTTGAAGTGGCTGACTGAATCAGTTTCCTGTCGTGAAGCCACACTGTAGCTCCTTACTGGATTCCTGCAAATAGAGGCTTTGGGGCTACTTATGTTTGTTTCTCTTTATTTCATTTTTCCAAAGGATTGGAATACTTTTCTGCTGCGGTTTAATGACTTGGACTTGTGTGTATCGGAAAATGAAACTTTAAAGCATCTCTCAAATGATAGCGCAGCCTCAGAGAGCACAGTGACCAGCGGGCAGGCCAGAGTGTCCACCCAGTCCCCCCAGGCCATGGAGGACTCAGGCCCTGTTAACATCTCAGTTGCAATCACCCTCACTCTGGACCCCCTCAAACCCTTTGGAGGCTTCTCCCGCAATGTCACCCATCTGTACTCAACCATCCTGGGACATCAGATTGGACTTTCAGGTGAGCGAGTGTTGGCCCCTTTCCTTTCACAATTCTGCACCGCCATCTAACACAGACAGCAAATGGGCCATCATGCCGTGTGCTTTCTGTGTGTGTGTGTGTCTTCTGTTAAGTTTGAACTTTGCGAGGTCTAGGAGGAACCACTTGGATGTCTTCACTTAGTAAAGTGCCTGCCTTGCAGCAGTCTCGCACTACACACCCATGAGAGTGGGAAAGTGAGGGGTCAGGTGGAGCTCCGTGGGGAGCATTTGCCTGATGTGTGAGGTTCTGGCTTCCACCCCCAGCACCACCGAGGAGCGAATTTGGAAAACTTTCTAGCTTTAACAGTTGAACAGCACGGAGTATTTCCTTTCTTATTTGAGACAGGTCTTATTACACATTTCAAGCTAGCCTGGAAGTCACTGTGCAGCTCAGGTTGGCCTCAAACGCACAGTGATCCTCCTGCCTCGGCTTCCTGAGTGCTGAGATTACAGGCATGCCCCACCATGCCCGGTTTGAATTACACAGATCCATTTAACTTAGATTTTTTTTTTTTCCTAGAATTTGTGGTAATTCAACAAATCTTGTAGAATCCAGGAATGGTGGCGCATGTCTATAATCCCAGCACTGGGGAAAGTGAGATAGGAGCATTGGTGTCAGTTTATGGCCAATCTCTGCTACAAAGTGAGTTCAAGGCCATTCTAAACTATAGTGAGACCCTATCTCAAAAAGACAAAAAACCAAATATCTTGCAGATAAGCTGGCAGCCTATTGGAAGAAGACCAATAAAAAGTGTATTGTGAATGCATAAGAGACATGTGAATGATACTTTATCTTTTAATTGTTTACTACCTTAAAGTATACACAAGTGTATTTCAAAAAGTTAAGAATTGGCAGAGCCTAACCCACATAAACAAATGGACTGTACATGGCACCAGTCACAGTGGAGAGATGAAGCAGATGTAGAGGGGGGCACTGGATCCTAAGTATGTGCGGTTAGCTATGGTACATGTCATTCTCCTATCAGAGTTCATAGCTACCTTCTGTTGCTGCTGGGAGCTCATGTTAGGAGTATCAAAATGCTTATTATCAAAATAATTATCAGATAATCCAAATGATTATCAAAACAGTCATTGCTGAATTGCAGTTAAAAGGGATCTCCTGATTCTGTCAATTTCCCCTGTGTGTGATGTCTGTAACATACAAAATGTTTTATGGGCAGTTTATCTTATTATTAAGATTTTTAACCAACTGCAGGCAAATGATGTAGGAACTCTGCCCTTATTTACTGAAATCCTGGTCTCTTTTTCGCAGGCAGGGAAGCCCACGAAGAAATCAACATTACCTTTACCCTTCCCACAGCTTGGAGCTCGGATGACTGTGCTCTTCATGGCCATTGTGAGCAGGTGGTGTTCACAACCTGCATGACCCTCACGGCCACCCCCGATGTCTTCCCTGTCACTGTGTAAGTGTCTCCTGTGCTTGTCTGCCAGGAGTGACCAGCTGATAAATTCTTAGCATCACCTGCATTGTGCTACATTCTAGAATAGTCTGTGATTAGACCCAGTTAAAGGGTTATTTCAGTTTCATGTGCAATGCTCATGGCAGAACTTCTGCACATAAATATTAGAAAGTTAGTGTTTCCACCTGGTGGCAAAAGCATCCTGCTGTTGTTGTATGTAGGCTGACTTCTCCAAGAATAGAAGAAATATGAGACGGAAAAAGGAAATAAGAGCTGTGGTCCCCAACCTGAGTGACCCATTAAAAGGCTACTTAAAGTTTTTGTTAAGCTTCATTTCCCACAATTAGTTTTAAAATTGAGTATGAATCAAACTTTGTTTTCCATTAAACAAATACTATTTTTAAAAATCTTTTATTTGTTTATTTATTTGGTACAGGGACTCAGTGATCCTCCTGTCTCAGCCTCCTCAGCATTGGGATTATAGGTTTCAGTGGCCAAGACATGGCGCACCTGGGGTTCTGGGGCTGTCACGGCATGCGGTAACAGGGATTGAAGCCGGGTCCTTAAGCTTGTCAGGCAGATGCCTAGACTGCCCAGCCATTTCCCAAGCCCTAACCAATACTATTTCTGAAACTTGCTCTTTGTGTGTGTGTGTGTGTGTGTGTGTGTGTGTGTGTGTGTGTGTGTTGTCAGTTTACCTCTAATTTCTCTGTAAAGGACATAATATATGCAAGATGCAGTCTATTTAGAAGTTTTGTGGGAACTCTATAAAAGAATTATGCTGGTATCCTGGTATTTATCTACTTAGACATTTAGAGGTTTGCAGGATGATTAAATAAACATTATTTGGAATGTAGCTGTACAGAAGTTCCTATGTAAAGCTCCCATTTGTAGCTAGGAATTTAGATAATTTGAAAAGTTGACCTAAAAGAAACAGAGCCTTGGGGGCCTGGCTGTAGCTCAGGCCTTTAAGTGGCTGCTTCCACAAAGCTGTCAGCCTCAGGTTGCTGGAGTTCGAACCTCACACCTCTCCAGTTGGTCAAAAGTGCCCTGAAGGCATTTGAGGAACAAAAAAAAAAAAAAAAAAAAAAAGAAACAGAGCCTTCTTCATCTACATTGTATGTGAGAGGACTGTGGGTTGAGTAAGGCAAAACTCCAGCACTCAGATGCCTCAGTGTGGGGCACCTATATCTTTTCTTCTGTGTGTTTTGTAGAAAAAACAAAAACAAACAAAAAAAGCCTCCAACTAAAAGTGTAATGTTATTTATTCTAGAGAAAGTGTTGTCAGAAATGTCGTGTTCTCCTTTGTACATGCGTTGCTTGGTTTGATGTCCCTGCCATGGGGGACACATGAAGATATGTCAGGTCGCTGAGCCCTTGTCTCCCCGCCCTTCCTCTGCAGACAGCCTCCACACTGTGTTCCTGACACGTACAGCAACGCCACACTCTGGTACAAGATCTTCACAACTGCCCGTGATGCCAACACAAAATACGCGCAAGACTACAATCCTTTCTGGTGTTACAAGGGGGCCATTGGAAAAGTGTATCATGCTTTAAATCCCAAGCTTACAGTTATTGTTCCAGATGTAAGTTGTGGGTACAGTTGTGTGTGTGCTTGCAGGCTTGTTGCCCGCTGGGCTCAGCCTCCTCGCTGTCACTGTTGGCTCTCCTGCGCTTGGGTGACTGAGTGCAGCGGTAGAAACTTGGGAAACAGGCTGCCCTTTTAAAACATTAAGGAAAGTCTGCTTCTTTATTTTTTGTTTTCTTTAGCAGCAGTTATTTCTTTTTTTTTTTTAAATTTTCTAGCAGCAGTTCTTTCTTTCTTTCTTTTTTTTTTAAGCAGCATTTATTTCTTGAGCAGCTGCTCTGTCTAACCCATACAGATTGCAAGAAATGCTTGTCCAGTCTTGCTGGTGCACACAGCCTGTGATAGCAGAATACTGGATAGTGTGCATGGGGCTGCTTGGAGTTTGGGAGGTGGAAATGAGCCCAGGAGGAGGTGAACATTTGACCCAAGAGGGCAGCCTGCCTGGGTGTGGCCTCGAAAAGGGCAGGCAACTCTCAGGCACTAAGCTCGGCTTTCTGCTTCGATGGGTGCCTGTTCTCCACAGCTGGCACTGATTCGTTCTCAGTGCCTGTCCTCTCTTCTGTTACTTCTCTTTAAGTCTGGCCCTGTCCATTTTCCATGGCTCCCTTTTATGAGACTAGAAGTGATGGGTCAGGGCTTGGGAGCGGCAGTGGGAGGGGGTGGGGTGGTCAGCCGACTTTCAGAATCCCTGCCTCGCCAACTCTGCTTGTGTTGGGGCTGTAGGGCAGTTTTGTACCAAGTATGTTCAGAGACCGTCTGCTCCACTTTGTATAAATGAGAGGGATCCCAGGGCCGTGTCATGGAGACTAAAGCAGGCCTGGTGATTGGCTGCATGTGGGAGGTCAGAGAGGAAGGAGTATAGGCTGACTTCCATACCCTCAGCCAGGGACTTAGAGAAGTGAGGAAAGGGCAGGAGGACGAAAGCTGCCCTGAGGCGGGAGATGGTAGGAGTGGTATGACAGCCTTCAGCCTGGAGAGAGAGAACAAGCCCAGGGAAGAGCAGGTGTTAAAGGTGAGTCTCTGCAGCCTTTGTAGGAGGGAGTACTTTGGTGGGGGGAGCTTGGCAGTGTGGGGGTGCAGAAGCCAGTTAAGTGAACAGGTTCTTAATGGAGGTCATCAGAAGCATCACATGTTCACTTAATGAGAGCCAGCCACTGCGGTCTAGCTACAAAAGGAGAGACTTCCTGTTCCATCCCAGGCAAGCTGATCACGTGTAGAGGTTGGGGATCTTGTCTCCAGAAAGCTAGCATGAGAACCATTCAGTGACTCAGTTGCATATGCTTCTGTTTTTCTTTTTTATTTAGGATGACCGTTCATTAATAAATTTGCACCTCATGCACACCAGTTACTTCCTTTTCGTGATGGTGATAACAATGTTTTGCTATGCTGTGATCAAAGGCAGACCCAGCAAACTGCGTCAGAGCAATCCTGAATTTTGCCCTGAGAAGGTAAGCAGTGCACAATCCTGGTACTGTGTTTGCCAGAGGTCGCAGTGCGCAGAGATCTCAGTTCTTACCCACCTTGCTCCCACAGGAGTGGAAACAGTTGTTAGCCTGTTATGGTGGTGGGTTTTCAACCATATACTTGTCTACATACTTGTTTAAAGTAGTTATGCCCAATTTCCTGTTGCAGAATTGCTGGCCCTGGTTTGGCTACCTTCTCTCTATATCTCTCAGCAAGAGAATCCTCTTAACAGTGCTCATCAGGATTCATGAAGTCAATTCTGTCTTGGCATAGGAGTTCCACAGATTGACTGCTGCCGGGAGAAGACTTCAGATTTCAGTTCATTCCCTCCTAGACTGGATTGTTTTTTCTTAGGGGTGTAGTAACTCCCCTGCCTGGTAGATTCAGGACCGCACTCTGGCCAGGCCTTCAGGTAGGGTGCCCCTACGGTTGAATTTCCCAGGCTTCCTGTATGACCAGATTACCTGTCTTGGTTTCCTCTAGGTGGCTTTGGCCGATGCCTAATCTTACACCTCCTCGTCTTTGGAGAGAAACTGAAAGAACCATCATCATTGCCTGCTGACTCCAGCCAGGGCCTGGCCACTCCAAACACGTGATCTTGCAATGTTGGGTTATTCCAGCCAAAGACATTTCAAGTGCCTGTAACTGATTTGTACATATTTATAAAAATCTATTCAGAAATTGGTCCAATGATGCACGTGCTTTGCACTGGGTGCAGCCAGAACCCTTCAGCCTCACCCCTGGACCTGAGGGCTTGGGAGATTTCAGTGTAACACTAGAAGAACTTGATCTTGCATCATGGAGCAGGTCGTGTTTTCGCCAGGGTCACGGTGTGCTTCTTCACTGATGGGGTTGAGGTTTGCTTCCGTTCTTGTTTCAGCCTGATATGTACAAGATGTTTGAGACAGTCTGCACCTTTGATATGATATTGCATTTCCAAAGCCACTAATCCATTTTGTGGATTTTACGTGTCTGTGGCTTAATAATCAGTAACAACAACACTACCCTATTCTTCATTTTGCTTGCAAGGAAACATACCTAAGTGGGTTTTTTAAAAGAAAAATTAAAATAGTCATATTTTAATACTGCTCTAGTTAGGACAGACTTGTGCTTTCCTCCTGAGTAAAAAGTTAAATATTTAAAAGTCACGTAGATGGAAAAGATCTCAGTTTCATTTTCCATGCTGATGGTGAGGAACCAGTCTTGTTTGAGTTGGCACAGAATGTTCTTCTCCCTCTTTCTCTTTTCTCTATTATAGACGTTAAAGCAGCTCCCTCACTGCCAAGGGCCTGGACACTAGGCCACAGCTCTGGGTGGGATCGCCTAGCGGTCCTGCTTTCTGGCGCGCACATGGCAATGTGGAAAGAAGAGATGATGTGATTCAATAGTCATAAAAGGGTTTATTTCTTTCTTTGAAAAGGAGATAAACTTTCCTTTAGAAAAATACTTTCCCCTTATTTTTATGTGATGAATGTCTTCAAAAGGAAGATGGCATCTTCTGAATCTATAATGTGATGAGGACAGTGCCTGTAAAATATGAAGGAATGAAACTGATTTGCTGGTGTGTGTGTGTGTGTGTGTGTGTGTGTGTGTGTGTGTGTGTGTGTGTAGGGTTTTTGTTTTTCTTTTGTGCTGCTGGGGATTGAAGTGAGGGCCTTGAATATACTCGGTATGTGTTCTCCCACTATATCCCCAGCCCCTGATTCACTGTTTATCAAGGACAAGTGAAAGAATTTTCCTTAGAACATTTTGATCATCTAGCTCCGGGGTCCTTTGCCCTCTAATTCTCTTTTGTGTTTAGAAACTTGTACGTTATCTATTTCAGTCCTTTCTTGTTACTTGTTTTTGTTGACAGCTCTTGGTGTTAAAAGTTCCCATCATCATTGGTGTCTGTTCTCCTGCGTAGTGTCAGGGCAGGAGGGCAGTTAAGACCGTGGCCATGGCTGTTGGCACTGTAGCTCTATAGTCTGTCTGCTCTATAAATTAGAAGGAGTTCCTGCAGTGTGAAATTTGTTGGCTTAAAGCATTCTGTCCCAGGCATTCTTGACTAGAAAACAATTGTGGGCTTTTATTGAAGATTGTTAAAATAATCACCATAGTAACTTGATATGTTAATATTCCATTTTTTCCTCTTAGTACATTTCAAGAGGAGTGATCCTACTTGTCTAACCAGTTCTTTGTTTCTTGTTCTTTTTGGTATGATATGATTTGCTTATATGATGCACGGCTATTTTAGTTTTCTCTTTAGAAGACTTTGAAACCCTTATGAGACAAGATTTAGACAGAGCCATTTGGCTTGGCCTTTAGAAAGGTCAATATCCTTAGGACTGTCAGACTTTAGATCAAGCTGCTACTGAATTAGTACAGTCCCAGTGAAATGGAGTTACAGGGATAGACTCAATTAGCAGAGTAATATAACAGGCTAAAGACAAGTTAAAAAATCAGTTTCACTGGTTTATTCAACCGAGCTCATTGCAAATCTTAATTACTCTTATTTTAATGAGAGCAAATGGCTAGAATCTATAGCCAAGAGAGAAACACTGTTAGGCATGAGAATGTGCCAAAAGTGCCGGAACAGTATGACCTGTCCTGAGGCCAGGACACACTTGTTAATAAAACCCAGCATTCACTGTAGCAGGTAGCTCTCAGAGATCTTACAGAAACAGCACCAGGCAGGTGTATGAGGAAGGCAGAGAGGGGAAGGGGTCAGCTGTGCTCTAGAAGAGGCCGCCACAGAAGCCCAGGAGGGACAGGGCACCTGTTAGGCTGGGCTGTGTGCAGGCCCAGTCTGCGGCTGTGCCTCACTGTGGTCCTGGAAGATGGGGAGTGTTCTGGAGGGGCCAGGCTGTCCTTCAGGGGTGGCCTCACTGCTCACAGGCTCATTCTCAAGCATTTGGACTGGAGGGCCAGTGAAAGGTCAGCGACTTCTATTAAAATGGTTGTTTCAGATCATATTGATCTCTTTCCTTTTCCTTTTGTCCTTTCACTGTATGACTTGAATCAGTTTTGATTCTATTTGTAAGTTTCTCGCATTGTTAGGAAGCTGCCATTTCAGTTGCATTTTCTTTGGCAGTGTGTAGGGATTCAGCATCCTGGTGTTGGAACCCTCCTGCAGGCACTGTGGGGTTATGAGGGCCAGCGGATCCATTCCATTTACCTTGCTGCATGATGGTCAGTAGCTGATTTGTTATGGCATTCACTCCTTGATTAATTTCTGTGTTTGGAATATGTGCATATGTGCTTTACAGAATAAAACATCAGGATTTATTTGTCGTGTCTTCTTTTCCACCAGTCTGATGGGTGTGTGAGTTTTTGTGTGTATTTCTGTATGTTTTCTGGGTTTTGTTCTGTTTTACAGTACTAGGGATTGAGCCTGGGGCCTTCACTGAGCTACATGTACAACATTTTGTATTTTGAAACAGGGTCTCATTAAGTGTCTTAAATTGCCCAGGGTAGGCTAGCACTTGGCATCCTTCTGCCTCAGCCTCCCAGAGTGCTGCGATTATAGGCATGTGCCACCATACCTGGCTTGATGGATATTTTGTAAGGAAAGAACATATACAAATACAGTAAGCAGTTGAGGGCATTTTGTACCTTTTTTAAAAGTATCCCCTGTCTTTAGGATGAGGCTTGGCACTATGTAATGCTGAGGTGGCTTTCCAGGACACATAGGTCTTCTCTTTGAAAGCGCAGTTTTTGTGGTTAATAAGACCAAATGCTCACAACCAGACCCACACCCTGCCAGAAGGCTTAAGTATGAAGCACATAGTGGGACAGGAGCGCTGACTAGGCACAGCCTTCTACAGACACCTGTGGGGTGTGTGGGCCCCCAGATGCCAACTGCGGACTCCTGCCCTGCCACGCTGTTTCCAGAGCACCTGCGTGCACTGGCCAACCTTGGCTGTGACACATGGGGCAGCCTCCATGGCTTCCCCGCTCAAGGGAGAGTGCGATCACAAATACTTAGTCCTCCCTTGTCCACTGGGCGGAGGTGCCTGTCCCTTCCCACACCCCAGTTGGTGCCAGAGGCATAATATAAGGCTTGGGTGCAGCAGGCTAGTACCTCCACGGGCCCTTTGTTCCTGCCTTGGCACCTTGTCATGCCTTGCTGTACCATGAGGAGCTCGCCTCAGGAATTTCTGCTGGCCATGCCCCCACTTGTCCTGTGTCTGAGTGTGCAAGGTTGCCTACTTCAGCGTAGATCAAGTGTGGAGAGTAAAAGCTTACATTTCCCATCCACGTTGTACAGCCAGCGTAAAAGCTCACAGGATGACATTCTCCAGTTAGAGGCTTCGGTTCCAAATCATTTCCATTTGCCACCAGACTTTCCTGTAGACCCTCTAAGTCTTACGGAGTGATGAACGAATTTACTGTGTGGCCTGTCAGGCACACTGTGAGCTCAGTTGCTGCTTTGGACTCTGCCCACTTGTGGAGTCCACCTTTTCACCTTGGAGCACCCAGACTTCTGTTGTGCTGGTGGTTGATCTTGAATGGATGAGAGTAGCTTGAAAATTGCAAAAGTAGATGGCAGCTATACCACATGCAGGGGAAAGGGCAGCCTTGGTTTGGCTTTTACTGTCCAGCCTCTTTCTTTCAAATGGTTTTGCTCATGCAATAGCAAATATTTCTCTTTTGTATTGGTCAGGGTTTCAGGGTCTGGGAATGTAGAAGTTCACAGGTGAAGCACGTGTTTCCTTGGCCCTTACCTTCCAGGAAGGGTGGCCGGTCCAGTGGCAGATGTGCTGAGGAAGATGACCAGCAGCACTCAGTTGGAGAGGTCCCAGGGCATTCTAGGAGAGATGAGGGGCTTGGAGGGAGGCGTTGCATATGGTCCTGGTGCTCAGGGCCTCTGGATGGAAGGAGGGGGAACCCTCCGGAGGTGCTCTTCACCCCAGGACAAGATCCTGCACACTGCAGCTACAGTGGTCTGGAGCATGTGTGTGCAAGAGGCTAGACAGGGAACTGTTCTGTCACTGGTCCAGAAAAGACTAGAGTTCTTGGCCCTGCAGCACAGCCTGGTCGGTAGGAGCCCAGGCACTAACTCCTCCAGGCCATGTGGTGTTGGTCAGCTAAAAGTAGCCTAACCTTTCTGTGCCTGTGGAAAGCCAAGGCTGAGAGTGCCCAGTGGAATGGGGATTTAAGACATTAATAGGGACATTTGGGACTGCTGGGTGCCCATCATGTTTAGTATAATGAAGGTGGTCCCCCAGGTGTTGAGGAGTGCCCCTAGGGGGCGCCTCTGGCTTCTTGGGGCACTGAGAGCTAACAGCACAGATTATTTTCTTCCAGCTTTGGTTTTTCACAGGGGCCATCTTGTCTTCATGCCTGTGCCATGGTGTCTCAGGCAGTTATTGAGTTTAGGGAGGCCCCTAGAGGATGTTTATGTGTATGAGGTGTGGTCAAAACGTGATTGCTTACATTGTAAATACAGTAAACAGCTGTGAATACCCTCAAAAATCACACACCACTTCAGACACATGTCCCACTGTTCGTGCCACTTTCTGAAGCAGTTGTGGAAGTCCTCTTTCTGAGGAACTGTAGTTGCACTGTCTGGCTGGCTCAGTGTCCCGAATTGATTCCAAACATTTCCCTTTCACAGTCATTTTGGCATTGGGAAGGGCAGAAATCAAGTGGTGCCATATCGGTGGGTGAGGACACGTCCTTATGAGCCTGCCTTGCTGTCGCATGGCACTTGGTAGCAGCACTCACTGCATTTTCTAAAAATCGTACTTGTAAAGATAGGAGGACGTCTAGACATACTTCAGAGTGGTAGGAATAGTGAGTGGTAGGAATAGTGAAGGTTCAAAGGGACGGAGGATTTGAGGGGGATTCATGGCCATGTGTCTTGTAAATAAATGAGTACTTCGGGCTGGTGAGATAGCTCAGTGGTCTAAAGCACCTACTTAGAACAAGCTAAGCTAAACAAAGCAAAGGGACCGCGGTTCAATCCTCTAGCACCACATGCCAGCCAGCCCCGCCCCCTGGTGGGCTTGAACTGGCCACACACAAAATAAATAAATAAATTAAAAAAAAAAAATAAATGAGTACTTCTTTTTTCTTTCTTTTTTTTGAGATAGGGTCTTACTGTGTAATCCAGGTTGGCCTGGACTTATGGTGATCCTCTTGCCTTGGCCTTCCAAGTGCACCAACATACCCGGCTAGAGTACTTTTTGGTCACATTTTGTACATTAAAATTTGTCCTTAACTATGGGACTGGTTCCCACACCTTGTCTTTGTAGAAACTGGATAATCCTCTTCTGGTGCTCAATCCTATCTGGCACGCTGGGCCCTGGTAGTGGCTGCTTCGTAGAGCAGGATGTCCCTTCCTCCCTGACCCCAGATGCTGTCCTGCTCCAGCACTGCCCTGGGCCACTTAGTGCTGGGCAGCTGCCACCAACCTCGGGCACACGTGGGCATCAGGAACCCTTAGCTTTCTCAGGCACATCCAGCTTAATCTAATCAGTTCCAAAGCCCTCTTTTTTTTTTTTTTTTTTGTGGAACCAGGGATTGAACTCAGGCTCTTGCACTTGCCAGGGAAGCGCTTATTCCACTGAGCCATCTCCCTGGCCCCCTAAATCTTAGGTTTTTTTTTTTTTTTTTTTTGCAGAACTGGGGATTGAACTCAGGCCCTTGCGCTTGCCAGGCAAACGCTTATTCTACTGAGCCATCTCCCCAGCCCCCAAAGCCCTCTTTGGAAAAAATAATAAGTACTTTTATTATCCTAGAAAGGTCCGTCAAGTGATGACAGTGTACCAGGGAGAATCACCTGAGCAGGACAGCTCTATATGGTGGTAAGTTTCGCAGCAAAGTATACACTTTCCCCACTTTAGTTACATCCCAAGGAAATAGTGTTTGTTAAAGAGGTGCAAAAAAGGGGTTGGGGAGATAGCTCAGTGGTCTAAGCGCCTGCATGGCAAGCTTGAGGACCTGGGTTTCATCCCTGGTACTGCATGCCATGCTGGCCCTGGAACCCTGGGCATGCCATGCCAGCCTGGAAACCAGGCATGGTAGTGTATGCCTATAATCCCAGCGCTGGGGAGGCTGAGACAGGAGGATCACTATGAGTCCAAGCTGCATAGTGAGACCCTGTATCAAATATATAAATAAAAGATAAAAAAGATGTACAAAAAATAGTTTGTTGCCAGGTCAAATGATTGTAAACACTTTTCATATCTCTGTGAATGTTAATTCTGAAGCCATGTCAAATACGTAATCTTTGCATGTGATGTGTCCATTCCAGGAGTGGGCCACTTACATGATGACCAGAAGGTCCTCAAATTTCCACTGTGTCTTTTAGGGGGTAGTGTCAGTCTGTTGGAATCCAAGCCTCCAGCATCTTGCCCAAGACCAAAGTTTCCTAATTGCCTCAGTGTTTAACTTTCTGCTTATCCCAGTCCCTTAGGGCTGCTGTCATTTGCTGACTCCCTACAGGCCATCATCCACCAGCCTGTGCAGGACACCTTTTACACTACTTTGCTTACTGATCTACACCTTGAGATGCTGCTAGGAGGTGGTTGTACCCTGACTGTGCTACTCCAGGAGGAAAAGGGGTTGGGTCCATGAAGACAGCCCTGGTCCAGTGGATGAGGGGGATTAATCTTAGCCACTGGCAGGGCCTAGATCTAAAATGCCCCCAGTCTTGTTGGTTTGGTGGGTGATCGGATCATGGAGTGCGCTACTCATCAGTGGTTTTACCATTGACAAGTTCAGAGCTGAATGGGCTGTCAGGAGGTGGGGCCTGGGTCTCCCCTCTCTCTCTGCTTTGGATCTCCAGGATGAGCAGCTCTTCTCTATCAAGGCCTTTTCACCCTGCAGCTACTGCCTTGGAGCCTGCAAACAAGAGGCAGAAACCGTGATCTAAAACAAGCTCTCATCCTTGGGAGGTAACTAGGTCACCCACCATCAGGCACATTTGTGTCACGTTCAAGGTCCGTAGAAACCTACTACCTATAAAGGTGGTGCAACAGGAACGTGCCTGCCATATGTTGGCCCAGGGGAGTGGCCTGTGTTGGGGGATTTGTGGGCTGGCAGAGCTATGAACTGGAAACAAGACGCTAAACATGCAAAGTGGAAAAGCAAATGGTCAGGCAGAAGTATGCAGTATCTGGATACACAACTTGTAGTGACAGTGATGTTGGAGACTTTGGCCAGGGTTGGACTCAAAAAATGAGAGGCTGCCTGTGAGACACCACCCAGCACCCTGCCCCCTGCCACAGTCTGCTGGCCTTGCCTGCTAGGCCGTGGTGCAGCTGCCTCTGGGCACCCGAGGTCCCTGAGCCTCCACCTGGTGGCTGGAGCTGCTCCCACAGACCCTGAATATACAAGTTCTCAGGGTTGGTTCCTGACCCGCAGACACCCAGGTCAGGAAGCTCGGAATCCCATGTCCCACACCTTTCCTGGCTGATGTTCCAACTTGGACAATTGTCACAGTTTTATTGAGAGGGGTCCTCTTGAACTGAGAAACCTCCACATAAAATGAGGGCAAAGAGGAATGGGACTGTAAGGTTAAAGACTACAGGCTCTGGAAGAAAACGCTTTTCTGGTAGCTATAATCTCAGCATTTGGGGGCTGAGGCAGGAGGACTGCCATGAGTTTAAGGCCAGCCTAAACTATATTGCAAGATCCTGTCTCAAAAAAAAAAAAAAAAAAAAAAATCTTTTGGAAGCACGTAGCAATTTTTTTTGTTGTTCTCCCCCTTTTAACCTAGTTTTTCTTCCCCCTTTGGTCCTGTATTGGTGCAGGACCTGTATTTTCATTTTTACTATTTTTGGGGTGTTTGGAGTTTTAACACTTACTTTCCTTTACCCTGTTATGATTTATGTCTAGATGGCCCCCCAAAGCCTTGTAGTCACAGATGAGGCTTTTTAGAGGTGGCTGGCCCTAGGGTGTGTGATACTGGGGTCACAGATGGGAGTCTGGGATTGATTCTTGCTGCCATGCTAGAATTAAGGCCTTCTGCCTGCTATGAACTATTTCATCTCTTTGATGCTATTCTGCCTTGGAGCCAGCTGAGTATGGACTGAAACCTCTATAAACTGAGCTAAATAAACCTTTCCTCCTTAAACTTCGGGTGTCAGTTATTTTGTCTCAGTAAGAAACTCCCTTTAATATTACTTTACCTGAATAGGTCCTGCTTTTATTTTCTTTCCATGCTCTCTCTTTCAAGGGCTCTTAGTGTTTTTTTTATTCTACCTTAATCTCCACTCATTATCCTTTCCCTTGTTTTGTTATTTACTACACATTTCCCTTTATTCCTTAATAGGACCTTTTAGATAAATCTTACCTTCTCCACATCTTCTACTGCTTAATTTTTCATAATTATTTTTTGTTTTTTCATGCTTCCATACAATTTATCCTCATGAATCTGTAGGTAATTATATCTTACTGTGGCTGATACTGTTCTGTTGTGAAAGGGGTAAAGTTGCTCTCTTGATCAAGGCATGGGACACCACTGTCACTGATGTTATACCACAAAGCTACCATGATAAAACCAGCATGGCATTGGCAAAACAAAAACAAGCCAGACCTGAAGCTTAATACGACAGAAGATGCAGAAACAACTTCAAGCACAATCAGCTAGCTTATCTTTGACAAAGGGGCTCACCCTCTTCACTGGAAATTAGAAAAGCTCTTTAAAAATCAATGGTACTGGGGAAAAAATGGCTTTCCCATGCCTAAGATTGAACCTTAGACCCATGTCTCATCATATGCTAAAGTAAAATTGAAACGGATCAAATATCTAACTATAAAAACAAATACTTAATATGATAAATAGGTAAAACTCTTGACATAGGTGTAGACAAAGACATCATGAACAAAACTGTGACCATACAGGAAATATTACAAAGAATCAATAAACAGAATCTCTTACATATGTATACATGTATGTATGCGTTATTTTGAGAGGGTTATGATAGGCAGTTCAGGCGGGCCTTGAACTCATTTTGTAGTCTAGGCTGGCCTCGAACTTATAGCGATCCTCTTACGTCAGCCTCCTGAGTGCTGGGGTTACAGGAGTGTGCCACCATGCCCAGCAGGACCTCATCTTATTTTTTTGCAGTACTGGGGATTGAACTTGGGACCTTGCACTTGCCAGACAGGCGGTTTATTCCACTGAGCTATCTTCCTGGCAGGATCTCATCTTAGAACATTAACATTAAAACTGGAAAAAAATTTGCCAGCTACTCTTAGATAAAAGACTAATTTCTGATATATCTGTATCTATATAGATATCTCAAGTCGTATCTCCCAAATTCAAAGACTAATCCAAAATGGGCATCTGAAATGAATAAACTCTTTTTAGATGGAAGTACAAACAGCAAGTTGTAGGAAAAAAAGGTTCAACATCACGGGCTACCCAAAAATACAAATTGAAACAGCAGATTTCCTCACTGTAGAATGGCTGTTATCAAGAGATCAAACAATGACGAAGAAATCAGCAGCAGATGCTTGGGAAGCTGTGGGGAAAGGGAACCCCGCTGCACTGTTGGTGGGAGTGTAGACTTGTGCAATCTAGAAATCTGGAGATTTCTCTAAAGCCTTCACCTAGAGATTCCACTGGACCCAGCCGTGCTCCTTCTAGGCATTTTCCTGACGCACTCCACAGCAGATACATGCATACCTGTGTTTACAGCAATACAATTTAAAATAGCTAACTCTTGGAAACAGGCCATAGTCCTGCCAGTGGATGGTAAGGGGATAAAGAAAATGTATTTATACACAATGGAGTATAAAGGATAAACTTGAGGCACTTTTAGGTACAATGTATCTCCAGACCATAATCTTAAGTGGAATAAACCATGCACACAAGTTTAAATATCACATTATTTTTCTAATGTGAGGAACCAACATTTTAAGGAACAAAATGGAGGAAGATGTTGGGAAGCAGGGAGAACTGACCTGGGAAGGGAAGCAAGGGCGGGGTGGGGGCAGGGAATAGGGATGGAATGGAAAAGACTGGAAAGAGCTTTTGTTAATTGAGAGGGGAATGTTAACAAGAATTAAGATGTACAGGTACTGATTCCCCATGATGAATGTGATCACTATGTATGGCAAATGTGCACCAAGAAAAAATAGTAAACATTTCTCCTGGGGGTTGAAATTTTTTTTCTTTGAGGTGGGTGGGTCTCACAGTTGCCCAGGCTGGCCTTGAACCCATGGACTACGTGATCCACCCACCTTGGCCTCCCAAGTAGCTGAGACCTTAGGCCTGGTGCCACTCAGCAGCGCCTCAAGCTGAGCAGATGGAGGCAGGAGTGAGCCTGTGGTGGTATGGGAGGCTCTGGGTTCAGTCCTAGCTCCAAGACAAACTGCGCGCGCAGAGCTTTTCTCAGGAGCAGATCAAACATTAGTTCAGTTTCAATCTTAACAGAAACTGCTCATTTCCTGAATTATCAAAACTATTTCTTTTACCACTACTAGAAACGTAATGAAAAAAGATGTTTTTGAGAACTTGTGTTGGCAGGGAATTCTGTGTACTTATAAAACTAATCAGGACTGTTCAAGAACTGTTTTTCAAGGAAAAAAAAAAAAAGAAAAACAGAACATTGCTGTCCACAAAATACATCTGTTTATTTTCAATGAATCTCTAATTTATATTTACTGTGCATCTTTTGATAAGGTGGTTTGTATGGTAAACTGATTAAAATGAGCTACGTCCCCCATAAGTGTTCACTGTGTTCTCAGCTACTCACAACAGACCGTATTGACTGCCTTCCTCCTAACTCCCAAGCTGGCCAAAGACAGACGCAGAGAAAAGCACAAGACTTCGGAAAGTGTCTAGAAACACAAACCAGTTTAATAAAATAACTTTTATTGGTTACATATAATTTTAGCTATATTAATATATATTATAAACTTTAAGAATTAGATATAAGTGTCTTCCTATTTTACCAAGAATAATCTAAAACATGGCAGCATGTTTACTGGGAATTACTGAAGTCCTGCAGTCATTATGCATTTTCAGATAATCGGAAGTCATCACTGTTTAATTAGCACATGATACAGTAGTCACTGCTGCACGCAGATTACAAAGAAATGAGTCGTGTTCTCTTTTCCAGCAAAGGCTCCTTTTTTATCACAAATATATCCCCCAAATTATTTTACTTACGTAGTGTACGAACTTTAACTTAGCCACAAGAGGTTTCTCAGCTTTCACTATTGAAAGCTGGAAGGGCAGAAGACAGCAGGAAAATGCTGCTTTTTTACTTGTGCCTAAAACCCCGACTTCCAGTTAAAGCTAACTCATTCCCACGGCATACTTAGGCGTTAAACCAGAGACAGACAAGGCTGAACAGTTTGAGCAGGTTTTGGCAAATCACAGGAGCGAGCGAGCAGGCATCGGCCGGGCGGGCGCTGGCTCGCGGGGGGCCGGGCGGCTCACTCGAGTTTCTCGTCTCCCTCTTCCACATCCTTCAGGCTCAGGACTTCCAGAGAGCCTTTGCCTCGTGTTTCCTTTTTGATCAGCTCATCAATTCCTCTGAAGCAGCCCGGGTCGATGAGACACACCATTTCCAGCTGCTGACTGTAGTCCTTTGCCTCGTGTTTCCTTTTTGATCAGCTCATCAATTTCTCGGAAGCAGCCCGGGTCGATGAGACACACCTGAAACGTGTAACACAGCTGTGGCCCTGGGTCCAACCACACGCTGCCCGCCTGTGAGCGCGGCCGTGGCCGGTGGCCGGTGGCCGCGGGCAGCCAGCGCCAGCCCCCGACTGCGCTGCGAGCCTGCGAGGCCGGCTCTGCGCCTGGGCCGCGGCGCACTCCAGGCGCACAGCACAGCATCTTGCCTGGTGTTTCCGGGCCTGGGGTTCACTGCCCAGCACCACAACGCAAAGCAATCTCCTCTCTCCCACAGCAAAACCAGATTCTCCAGATATAAAAAGAAGTCTGGAGAAGATTATGGCCTTCATATTAAAGTTTAACATTACATTTTATCGTTCAATGAAATCACTTCCACAGTGAAAGAGAAAAAGCTGCTGAAGACCTCCTTAGAAAGCATGTGTAAAATTCTGAAGAGAGCTTCAAATAGTGTCACATGCTGCTTCACGATACTCAACAATCCCCTAGGCTAACTGTGCTCTTGGCTCTTTCATGGTCTTGCACTGGAGATCCTCCTGACTCAGCCGCTCCTGTAGCTGGTATTGTGGGCTTGCGCCATGGCAACTAGCACTACAGCTAGCTCACTAATTTGTTAAGACAGGTTCTTTAGAGTGTTCTGTGGTAAACAAGACTGATTAACTTTTATTTCTATTGCCGCATAATAGAAGAGCACCTTAAAACTCATTGTGTCATCTAAAATGGACATGACCAACATAATTTTATTATGAATACTTTAACCAAAAGCCAAATAAAAAATCTTAAGTGTGCTTAAGTACAATAAATTTCCTGGACCCTGTCACATTAACTTTTAATTCTAGGTGAGATACTGGTAGCAACAACTTACTGTCTACAACCTCTAAATGTTTGTTACACATTTATAACTAGAAAGTAAATGATTCTGACAGCAGGAAGCACAGAAGTCGGAGTACTTTCACCCTACCATTTCCAGCTGCTGACTGTAGTCCTCACTTTCTATAACCTTGATCAGCGGCTTCAGCTTTTCTTTCAGCTTTTTCCCTTCATTCATGGGAAGGATGAACCGAAGCCGCATGTGGGCTCGTTCTATCTTCATTTTCTCCTTTAACTGCTTTATTACCTCCAAAGCCTATTGGAACAAAATCGAGAACATCTGCAATTTCTTCTGCTGCTGTGCTATTTTAGAGAGTGTTAAAGCAGCTACTTGCTTAAAAACTTTTTGTTAGTGTATGTTTGTGATACACACTAAGTACATCCATTGTAGGCACTAGGTTCTTACACAGAATCTTTTTTTTTTTTTAAACTTTTTTATTATTTATTTGTTTATTTGTGTGTGTGTGTGTGTGTGTGTGCGCGGCCAGCTCAGCCCACCAGGGGGCGGGGCTGGCTGGCATGTGGTGCTGGGGGATTGAACCACGGTCCATGTGTTTTGCTAAACTTGTTCTAAGTAGGTGCTTTAGACCACTAAGCCATCTCACCAGCCCCCATCACACAGAATCTTGATCCTTCTGACTACCCGAGGCCCCTTCCCACCTGCACAGACAAAGCAGCATCTGTTTAGCTGTGTTAGGCAATGGTTTCCCAGCTCTGAGAACCATAACTACTCACAGAAGAACAGCCCGCAAAACTGGCCATCATTAAATTAAAAAAACTCTGTGCTTCAAAAGATTATCAAGAAAGTGATATCACTGCGCACAGAATGGGAGAAACTCTTTGCCAACTCATAAGGAAGCAGTACTCAGAATCTAGAAAGAATTCTGACAATGAAAAGATGAACAATTAAGAAATGGGCTACCAATCTGATTAGAGTATGGTGATGCGCACCTATAATCCCAGCACTCAGAAGGCTGGGGATTGTTGGGAGTTTGCAACCAGCCTGGGCTACCAAGTGAGCTCAAGGCCAGGCCCAACTGCATAATGAAAGCCTGTCTCAAAAGGCAAGGAATCGGAATAATTTCTCCCAAGATGACCGTGAAGCATCAATAAGCACATGAAAATGTTTATTTCAGCAGTTATTAGAAAATGCAAATCAAAACCAGGAGATATCCCCAAGGCGGTTAGAGTGACCAGAGGACAGCACAGTTAACAAGTGCTGCCCAGGACACGGGCCCCTTCAGCACTGCTGGTAAGAAGGTAAGCGCAGCTATTTTGGAAACTGGTTTAGCAGGTCATTAGAACATGAAGTGCAGCTGTGAGCCAGGGTCGCAGCTGTGTTTCAATGTTCCCCTCCCCTAAGCCTCATGTGCAGGGCTTTCTAGACGGGCGGGATCTAGGGTGTTTAGCGTAGTTCTGGATGTGGAGAATGGAAGCCCCACTCCGGGTGTGGGTGGCACCAATCAATGAGCTTACAGCCTCCGTGGGAGACAAAGGGACCCGGGTAGGCTGCGGTGGCTGCTGCTTGTGTGCCATGGATTGTTTCTCCTCTGATGCTGCCCTGCCTAAGCTGGCCAGCTGACTTTTTTTTGAGACAGGGTCTCATCATGCAGTTCAGGCTGGCCTTGAGCTTACTTTGTAGCACAGGCTGGGCTCGAATTCCCAATGATCCTCCTGCCTCAGCCTCCCAAGTGCTGGAATTACAGGTGTATATCACTATGCCTGGCTGTTTTTTAAATTTTTTTTTGTCAGCCAGCTAACTTTGGACTAAAACCTCTGCACTGTGAGCTGAGATAAACTCCTCCTCTAATTCCTGGGTACCGGGTATTTTATCTCAGCAACAAGAAAAGTAACTAGGGGCTGGTGAGATGGCTCAGTGGTCTAAAGCACCTACTTAGAACAAGCTTAGCAAAGCCCAGGGACCACGGTTCAATCCCCCAGCACCACATGCCAGCCAGCCGCCCCCTGGTGGGCTGAGCTGGCCACACACACACACACACACACACACACACACACAAATAAAATTTAGGAAAAAAAAATAAAAAAAAAGAAAAGTAACTAAACACCCAAATATAAACAATGAAAGGGGCTGAGGAAGTAGCTCAGCAATGCAGTGCTTGTTTACCAAATGTGAGGGTCTGAATTTGATTTTTGGTACCAAAAAAGGAAATAGGTCCATATGACATCTTGTAATGAATTTTGGGGCATATTATTTATAACTAAAAAGTGAAAACAACCCGATGTCCTCCAAATGGTCAATGAATAAAAAGTGTGGTATTGCTAATACAATAGGGTACTGTTCAGCCATTTAAAAGAAAATGGAAGTAGCTGAGTTTGGTGATGCACACCTGTCATCCCAGTACTTGGGGGGCTGAGGCAGGAGGCTTGCTGAGAGTTTAAAGCCAGCATGGGCTCTATAGTGAGTTCAAGGCCAGCCTGAACTACACAGTGAGACCCTGCCCCAAAATCCAACCCCCACCTGCAGAAAAAAGAGGACTAATCTATGCTTCAACACAGATGGACCCTGAAAATGCCACATATCCCGTGAGTCCATATATTTGAAGTGTTCCAATAGGTAAGTCTGAGGAGGCAGGAAGTGTGGATCACTGCCAGCCAAGGAGAGGCAGGGGAAGAAGGAACCACTGCTATTGGGTTAGTTTCTTTGGGAGGGCTGATGAAAATTTCTCAAATTACATAGTATGGAAGGTTCTGAAATGTGGGTTCTAAAACGCTGTGCATGTACTGACAGATTGTACCCTCTAGCAGGAGCGACTTTTACGGTAAATTAATTAGTATAAAGAAATCTAAATCTTAAAAAGAGGCGTTAAAATGATCCTTGAAAAATCTTGCTTCCATGTGTGCAGTCCCTTATTTTGATGTCTGAAGACACACCACACCACTCACCTGCTGTTTGGTGCTCTTGTTGGGTTTCACCGAATAGTGGATGTCCTTCATGGCTCTCTCGATAAGGATGACAGTGTATGGCCTCTTCGTCTCTGGGTTCACACATTTGTCTGCCACAATGGT
>NW_004524611.1:7440599-7513771 GCF_000260255.1 Octodon degus
GGCATGTGGTGCTGGGGGATTGAACCACGGTCCCTGTGCTTTGCTAAGCTTGTTCTAAGTAGGTGCTTTAGACCACTGAGCCATCTCACCAGCCCCTTTTTTTTTTTGGATTTTTTACGGAAGGGTCTCACTACTAGATTGGAGCTGTAGTGATCTGAGTTTGATAGTGTTTACAGCCTCCCAAGAACTGGGGCTACAGGCGTGCCCCACCACACCCTGTCTCAATAGCCATCTCAGGGTGCCCTCAGGGCAGGACTAGCATGGCAGGCCCAGGGATCAAACCCCCAGCCCCTACACCTGCTTGCTTTAATCTGCTATTTGGCCAGCCCCCTATATTTTTATTAATTTATTCTTTTTTGTGGCAATGAGGACTGAACTTGGGACCTTGTGCTTCCCAGGCGGTGCTTATGCCGCCGAGCTATATCCTCTATTTTTAGAACTGGTATATTAGCTGGGTGTGCACATCTGGAATCCCAGCATGTTATGAAGCTGAGGCACGAGAATCTATAAGTTCCAGTCTAGCTTGGGCAACTAGGGAGGCTCTGTCTCAAAACAATGAAGTGCTAGGGATGTAGTTTAGCTTGAAGGTCCCAGCTTCAGTCGCCACTACCACCTGACCTAACCGAACCAACACCAAAAAAACCCCAAAAAACAAAAAAACACAACCAATGAACCAAACCGAACCAACCGACACTGTGCACTCCACTTTGTGTTACTGTTTTCTCCACCCCCAAAAGGATATTTTTTACAACTGAATGTTGACTCTCTTATGCTGTAGGTGGAAGCATTTACCTGCTTACAGATTTCTGTTTGGTCATCTGTTCCAAATGCACTAATAAGATCTTCTTTCTTTGCCACCTGACCTTTAGAAACATTGACAAACACCGAGTGGGTCTGGAGAACTTCATCGAGGTCTTTTTCCCTGTGGAAAGGAGGTGGTGCAGGAGACAAAGGCCTACGTAAATACACTTGACATCTGCATATTCGCGGACATTTGAATGTAAGAGGTCCACGACAGAATAACAAGATACAGGAGATTCCTAAAAGACTTGTAGTGTCGAGGGAACAGTTTCAAAACTCGCAGCCCCATTTGCATTCCCATTTACTGGCTCCTGCAGGAACCTGGGGTGGGGCTGGCGGCGGCCGCAGCGAAGACACGGCGCCCCTCGGTGACTCCCGGGGCTCCCGGATCCGTGACCTTAGAGACACGACAGCCACGATCGTACTCGGAAGACTGGGATTGGAGTCTTTACAATCGCTCCGGGAAAAGGACCATCACTGTGGAATTTCTCGACCGCAGCTTTCGCCACACGCAAACCAACCACCCAATTCCGGCCCACTAAAGGGAGGGAACGCCGGGCTCCGCGCCAGGCGCGAGAAGGACCGCGACCGCTCCCTCCCGCGCCAGGAACAGGTTTCCCCTCATTCCCTGGCAAGCACCCCCAGCTTGGCCGTCCTCTCGAGTTGGCGACAGGGAGGCCGCTTCGGAAGACACGCGACAGGGGTCACTCACACGCCACTCCGCCAGCCCACGACCTTGTTTTTGTAGCAGGCGATTTCAAAGCGCTTTCCGGCGCGCTTCATCCGTACCACGGCCACATTGGTGAGGCGGATCTGGTTGGTCGGGGTGAAGATCGACATGGTAGCTGCTCACGGACCTCAGGTCCGGCAAGGCAGGGCCGACCTGCGCGAACTACCCGTCGGGCGGGGCTGTAACGACAGTACAGCGCGTACAGCCAGTCTAGTCACTGCGGACTCCGCCACAGCGCGGGAAGAGGGGCGGGGACAGGGGCGGGGCGGGCTTATGGCGCAGGCGCAGCAGGGTGCGGCGGGGAGCAACTACGCCTGCGCACTATTGCGTATTACAACTACGCCTGCGCATTGCGACTCTTTACGACATCATTCCGCATCCTAAAAAAGGAGGCGCTTTTTCTTGACGTTTTACTGCAGCCGGAGTGCCAATGAGCGCTGATAGGCGAGCCGCTGATGTTTGGTGACCGGGTGGAAACACAGCACTGTAGCTACACAGTCCCGAAGAGTTTCGGGGCCACACCCACCTTGGCCATTTTAGGGGAAAATTTAACATAAAAAAGTACAGAAAAACAAAACAAAAACCTCACAACAAAATTGCCACCACCCTCTTCAACAATTAGCAACACTTTGCCATTCTTGGTTTGTTCCCCTTTTTTCGTTGGAATACTTTAAACCAGGTTATGTTTTTAGCCTTAAATAGTTCAGTATTTATACCTTTATTCCCTAAATCATGGCTTCCTACAGTTGCTTTCTTCTGGAGATCGAGAAGGGCCTGTGCCCCGATACTTGATTCTACTATCGCCCTCCTTACGTTTACCTCTCTTCAGTCTCCCTCCCGACCCCAAGCCACTCATATCTTAACGGGCCCGCCTTTTCCCAATCTGAGCCAATAAAAAGGAGCGGGAAGCGTGCCCCCTAGGGTCGCCGGGCACTCTGGGAGGTACTTCTAGAATGCTGGGCGGTGCTTCCCCTTGAGCCCGCCTCTTTTTTCTCTGAGCCAATCCCAGCAGGACCCCAAGCTTTTGAGCCCGGAGCTCTGGGCGGTCGGCCTTCTAGGTCCGCCTCTTTCCCTTCTGAGCCAATCAGAGTGCTCTGGGAGCTCCCTCGCTTCCTGCTCTGGAGCGCTGGGCTTCCGGTGGGGCCCGCCTCCTTCCGCTCGGTCCAATCCGGCGAGCCTGCAAGTGGCATGGCTTCCCCGAGCCTGACGGCTGGGAGGAAAACTAATGCTGAGCTATAGTTGCGACCTGCACCTGCTGCTAGTGCCAGCCCCCAGGCCTCCCAGGTCCGAGAGCCCGTTTTCCCGTCGGCCTTCGGGACTCGGCCTCCGAGGAGAATGGGTAAGGGACCCTGGATGGCGGAGCGGAGGCGGCTTTGCCTTCCTCCCCCCAGAGGTGTTCTTGGGGCTCAGCTCCCGACAGCCGCGCCGGGGCGAGCGGGAACCCTCCGCTTTTGCCTTTTGTGGCTGGGGGTGCGTTTGGAAGGAAACTGAGCTCACCCCAAATAAAAGGCAGAATAAACCCCTTCCCCACGTGCTTGGGACTTCTGGTTATTGTCAGCAGCACTTGCCAACCCTAGATTTCAGGCCTCGCCTTTCGAAGTTGCCCCCAGGTTCTGTATTTGCGGCCCGGCCCTTGAGCGTCTCCTTTCAAAAAGTGGGGCGTGGGGTCACTTATTATCCCTTTCCTAGCAGCCGCAGGTCTTCAAAAATGCAGAAGGACTACGAAGACAACAATATGCAATGTATTATTGTAACTGTCCTACCGACCTGTTTTGAAACTGTCTCATTGCTATTTGTTTCTCAACAAAATTAATAAAAGAAAAAAGAAATAGAAAAAAATGTAGAAGAGTCGGGCACATGTGATAGCGTAGTTATACACCCAGCACTCTGGGAGACTGAGGCAGGAGCATCGCGAGTTCGAGCCTATTATGGATTATTTTGTGGCTTAGATCAAAGTTAGAAGTTTTAAAAACTGCAATAGGAAAAAAGGAAAGAATCTTTATATTTATTTATTTATTTATTTATTTATTTATTTATTTATTTATTTATTTATTTATTTATTTATTTATTTATTTTTAGACACGGTCTCCCTGTGTAGTTAAAGCTTGCCAGGAACTCACTATGTTGCTGAAGCTGGCCTCACATGCGGGGCGATCCTCTTGCCTCAGCCTCCGGAAACACTGGAACTAGAGGCCTGTGCCTTTTGGTACTATTATAAGCTTTATCTAGGAAGTAAACAACAAAATCAATTTGTAATTACCCATCAAGTGCTTTTATTTTATTAGAGTATTAAGATTAGATTAGTTTTTTTTTTTTGTACCAAGGATTGAACTCAGGGCCTTGCGCTTGCCAGGCAGGCATTGAGGCTGCTGAGCTATATCCCCGGCCTGCTTTTGAATTTTTAAAACAGGGAGAGAAAGCTTTGATTATGTGACTCTAAACAAAATTACCTGTGTGTATCATTTTAACTTAGATCCTTCTCTGGACGTTTGGACCCTCGCCTCGCCTTTAGTATCATTATGGATGTACAGGTTTTACATTTACTTGGGCTTTGCTCTTGGTATTAGCCTTTGGATTTGTTTCCAAGTTCTCACCAAGAAGCAGGTAAGTGGTATGGTTTTTCTTTTCAAAAAGGGAATATTTAGGTAGCACATTGATGAAGAATTTAGAGTGCAGATTTTCTCATGCTTTGAGACGTACATAAAATGAAAAAGAACTTTATTTATTTATTTAGTTTTTTGCAGAACTGGGGATTGAACTCAGATCCTTGCGCTTGCTAGTCAAGCGCTTATCCTATTGAGCCATCTCCTCAGCCCAAAAAGGAACTTTAAATCACTTTTCTGTTTGGTCTCTAGATTTTTTTAAAAATGCCTAAAATGTCTTTAACCTTTTAGAAAATAAGTTATAATAGACTACAGTATGGCAACTATTGCTATATTGACATTGTATTAGATATTGTAAGCAGTTTAAATATTATTTCAGCATATAAGGGAGGATGCACTTAGGTTCTATGCAAATACTACCCTGTTTCATATAAGGGTCTTGAGGGTTTGTCAGTTTGGGTATTTGTGGGATTGTGGACTCACCATCTACCCCTTAGATGAGAAGCGGTACATTTGGATCATAAGTGTCCCTGGAAAGGGCTGTATACTAACGGTAGGTCACAAGGCTTGTGCTTTGGGCAACAGTGGAACTTTTAGGGGGTGGACCTAGTGAGTGGAAGCTAGCTCGTTGGGGACATGCCCTTGCAGGGGTAGGGGACACCAGCCCTTTCTTGCTCTTTTTAGGTCTGGGTGGCCATGAAATGGGCAGCCTCGCTCCCCACTCTGCCAGTGGTGTGCTGCCTCCCACAGGCCCCAAACCATGGGCCAAGCAGCCATGGGATGAAACCTCCCAAGCTGGGCCCCAAGGTCTTTCCTCCTTTCCATTGATTGTCCCAGGTATTTTGTGACAGGCACAAAAAGCTCACTGACACCGCGGGAAGACTCTATAGGTTTACCTTGGAGGGAATGGGCATCCAGAAAGATGAACAGAATAATGAAGTGGGTCGATCAGTGTCTTTGCTCATTTTCATCTCTGCTGAAGTTGGGAAAAGATTGGGAATTCATGGGTTTTTGTGCAGTTGTTTATTTTCAAGGCCAAGAACTCCCAGGAGAAGTCTGTTCCGAAAGCAACTCAGGGTCTGATGACAAATGGCTATATCGCTCTTCAAAAGAAGCAAACCTTTGTATCTGGAGTGAAGATTTTTTATGGTTCCCAGACTGGCACAGCAAAAGTAAGAACTTTATGTGATGGCTTCTCTTTGGTTTCCTGGCATTTTAAGAACATTCTTCAGAAGCATCTATTAGCAGTGAACCGACTTACATGTGTGATTTTCTTTGCTCTTTCTCCTGTTTTCCCCAGTCAGACAGTTTTCCTTTCTGGCTCCATGGGGGGATTTCTTCTCTTGTGCCCATGTGTAGCTGTTAGGTGGGGTCTGGTGGTCCCTGACATGAAGGGTCTTTGTTCTGAAGCTTCTATCTTACAAGAACCCTTTTGGAGAGGGCTCTGAGTTCAGTACTGATGCTCGGGGGGGAGGGAGGAAAGAGAATGTTAACAGTTGTGTTCACTAAGCTCTTTCGGCAACTATGCGTTTTGATTTTCAATAGTGTTAAAGGTGGTAAAGACCCATTAAAATAGATACACGTGCAGGTATTCAGGTGAAAGGCGCCTCCTGGCCTCTACTTGTACTTAGATCCACCTGTTGCTTTGGTAGGAAGGCTACAGCTATTTAGTGCTTTCTAGGAAAAGATTCTCAGGCTGGCAAGAGAGTAAATTACTAGAAACAAAATCAAGTTATTTTTGTGCACTGCAAAAGAGGATTCTGCTGCCCTCTTGTGGATGCTGTGTAGAATAATGTCACCAGGTTTAGCCTGTGGGTAGGTACTTCACTCATGTTAAAAGTAAAGGTTATTGATTTATTTGTGGTGGAACCAGGGATTGCGCTTGCCAGGGATGTGCTTATTCCACTGAGCCATCTCCCCGGCCCCTTAAAGGCTGTTTTTAAGTTCAGCCTTAAGCAATGGAGGTGGAAAAACCTATAAAAAGGCAAAAAGGCACCTGAGTAGCCAAGACAAAGTCTGCTTTGTTACTCATAAAAACCTTTATTCAGACCCCTGTGTGTTTTTAAAAGATCTGAAAGGTGATGGCATATCCAGGTGTACAGCGAACCTGTGTTACCGTTTCTAGAGGGTTCTTTCCTTATAACCTACTTGTGCTCTGTTTCTGGGTTTATCAATGATAAAAAGGACTTTGAATCCTTATCAGTTGCATAACACCACGTCACATCCCAGCGGTTTAATGTTATCTGCATCTTATTTTTATGGCTGGGGTAGCTGTCTTCCATTTTAAAGCTGTATCTGAATATTTTGATGGCTCAGGGTCACATTTGAGTAATTCTCCTTTAGCTTGGTAAAAGACTTGCAGATTCTCCTTCCACATCTTTGAAGTTGTTTCTCCTGTGTCTTCTAGCGGGTAACATGGCTGATAAGAAGATGAATTTAGGGGTCAGGGACATGGCTCAGTAGAGTAAGCGCTTGCCTGGCAAGCGCAAGGGTCTGAGTTCAAATCCCCGGTTCCACCAAAGAAAAGAAAGAAAATGAATTTCCGTGTTCCTCTGTCAATGGCTGCTTGATTTCTTTTGCTTTTGGGGTCATCTTTGCTCTTAATGTTTGAGCATTTTGTGAGTGACTAGGCTGAACCTTGTTGCAAACACTTGCAGTCTTGTTTTAGAGGTTTGTGTGCATTAATTCTGCTACATTTCGAGGACAGATTTCTTCTCAGTTTTTTTTCCTGGGACTCTTGTTAGTTGGATGTTAGCCCTTTTCTTTCATAGTTCTTTTAACTTTTTTTTCTGCCTAAATTGTTTTCTTTTTGAAACATGTTACTGTATTTTCCAGGCTGACCTTAAACTTGATATCCTCCTGCCACAGCTTCTGAGGTAGCTCTCAGGTCTTATTTTGAAATTACTGTTTGGTTTTTCAACTTTTATAGTAGTATCTTGTTTGTAGTTTAGGACTGTATTTTTTGAATTCCTTTTTCTGATCCTGACTTATTTGCACTCTCAGTTTTCTTGATGTTGGTGTTTTCTTTCCTGCCATGTTCTTGGCATGTGTGGTTTTGTGTTTGCAGGACAAAATGATGGGATAGGCAGTGGGGATTTTTTCTTGGTGCATGAGCAGCCTTGTGCATTCTCCTGGGATACCCTGGCCAGAGTGGGACACTGCAGGTGCGTCATTTGTTGCCTCTGTGATCCCCCCACCTCTGTCCTGCTCACTTGGAGGAAAGCCCTTGCGGAGTTCTGTCTGTGCCTGCTGTCTCTGATTTGTCCCCCCTTGTTTTCCAAGCCCCGTCAGTGGCTTGTACCTGCCTGGTGACTTCTGCGTTGTTTATTCTGTCTTTATCTCCTTTGACTTGTTAGCCCTGGGCCGTCCTGAAGGTTTCAGATACTCCCATCAGCTAGCTCTTGTGCGTCGTCGTCCTCTGAGTCCTTTCCTGCTGTCTCAGTATCAGTTGCCGGTGTCTTTTCGTCCTTTGACCTTTAAAACAGGCGTGTCTCAGGGCCTAGTCCCTGAGGGTGTCTTTGCACAGCTGTATGTACGTTACATTCTCTTACAGCATCCTTTATGAATTTTATTATCTACTTTTTTTTTTTTTTTTTGGTCTTTTTGAGCCTGGGTCTTTATGCTATTCAGGCTGGCCTTGAACTTGCTTAGATCCCCCTGCCTCAGCCTCCTAGTGCTGGGATGATAGGTGTGCATACCTTTCCATGGCACGCACTAGGTCGTGGGTTAGCGGACTTTGTCTGTGAGGTTCTGTAAGCTGGATGATCTTCTTAGCAAGTCTTATTTTGGTTTTGTGAGCCATCTGATTTTTGTTGTGACCACTCAGCTCTGCTGAGGTAATCTGGAAGCAGCCATAGAGGTTAGGACAGTAAACTAGCCCGCCTGCACATGAAGCGGCGGGCTGCACTGGACCTGCAGTCCCGGCTTGCTGACGCCTCCATCTGTGGGTGGCCCGCAGGTCTGTAGTTGGGCTTTGCCCGGGTCCTTTTGTTCCCTTGGCTTGTGTCAGATCTTCGTGTGGATGCCTAGCAAGCACCCCAAAGTCAGCGTCCTCGTGTTTGCGAGTTTTTGTCCAAACCTCTTCTACTTCAATCCTTATCATTTCTTTAAAAGACAAGCTCATCTTTTGCATTCACGTAGTCCAAAAACCTTGGACTTCCTTTTCTGTAGCTTGTATCTAGTCTGTCAGTGAATCCAGTTTGTCTTGCACTTTGGATTAATCTGGATTCTAGTTCCTTCTCCCCTTCTGCCCTATTGCTCCTCCAAACCATCCTCATGTTCTGTTTGGGTGACAACCTCCGTCTTGGACAGCATTTGGTCTCCTGGCTTTGGTGCTGCTCATACCAGGCCTGACTCCACTGTGCCTTCAGCCCAGCGACCTCGGTGATCCTGACAACCCAGTGACATCATGTTCCTGTCTGGTTAGAGCCCACATGACCTGTCACTCCCATTGGCTGAGGGGACCCCCTTATGACTGTGGATTGACTCTTGCCCCATACCATGGTCCTCCTCTTCTGGTCCTGCTGACCTCCTTGCCCAGTGTCCCCTCCTTGGAGCCTTCTTTAGTGCCCCTTTGCCTGGGCCGCCATATAGCCTGCTTCCTCACTGCCTTCCCATTTGGCTCAAGCCTTAACTTTATCTTTTTTTTTTTTTTTTTTTTTCTTAACTTTATCTTTGAGGGGGGTTGGTCCCAGGGGTTACTGTGAGCTCTGCAGCCTGAGGCTCAGTCCAGGACAAGCTTAGCTCCCATGAAGGGCCACGTAGGAACTTGCGGTTTCCATGCTGCCCTACAGGTTCTTGAATTCCATAGGCCCATGGGTAGAACTCAGAACTGCTTGACTTCTGGCCTACGTCCTCTTGTGAATAGCCTAAGTTGTGCAGGCAACTGGGAGAGGGGTGAAGTATGTGGGGGCATGGTGAACAGAGCTGGCTCCTCCTCTGCCCTGCATGTGGCCTCCGCATGCAGTCCCACGAGCGCCGTCGGGTAGGGGCTCATTACCTGGGCCAGTGAAACCTCTGCAATCAGTGACAGGAAGTGGAAGGGGCTGCAGTGCCCCTGGTCCCTCGTGTGGCACTTCTGGCTGTGGCTTGCTGTCCTGGAGCTACCAGGGCCATCTCCAATGACTTTAGCAGCAGAGCTGAGGCTTTAGGAGCTTTATGTCGGCCAGCAAAGACCTAGTATTAATGTTTTAACAGACACCCTTGTCCCAGGTTTCCTCCGCCCTGCTCCGTCCCCCAGCCAGATTCATTTCTCTCCAAGGTGCCGCTCACCATCGGGCTTTCTCTGTTTCCTGTTTCTTCTGTCTGTTAAACATAAGCTGCTTGAGGGCAGGCCTGCAGCAGCTTGTGCATTTGCCCAGAACGGAGTCTGGTGCGGTGGGTGGTGCTTTAGCTAATCGAGCTGGTGCCTGCAGAGTCGGTGTTGGAAGAGCAGATGAAACCAGGGAAGATGTTTTCTTGGGGTGCTAGAATCTGGCCAAACTTTCAGCTTTCTCTAAACATTTAGCTTTCTCTGACAAAGAACTGGCAGGTGTCTTGCTTGGGGAACCTGGGGCGGGGTTGCCTAGCCTGTGACCTTCTGTGACCTTCTGTGTGCTTTGTCTTGGGTAAAGTCAGGGCTGCTTGGCCCTGCCTCGGGCTCCTTCCTCTCCTCCTCCGGCCGCTGTTCCTGGGGCCTTCTGTCCAGGGCCTGCTTCTGTTTGCCGTTCCACCCTCCTGGCTCTTCACTTCTGTGCTGCTGTGTGCTCATTCTGCGGCGCAGAGTGGCTGGATGCGAAGAGCTGGTGTGACTCGAGTCCTGCCTGTGCTGATAGGGAGTGGGCGAAACATGGCGAGGCGCTGCTCGGTCTCTGCGGGTGTCGGATGAAGATGGCGAGGGCGAGAGCGTGTGTTGGGGACGGGAGAGTGCAGTCCCTGGACAGGTGCTGCGCGAGGAGTGCTGGCTTCTCTTGCCAGCGCAAGGACGTGAGGGCTTTTGGTGTAGAGCAGGCTGCATTTGATTTTTATTGTTTTTCCTAATTAGGGATTTGCAGCCATTCTTGCCAAAGCAGTTGCCTCCCTAGATCTGCCTGTGGAAGTTATTAATCTGAAAGAATATGATCCAGATGACCATCTGATGGAAGAGGTTGGTGAATGTCTTACTGTTTTGTTGAATTGTGGCTGAAATTTAATATTTCTCTGACTTCTGGAATATGCAGCATATTCAGAGTAATCTTAATTTCCACACTAAGGAATCTTGGCGGGTGGAAGTGCTGCGTGAGTGGGAGCCACACTGAGTGTGGGCCGGGCCTCATTCTCCTGGGCATTAGGTTTTCCTGGGGTGCAGTGGATGTGGGCAGTGTGGGTGGTTTAAGTCTCTTGGGGGCCCCCACTTGGCATTGAGGACGTTGTCCTTTTTTTTTTTTTTTGGTGGAACCAGGGATTGAACTCAGGCCCTTGGGCTTGCCAAGCAAGCGCTTATTCCACTGAGCCATCTCCCCGGGCCCGAGGAGGTTGTCCTTGGCAACACCGTGCCATCCACAAGGATGGTGGGAAGCGGGACAGCTGCAGTTGCAGGTGTGCACCACTGTATGAGCCGTGGAGATGGATGCTTTTTCACAAATGCTGCATGTGATTCTGATGCAGAGGTTGGACAGACGCTTGCTTGGGAGCCACAGTTTGTTCTTAAAGGGCCAGGCAATCAGTATCTTTAGTTTTCCAGGCTGTGCAGCTGCTGTCCAGGCACAAAATAGCCATAGACAAAATGGGTGAGTGTGGCTGCTTTCTAGTGAAACTTTGCTTAGAAAAGAAATAGTAAAAGCCGTTCTTGGGGCACGAGTCCTAACCAAGCAGATGAAAGTAGAGCTGGGGACAGTGGTGCATGCCTGTAATCCCAGCACTCTGGGAGGCTGAGGCAGGAGGGTTGCAAGTTTGAGCTTGGCCTGAACAATTTAGTGACTTGGGGAAGTCCTGTCACAAAATAGAGTGAGCAGCGTAGGGAAATCCTCAGAGATTAGCGTGACATGGTGAAGTTTGTTAGGAAGGGCTTTTTTCCCTACCACAACCTATGTCTTAAGAATTTGTGTCAGATACCCCTGTGAAATGGTCACTGTCTCCGTTAGATTGCCAGTAAAAACATCTGTGCCTTCCTGCTCGCCACGTACACTGACGGGCGGCCGCCTGAGAGTGCAGAGTGGTTCTGCAGATGGCTGGAGGACGCGGCCAGTGATTTTCGATTTGGCAAAACCTACCTGAAGGGTATGAGATATGCGGTGTTTGGCCTGGGAAACTCTGCCTATCCGAGCCACTTTAACAAGGTCAGTGCGTGTGAAATTACAGGGACAAATTTTACTTCATTTAAAGAGCTAAAAATACAAACATGTATGTGTATTTGAAAACTACAAACTTTGTTAATAACAAATTTCTTGGCTTATTCTTTTTTTTTTTTTTCTTTCCCCTCTTGTACTGGAGACTGAACCTAGGGCCTTTGCACTGAGTTGCAACTCAGCAAGACCCTGTCTCAAAATAAAAATAAAAAGGACTAGACAGCTCAAATGCCACTCAACTGGTGAATGGATAAAGATGTGGTTTTTATACAATAGAGTGTTACTCTGCTAAGCTTGAGACATTGCTAGCTAAATGGACAAACCTTGAGACCATACTCTTAAGTGAAATAAATCCCTTTATTTCACTTAATAATTCCCTTTTAAATTTTTAATTTTCAAATGGGCTCTGTAAAGTGTCAAGTAGCCCAGGCTAGGCTTAAACTTGCAATCTTCCTGCCTCAGCCTCCCAGGGGCTTTGATTACAGCCATGCACCACTATGCCCAGCTCGTGTTGCTGTTCATAGTGGCCGCCTGCCTCATATGCCCAAGCTGGACTCATCGCAGGCTCCCAGGACAGAGCTCTTGAGTACAGTGAGTACGAGTGGCTGCTTGTTGTGTCTGGGTGGTGGACTCGTGGTGGTGAAATCCAGCCTCCTGTCCCCAAGGGGGCCTTGTACAGTGGAAACCCCTGAGTCTCTGGGTTTTGCCAACTGCCTGTTTTATACAGTAATATTTATTTTCCAGATTGGGGATTGAAGTCAGGGCCTTCACTGAACTACACCCTAACCCTTTTTTTTTTTTTTTTTTTTTTTAAATATTTGGTTACAGGGTCTTACTATGTAGCTCGGACTTGTAGTAATCCTCTTGTTTCAGCCCCCCCAGCACTGGGATTACAGGTGTGCACCACTATAACTGGTTTTGGTGGCCAATTTAGCGCGCTGGGGGTGGGGCTGGCACGGGATGTGGTGCTGGGAGTAGAACCCCAGGCGCTTACTTCACTGAGCTATCTTGCAGGCCCTGGCCCTTTTTTCCCCTCCTTTTCTCTCTCTCTCTCTCTCTCTCTCTCTCTCTCTCTCTCTCTCTCTCTCTCTCTCTTTTTTACCTTTCCCTTCCTTCTTCCCCTCTCCACCTGAACATTTTCTATTTTGTAATACCTATTATACATTTCAGTCCTTTCTGTTTCTCACACCAGAGGAGCAACGTGGTATGTACACCTATGATTTATTTCACTTAAGAGTATGGTCTCAAGGTCCCTCCATTTAGCTAGCAATGTCTCGAGCTTAGCAGAGTAACACTCCATTGCATAAACACCACGTCTTTATCCATTCACCAGTTGAGTGGCATTTGAGCTGTCTAGTCCTTTTTATTTTTTATTTTTATTTTGAAATAGGGTCTTGCTGAGGTGCTAGGTAGCCCAAGCAGGACTCAAACTTTCAACCCTCTTGCCCCAGTCTCCTAGAATGCTGAGATTACAAGCAGGTGTCACCACACCTGGCCCAAGCTAAGTACCTTTTTTTGCGGTACCGCGGATCCCAAGCTAAGTCTTAATACTGGTTAACTCATTTTCTTTCAATCCTTTATTTTATTTTATTTTTATTTTTATTTTTATATTTTTATTTTTATTTATTTTTTTCCAGTCATTTATTTTTAAAGAGGAATAGAGGAAAAGCATTCATTGTTCTTTATGTAATGAAACATGAAGTATTTTTATTTTCTTGGGTCATTTTTCTAAATGAAATGAATAGGATCCTTTTCTTTTGTGTCTTGTTCTCTATACTTTAAAAAGTAGAATCATGGAGCCTCCTATGTTTTTCTTGGTTCTCAAGGTCACCAGAAGTTTTGTAAGTGCACAGCCTCCTTGAGAGGGGACTATTGGGCTTTCCTGTGCTGTTTGTGCTGTGAGAGACACAGGCAGCTGTCGTTAATAGGATTCATGTGACTGTCACATTGGTGTGGATTTCCCCTCATATTTTCAAAGGCAGTAGACTAAGAATGAGAGAACTCAGATCTGTGACTATTTCCTGCGTGACCTGCCACTCAGGAAGCCTATTAAGCTTTGCACTCTGAGTCATGTGCTACCGAGCCCTGTTGTCTTAATTGCTGCCTGTCACAGTTAAATACATTTTTGACTTTATGCAATCATAAGCTTTGATTGCAAAGTAAAGTACAAACCAATTGCATTTGTACTTTACCACTAAATAAACTTTGCAGGCTGGCGAGATAGCTCAGTGGACTAAGCGCCTGCTTTGGCAAGTGCAGGGACCAGGGTCTGATCCCCGGTCCCACATGCTGTGCTGGCCCCTCCACTGGGGCATGCTGAGCCAGCAGTTGAGTCTGGGAGTGGTGGTGCACGTTTGTAATCCTGGCGCTGGGGAGGCTGAAAACAGGCGGATCACCACAAGTCAGATCTGCGTAGTGGGACCCTGTACCAAATACATAAAAATTAAAAAAAAAAAAAAAAAAAAAAATGAGGCTTTGGTCTCATAGCTCTGGTTACATTTTTGGAACCAGTTTATTTTGTTAGTATTTTGTTTTGAGCATGATTTAGAGTAGCTTTCAAATTCTTTTTGTTAAAGCCTTATTAATAAACCCTTTTCTTCTAGAAAGTCTTTTTGTCCCTTTGCTAAAAATACAAATCTTGTGCAGAAAGTTAGGTAAAGTGTGGAGGACGCAGCCCTTTCTGGGTTGCAGCCAGAGCTCGAGGGCTGTAAGTTCTTTCCTGCTGAGCACATCCGGGGCCTCGGGTGTCATAGTGGATGTGGGGCCCAGAGCCCTTCTGGGCTTTCACAGAGTAATCTGAAGCCTGATTTTGGAGGTTGTGACCCTGGGCTCACTCACCTCTTTCTCCTGCAGGTTGGCAAAAGTGTAGACAAGTGGTTGTGGATGCTCGGGGCGCGTCGTGTGCTGGCCCGAGGGGAGGGTGACTGTGACGTGGTCAGAAGCAGGCATGGCAGCATCGAAGCCGACTTCACAGCCTGGAAGGCCACGTTCATCTCCCGGCTGCAGGTGCTTCAGAGAGGAGAGGACAAAGCCTGTGGTGGCCGCTGCAAGAAAGGCAAGTGCGACTCCACGCCTCATGGCTCAGAGGAGCCGGGGCCGGGGCCGCACTCCGGAGGTGGATCACATCCCGGAGACGCTGAGGTGCGTAGCCTGCTCCCTTCTCCCAGGTGTACAGAGCCAGCCCTTCCTCCACCCTGCCCTGAGAAGCCTCACATTGAGCGGGAGGCCCCAGAGTACAGTCCGTCTCTCCAGGGTCGCCTCTTACTGCTGCACGGCTAGGCAGTGGTGTTTACCACATTTCTCAGGTGAGAAGGGAATCTGAGCGGAGTTACACATGCCCCAGACCGAGCACCTGTCCGTTAGTCCGCAGGTCACATCCCCGGCCTGAAGGGGTCCGTTGGTCCCCTGGACAGAAGGCTGCAAGTCCTGGCTTCCGCTTTTCCCTCCGGTCCTAAACCTTTCCTGTCTATCCTTCTTCATCTGTCCCAGCTCCTCAGAAACAGAACTTCAGACCAGGTCACTCCTGCTGGCTTCCCAGCTGTTACAGTTTGGCTGCCCGGTTACCTGTGTCATTTGAGAGCACCTTTCGACTCTGACTCGTCTGTCTCCATCTTTGTTCCTGTCGTTATTCCGTGTGGCTCGCGTATCCCTGTCAGTGCTCTCTGCAGCTCCTTGGCCTGACACTGGTACCCAGGGCCCTCTCAGGCCTGCACACCGGCAGCCACCACTTCTGTCCCCAACCTTGGTGTCTGCCTTTCATGCTTAGCTCTGAGGGTCAAGTTCTCAGACTCTGACTCTGCTCTCTCTGGGGCCTCCATGTTGCAGTTCTTTTGATCCCACTTGATCTTATTTTGTTTCTCACTGGATACTGGAAACTGCTTGCATGCTCTCTCTCTCTCTCTCTCTCTCTCTCTCTCTCTCTCTCTCTCTCATTCTTTCTTTTATGTATTTAGTATAGGGTCTACAGGGTCTCACTACACAGATCAGACTCATAGTGAGCCTCCTGTTTTTCAGCCTCCCAAGTGCTGGGATTACAGGCACACGCCACCATGCCCAGTCTCAATCACTGTTTCAGTGTGCCCCAGTGCCAGGCTGGCATGACATGCTGGGGATCAAACCCCAGTCCCTGTGTCTGCCTAAGCAGGCGCTTTAATCTGCTCAGCTGTCTGGCCGGCGCTGGGAACTGCTTTCTTTACTTCTCTCTTTATTTAATTTTATTTTATTTCTGTATTTTAGGGAAGGGTCTACAGGTTGTTCAGGGTCTCACTACTAGATTGGACTCATAATGATCTGTCTGTTTACAGCCTCCCAAGAGCTGGGATTGCAGGCTTGCGCCAACACACCCAGTCTCAGTTGGCATCTCAGCGTGCCCAGGGATGGGGCCGGTATGGAAGGCCTCAGGATCGAACCCCCAGCCCCAAATCTGCTGAGCTATTTGGCTGGCCCTACTCCCCTCTTTCTTTTTTTTAAAACTTATTTTTGGCGGAACTGGGGATTGAACTCAGGCCCTTGCGCTTGCCAAGCAAGTGCTTATTCTACTGAGCTATCTCCTGGCTCCCCACTTCCCTCTTTAAAAGCCCTCTTAACTTACTCTTCCCTGCACACTTCCAGTTGCTCTGCCCTTGTTCAGCCAGGTCGAATCCTGTTGTGTGCTGTCCCTGAGCCCCATGCTGCAGGGTCCTCCGCGCTCTTACACTCCCAGATGTTGCTGCCTTCTCTCTGTCTTTCCTCTGCGTGTTTGAAGCCGTGTCAGGCCCTCTTATGGTGTCGCCACCGTCTACCAGCCTGCCCCTCCTTCCCTGTCTCCAGACCTGCCTTCCGGGTTCTTCCGCCCACCTCAGGAGTCAGGTCTGGGTTTCTTTATTGCAGCTCTCTTTCCTATTCATCAGTGGCTAGGTTGTACCCAGACACGGACAAAGTGGAATCAGGCTTTTGGGATTACAGGCATGCGCCACCATGCTGAGCTAAATTTTACATTGTGCGTTTCCTCTTTAAAATCTGTACCTATGTATCCAAGACTTTCTGAATCCCAGTATGTTTGTTGCTGGTGTTTCCCCTCTTGATAGACAGTGTCTCCATCTCAGGTACTTGGAAAGGAAGTTTACTAGCCTTTGTTTGTTCCTTTTCCTTATTCCTGCACGTAATTCCTCAGTAAGGCTGAACAAAGGTCAGCAAGGTCAGCAAGTGTTTTCCAAGGACCAGCTGGTCAACACGTTCAGTTTGTGGGCCTTACCATTTCTGTTCTGTCAGCTTTCCCCCTGGATTGAAAGCAGGTGCAGTCCGGGTACAGGCGAAGGCCCACACCGAGATCTCGCCGTGGCTGGCTGCGTCGAGTTCCCTTACGTAAGCTCGGTGCCGTAGCTTCCTTAGCCCAGGCCTCCGCCAGCTCCCATCTCTCCAGTCCTCTCCTGCCCACTGCCCGCCTGTAAGTTCAAGCTGTGTTTCTGGACACGATTGCTGTGGCAGTCTTGTGTCTGCCCTGTCTTATCCTCTTCGAGCGTTCTTGAAAGCACAGGCCAGAGCTCCGGCTGTCTCCTGAGCCGCTGTAATGGGGGTGGCGTTGCTTAGCCTCCGTTCCGACTCACGCGTTTCTGTGCCCGTGGTCCTTTCTCTTCCTGTAGCCACGATGGCTTCCTCAGTACTGGAAGACTTTGTTGAGGGAAAACTGACTTGGAACCTGCTGTCTTCTGCTCTGCTGTTCCTCTTCGGCTTTGAGCCCACATCCTTCACTCCCCAGAGTGTCGCAGGGAGTTGCTTGCTGCTGTCCCCATGTTTAGTCTTGTCTCTTCCTCTCCACAGTCCCAGAGTGACCTGCTGCATGGTTCAGCAGAGATTATGTATCCTGCCAGATTAGAAATATTTACTGCTTGAACCCTTTTTCTTTTCTTTTTGCTTTTGGCAGTACCGGGGTTTGAGCTTGGGACCATACGCCTGCCAGGCAGGTGCTTATACCACTGAGCTATTTCCCTGGCCCTCCCTTTTTAAAATTAAAAAAAAAGCAACCCTCTTTTCAGTACTCCACATTGAACACAGGGAGTGCTGAGCTACATCCCCAGTCTTTTTCATTTTCCTAAGTTTTGAGACAGGGTCTTGCTAAGTTGCTCAGGATGGTCTTAAACTTGTGATTCGCCCGCCTCAGCCTTCACTCCCTGGGATCTCCTGGGAGGCAGGTTGCTGCTGCCTTTCTCTTTATAGAACTTCCTGGACAGATGAGACCCAGGAGGCCTGGCCCACGCCTTCCCCCAGTGGTTTCTGAGAGAATTTCTGAAGGGTTACCGTTGCTACCTGCCTCCCGCCCTTAGCCTCGGTGACTACCCTGAGCTGTAAGGGTGACATGTGGCTCAGTGTCATCGTATCATCTCCCGTGGATTCTGAGCTGAGCTACTTGAGTCTTCTTTATGAGAGCATTTATCGTTTTACGGGTCCCATTTCTGTCTGTTACTTCTGCTCAGCTGGAGTCTTTCTGAGGAGTAGCGAGTGTGTCATATTAATTTTCTAGCTGTATTGCCTACCGTGAATTGTCCTTTAGCACTTACTGACGAGAACCTCTAAGCTTTCCCAAGGTCACAGAGGCAAGGTAGTGGCGGCTGGGAGTAGATTGTATGTGAAGATGGAATTAGTTCCTCTGAGAGTCAGTACATTCCTGATGCGATGGTTTCTGCCAGGAACACAAAGTTCTGTCTTGGTTACCTTTCTCTTGTCGCTGGGACAAAGTATCTGATGCACAAAATTAAGGAAGGAAAGATTTATTTAGCTCACAGTTTGTGGAGGTTTCAATCTCTAGTCAGTTGGCTTCAAGGCAGGGTGACGTGGCAAAGGGGCAGCAGTTCATGGAAGTGGAAGACAGCAAAGCTGCAAGAGTAAGGATGGAGGCACGGGGCAGAGAGCGATCCTCTCTCCCTTATGTATTCAGGCTGCCCGTCCCAGGGGAGGTGCAGCACTCACACCCATAATCCTGGCTTTGGACCATGAACCAATCACAAACTCTAGAACCCACCCCCATAGCTGCATGAGGCTGTGAGGGGACCTTTAGGCACAAACCATGTAGGGTTTTTTTCTATTTCTTCTTCATCCATGTCTTCTTCCCACTCCCTGGGCAGGTGAGCTATTAGTTGTTCTCACTGACACCTTTTCTCAGTGATTACTCTATGGTAAAGGCCCAAGATGCCAGAGATCCAACATGGTTTTATTTTTAAACTAAAACATAATTATTTTTATTAATTTTTTTCCCATTGGTGGGGGGAGTCCTGGGGATCCAACCCAGGCCCCGTTTTGTTTTAGGTTTGCATCTTGAGACAGGGTCTCACTCAGTTTCTAAGCTTGAACTTGCAATCCTCCTGCTTCTGCTTGCCAGAAGGCTAGGATTACAGGTATGGTGGAAGTTGAGGTCTTAAACTCTGTCCCTAGGACAATGTGCATAACTTTGCAGGCTTGGAATTAAAAATTTAGCAGCAGCAAGCTCAGTGTGGGAGGGAATGAGAGGACTTGCCTGTGTCCCTTACATGGTGCTGTGAAGCATTTCTTTTCAGGAGCAAGAGCCCTGCGAGAGCTCCAGTGAGGAAGACCTGGAGCCTGGTGGCCATCCGGGACTAAACTCCATTGTTGATGTCGAAGATCTTGGCAAAATTATGAGTCACACGAAGAAAGAAAAGGTATCATTGTTTCGGGAAATCTGCAGCTGGGTAACATTCTGTATTCTGTGCATGGAGTCTGTCCGAGCTCACAGTAGTTTAAGTTTTCTAGCTTCTGTCTGTCCTGAAAGATTTCTAATTTCCTTTTTTTGCCATATTTACATGAGCTTTGTGAAACTCCTCTCGGCTTTGTGAGAAAAAGACTAAGAGGATATACAAATTTTAGGCCAAGGCAGGGGGCGTGGCTGTTGAGATTTTGTCCAGGGAGTGTGAAGGTGCGTGATAGGATTTTTCATGGTGATTCCAAGAGGTTCTGGTGTCACTTTGCTTCTTCGTGCAAATTGAGTCTGGTTTGTGCTGGGAGCCTGGGGTACGTTGGTGGCTTCTGTGAGGTAACGTGAGAATGCACAGCGAGGTGGGGTTTTATACAGAGGCCAATGACATGAAATTGAAATAATAATATAATATTTAAAATCTCATATAAGTATGAGTTTTGGGAAAATGAGATTCTTTAAACTGATATATGAAGTCCATGTTAAGCCTTGGAACAAGAATGAAATAAAATTTTGAAAATCTGGGGAGGGCTGGGGAGATAGTGCAGCAGCATAAGCGCCTGCCTGGCAAGCACAAGGTCCCGAGTTTGATCCTGGTACTGGAAAAAAAAAAATCTGGGGAAAGTGAATGATAAAAACTTAGGTAAATCCAAAGGATTCAGTAAGTGGCAGGATATAGTAAGGTGAAAAGCCGATAGCCTTTTTGTTTCTAAGTAATAGCCAGTTTCCGTTTGGATGGAATAGATGATGTCATATACGGTAGCCACATGAAAGGTACTGTACATAATTGCGTAAGGATCAGTTTAAAAAGAGGTCTTAAACTTATTTCAGCAAACTAATATATTCCTGAAAGATATCGGAGTAGACTTGAACAGCACGAACAGTAAATAGTAAAAAAGGACAGTAAAAGAAAGATTGCCATTAATCTCCCTGAGAATCCCCTCCTCACTTTGAGCCCACTTACCCTGTTCCTCCTACTTTCTGATGCAGTTCTGGAGTCCTCTTTTGCAAGTGTTTTTACCAAGTGTGGTCACAAATGTGGTGACTGGTGCAGGCACACACCACTCGGTGGGAAGGCAGGCTTGTAAAATGGGACGCTGTGTCCTCGGCCATCTCCATCACTGGGCCTGCGCCATGCAGCTTACAGCTCTTCAGAGTCAAAACTGACCAGGAGAGCGAAATTCTTTGAATTGATTCAGGATGTGGGAGGAGCCACAGTAGTGCGATGAAAGGCTTGGAAGACTTCAGAACTGCTTCACAGAGGGGCAGGTGGCAGAGTCCCACGTGGAGTCCTTGTGTGGCTCCCAGAGGGACTGAGAGAAGAGTGTTTCCAGGGTAGACACAGAAGTCATGCTGTGGTTGCTACTGTCATGACTGACCTACGCAGGGCTTTGGGTGGAGTATCTTCAGGGAAGCAGATGTAATGTCTAAGATTATCATCCCCAATAGAAAACCACCTAGAAATGACAAAAATAAGTGGACACACACCCCAAGCCCCAGATTATTTACTAATTATAAAGGGAAAAATGTTCATAAATTGAGAGCTCACACGATTTCCACATATACTAAGTAATCAAATCTAGCATGATTATTGTAGTAAAACTTGACCTCACGTGAGCCCTGAGGTGACGCGCAGCACGATCTCGTGTGTGCTGTATGAAAATGTCAGGACAGAGCCGAGTCCTGGAGAAACAGTAGGACAGATGCCGCAAGCGGGCCAGATGAGTCTTTAGATGTCGGCATCCTAAACAAGGACATAGGACCCAAGCCGAGAGGAGCCCTTCTGGGATTAAAGATGTCAAGGGAACAGCCAAATGCACAGCTACACTTTGCTTCCAGAAGAGGAAAGGCCGCTGTCCAGGCGTGTGGGAGTTTGAAGTGGACTTTTTCTTAGACAGTGGTAAACTTTGTGAACGTTTTTGGTTGTAATTGTGGTGTTACTGTTCTGTAGGGTCAGGCTCTTGTGTGCAGAGATGGATTCTACAGGATTTAAGGATGTATTTCAGGTGTTCTCACCAGCAAGTGTGGGTCCTTACTTTAGGGAGAAATGGAAATTAAAACCAAAGCATGAATTTTCTGGAAAAAAAAACAATAATTTTTTTTCTTTTTGTCTTTTTGAGTCAAGGTTTGAATATGCAGTTCAGGCTGGCCTTGAGCTCACTTTGAGCCCAGGCTGGTCTAGAACTTGCAGCACTCCTGCCTCACCCTCCCCAGTGCTGACATTACAGGTGTGAACCACCATGCCCTGCATCTAATTTCTGTAGTGAACACTTGGTTATTTCGTTTTGGCTGGTATAAATTTATCAGAAGAATAAATTCCTACAAATGAAGTTCTTGAGTCAAAGGGAATTTTGTAGTTACGATATTTTCAAATTGCCCTTTAAAAAGTTCAAAACATGTTATTTCTGCTTACATTGTACAAGATACACGAGAATAACTATTTCTGTACTCCTTAGATGTTGGAAATCTTTTAACTGCCAATCTGACAGGTGAAAAATAGTACCCAAATTTAACTTGGCATATCTTTAATTTTGAGTGAATTTGAATGTTTTCGTATGCCAAATTGCTCACCCCTCTTTTTTCTGAATTCTCTTTCCATCTTCCTGAAGATGGAAAGAGACAAGCTACAAGGCCTCCCTGCCCTCTCCCCAAGACTGCAGTCACCTTGACACCACCTGCAAGTGTGTTGGGGTCCTTGAAACACCCTCAGATTTGATAATTTGTTGGAAAGACTCACGTGAAGAGCTAACCGAAAACTAACTCAAGGTTAGATATAGGAAACCAGCCATCGGTAGTGTAGACAGGGCAAAGTTTGGGAAGGTCCCATTGTTCCTTGGGACACAGGACCCCCCCCCCCCCCAGCATGGGTTGATCTGTGACCATGTGTATGGAGTCCTGCCAGCTGGGGGAGCTCACTTGAACTTCAGCATCCAGTCTTCACTGGGGCGTTCACTTGGACACTGCTGATTGTAGTTTGACACCTGGTCTTGGGCAGCCACCCTTTGAGTTTGGGCTGATACCACATGGCCGTAGGACTCCATAGTGAGACGCCTTATTGTGTTCACGACCACGTGGCCCACCATCAGTAACAAAGACACTCTGTCTGTTTGGGAATTTCTGAGGCACTGAAGACATAGGCCTGCCATCTTTGTAGTATATGCCATCTTTCATTCATTTTTATATTAGATTGCTTTGATTCTTTTGTTCTGTTTTTTTTTTTTTTGTACTGGGAATCAAACGCAGGACCATGTACTTGCCAGAGAGGCACTGTTCCACTGAGCTACATCCTTGGCTTTGGATTCTTATGTAAAGCTCATAACTCAAGGAAAAAACCCCAAAAAACTAACAACAAAAAACACTTGGTATAAGATATAATATTGGCCAGCTTTCTGCTTGCTGAGAAACAGTGCCCAGCCCCCCAACTTAAAGGCTTATTTTGGCTCCTGTTTTCAGGAGGCTCAGTCCATGGTCAGCTGGCTCCAGGCAGGAACATGGTGGCAGAAGGGTGTGGAGGATTGTGTCTGCACAACTGCCCATGTACACCCAGACACACTAGAGTATCTTTCCTAAGTCCTTGGGCCATCCCAAGCCAATCAAGTTAGCAACCTACTTTACCTGTCACCATATCCAGAAGTTCTTTTCTGAATTTAAAATTTGTGTCCTTGTTTTAGCATTTTGTTACTTATTTTCTAATTCTTGCATGTGTTGATATTGTCTTTATAATTTTTTAGTACTGTAGCTTTTGTATTTTAGAAGCCCTGGAAAAGGAACTGTTAAGAAAGACAAATCACAGCACTGGGGAAACTGAGGCAAGAGGATTGCTTGGCCCAGGAGTTTGAGACCAGCCTGGGCAACATAGCAAGACCTCCTCTAATAAAAAGAAAGATGAGTGTGTGGAAAGTGAGTTCAAGGACTGGCCAGCCAGTTTGGAGCTGGGTGTTCCCTGGAGATATCCTTAGCCCCCTTGTCTTGGAGCCTGAGACTCAGACCTCCATGAGCCTTGCGGGTTGTTGTGTGCAGTATTTGTCAGCTCCAGAAGCTGGAATGAAAGTGAGTATGCCTAGGCAGTGGAGTTGCTCATTTCGGCTCTTTTCAGGTGTTCTGTTGGAATTAGCTTTGTCTGTTAGCCTTGCTTTTTGTCCTTTTTAAAAGCATGGATATTTTCACTGGTTATACTTTGTGAGTCTGTTTGCGTTTTGAGGCAGGGTCTCGCTATGTAGTCCATGCTAGCCTTGCATGCCTGTGGAGCCAGGCTGGCCTTGAACTTGTAGTGGTCCTCCTATCTCAACCTCTTGGTGCTGTGATTACAGGTGTGCTCCACCACGCCCGGCTGCTTTTCTTAATTGATAAAACTGCCAAAATGCGTGCAATTTTATGGCTCTTAGTGAAAAATGCGAGTATTGCAGTTTTCTTTGGTGAAACTGTGTTCAAGTGGTGCATTAGGTAGCTGTTTAGATGCATTTCTGACTTCAGCAAGCTGAGCTTAGCGTTAGACAGCTTTACTGTATTTCTAGTGTGTGAGGAATTTGTGATCACTGCAGAGTACATTTTTCTTTGCGTTTTCATCTTTAGTGCCTGCAGAGGGCACTAGAGAAAGCACTAAGAAAAATTTTGGCTGTCCAAGTCTTGTTTTGAAATCAAATGATTTTAGACTTGATGAGTTTCAAGCAGCTACTTTTTATCTCAACTTCCTGATAAAAATCTCTAATGAAAACCATCAGGTGTAGGGGAAGATGAGTGTTTTTTTTTCCTAACTTTAGTAGGGCATTAAAATAAACTACCAGTTTTGGTTGCAGCAGGGTGTTCAAATATGTGTTTTTAAACTTTTATTTGATATACTGAACATTGTGACAGAAGTGGTCTTTTTTTGTTTTTGTTTCGTTTTTAGTGCAATTCTAGGGATTGAACCTGGTTGCCTTCCCCCCTTTTTTTTTTTTTTTAAGTTTTGGGGACAGGATCTCAATAAATTGCTAAATTGCACAAGGCTGGACTCAAACTTGCAGTCCTCCTGCCTTGGTCTCCCATAGTGCTAGGATTACAGGTGTGGTCTGACACACATGGCTTGTGATGGAAGGCTTTCCTGTGTGGGTTTTTTTTTTTTTTTTTTTAATCCTTCATTTTTCTCTTTTCATTTTTTGGAGGCCAGTTCTCAGATGTTCTCACCTTTGTTGAGTGTAGTCATCCCTCAACACCATATCGAAGTGTCTTGCTCATTACCGTTGAGGGAAGCGGCTGTCCCCTGCTTAGGCTTGGCAGTTGGGCCGGTGCCCTCGCTGTACGGCCTCTCTGAGTAATACTGACTTCCGTGGGCCCTCCAGTCTCAGCCTGGGCATCTGTGGGCGAGTCCCTTCACACCTCTGCTTCGGCTTCTCATGTGTAAGTGGGTGACAGCAGTGTCTGCCTTGTACAGTCCTTGGAAGATTAAGTAAAAGATTACATCCACATAGCGTGTGCTTGCCAACTAGGTGCTATTACATAAGAAAATGTCTTCAAGAGATTTGCTGTGGCTGGAGCAGGCTGGAGCATTCTGTCTTCCTCCGGGAATGGCTGAGGCAGTAGTGCTAGGCCTGCTGAGAAGGAGAAGGGGAAACATAGTTTCCAGGACTCAGAGGGTTGGAGTTGGAAACACTGGGGGGTTAGGCAGGCAGATATAGATGTGGAGGGGTAAAGTGAGGGAACCTGGGAGGGCTGGGTGTTTGGAGAGGGGACAGAGGACAGAGGCAGGGCCAACATCTGGGGCCTTCTGCTCGGTAGTCAAGGTCTGAACTCCATCCTGCATGCATTGGGAGGCCGTGGGTTTGACTCAGTAGAAAGCATTGGGCTTTCAATAAGGGACAGAGGACAGTTCCAGCCCACGCCTAAAGTACAGTGTCCGGCAAAATCACTTAGTGCGTTGAATGGCATCACTCAGTCCCGCCAGACCTTGAGATGTCTGTTGTTACCACTTCCACTTTGCCATCTCGGTGGAGGTCACCGAGGCTTTGGGTGGGGAGCAGTGTGCTCATACTTAGGCGGCTGCTAAGTGACCAAAGCCGGGACCCCGTCTCCTTGAGTCGTCAGCCTGTGCTGCCCTCCAAGGTGGAAGAAGCCCCTGGAAGGCAGCTCTGTGTGAGTGGTAGAGGAGGCTGGAGGAGCCTGACAGCTGTTTCCCTGGTGGTGTGATTTGTGACTGTAAAGCTTGCTGCCACTTTTCTTCCTCTACTAAGCAGCTGTGGGCAGATACTCTAGCAGGTTCTGGTTGAGCAGACACACAGCAACAGCAGCATCACTGTTTGGGAAACAAATGGCAAACGCTTTGGAGCTGCTCAGCGGAGAAACATTTCCAGTTCAGCGGGTAATTAATTAGGAAAGCATGTCCAGTTCTGATTATAAAGTACACTGGCCATGCAGTGGGTTAAGATGAAGCTACTTCTAGGACTGTTTAAGACTTTGAGTATTTAATGCACCCAGAAACAAAAGATGCCGTGCCTGCTCCCCAGCGTTCTGCCTCCAAACCGTCTCCACTAGGTCTCGGCCTGCGCAGCCGGGGGCGCTCAGCGCTGGGTTCTGAAATTATTTCCTTAAGTCAGGTGTCCAGGATAGAATTGCTCTGTGAGTGCAGCTTCTGCACTGGTCAGACTTTTGTGCGAGGTCAAGAAGCTTCCTTAAAACCTAGTATATGCATGGAGTTTTGAGTCCTGGTGAAATCCCTCATTTTAAACTCCAGCCATGTCAAGGGAGTGGTTGGCTGGGGCTTTGTTAAATAGGAGCCCGAGGACATGGGATTAAATTGTAGCAGGAGTTTTGGCTGAACTAAAACTGAGGGTAGTTTTTTTGGGTAAGTATTTATTTTTCTATTTTAAGACTGGATCTCGCTGTGTTACCGAGGCTGGCCTTGAACTTGGAAGTCCTCCTGCCTTGGCCTCTTCAGTGGCTGGGATCACAGGTGTGTGCCATTATCCTCGGCACAACAGTTTTTAGTACTGAAAATTACCAGATCTAGAATCAGTTACTGGAGATTAGAAATAGCTGTCTGCTAGTGTGGAGACCTTTATTCACGTACTCAGCTGAGGATGCTGGATCCAGGGTCTTCTGTATGATTGATAAGCGGGGGAGTGGCCTGATTATCCACAAGAATCAGAGACAACCAGGGGGCCTGTCTCCCCGCAGCCTCGGACACTGGGGCAGCGAAAAGCCTGTGTGTCGCATGACACCTGTTTGACGTACCCAGCGTGGTGAGGCTTTTCCTATAAAGTCTTTAACATACATTTTGGTGTTTCTTTCATCATGGGCAGACTTGGGATAGTCCCGTGGTTCCTGGGATGGTGTGAGGTGAAATTGTTGGACTGTACAGCTTTACACGATAGCCGGAGACTGAGCAGCGTTTTCTTCCCTTGGCAGCAGATTCAGTTGCTGGTGCTTTCTTCTGACTCGTAGCTGTCTTCCCCGTGCTTATCCTTGGATTTCCTTTTGCACCTTGGAGAGGACCTGAGCTCTGTTTCGACACTCCTAGGAAGGGTGGGGAGGGAGGGGTACACATAGGGACACAGGCACTGCCTTAGCCTGACCTTGCCCTCATCCCTCTGGAGGAACTCAGGCCTTGGGAGGGAGAGGGCCAGGTGTGGGCTGGACGCACAGGAAAGGTGCCGGCTTGACACCTCCAGGCCTGGGCCTGACCTGGGGTGAAAGTCGGGCAAGCCCTAGAGCAGAAAGCGCTCTGTTCTGGATGCAGCCACAGGAGGGCCCGCCAGAGACTGGCCTGGATAAGAATGTGTGGGCATTTCCGGGGCTGAGTTCCTGCTCTTCAGGGGAGACTGCCAGACCTGCGGAAGTGGTGACTGATGGATGTCACTGTCCGCAGGGCTCGTGCTTAGGGGCTTCACAGGGCCTCTGCGGTTGGATCTGGGTTGGCAGCACTCACACTTTACACCAGATCACTTCCCTTGTGGCTGAGGATGCTGTGATGAGGCTGTTGCAGAGGCACGTTCATTTCCCAGGTATCAGTGTTTCTGTGTCACAGCGGGCCACGCCCAGTGTGGGATTTATGAGGTCGGTGGGGAAAGAAACAGCCTGGTGGTGCTGTGCTGTGTGCAGGCTCTCCGGGCCCAGCTGTGCTGCTCCTGGGGCCTTTTGTGTGGTTAGGAGAGGAAGGACAGTAACTTTCGCAGTGACTTCACAGGTATTTCGGTGCCCTCAGGGCCAAGATGAGTTCTGTCCTCTACCTGGAGACTTGGGCAAGCTCATACCTTCGCTTTTAGGGCTGAAATAGGTGGTTTTTACGAAACCAAGGATTTCTTCTGTTTTAAAGCATGTTACTAAATAGAACCTGCCATGGTGGGTCACGGCTGTCATCACAGCACCCTGAGAGGCTGAGGCAGTAGGATGGCAAGTTTGAGCCTGGTGTGGGTAACTTGGTGGCTTGGTGTGACCCTGTCTCAAAATTAAAGTAAAACAAAGCCAAACCAGGGTAGGGATGCTGCAGGAAGGCCCTGGGTTCAATCCCTAGTATACCGGAAAACTGAAGCCAACACCCAAAAATTTGAAGGCTTTTTATTTCTAGAAAATGCATAGTAGTAACTTGATTATTTTTATAATCAGTAAGAGCAAATTGTTGCTGTGTATAAAGTTCTTCAGCTCCATCTGGATGTGTGTAGTGAAAAGCTCTGTTACCAGAAGTGAATTCTTGTCTGCTGTGCACTTGGGTCATATTTAGTAACCTGGAATGCTGCCTTTTAGGACAGGTAGGACCTAGTGTGAGTTTACATTGCTCATGGGGTGCCTTTGATTCTCTAAGTGGTTTTTATTGGCTTTATTTCAGAAAATGCCCTCGAACTAGCAGGGAAGATAGAGAAATCAGTCCCAAATTTCATCGGCGCACATTGTATTGTGCACTATTTTCAGAACTTTTATCTTGCATTTTATGTGTGGGACCTTGGCTTAGTCACAAAGGCGTCAGAGTGACTAATATGTCCCCTCATGAGCGGTGCCCGTGGGCCAGGCCTCAACCTTGTACCACGCTCCCTCACTCCCTTCCCTACATCTCTTTTGGATGGTTGGACATTTAAAATGGACAAAACCAATGTCATGGTGCACACCTGCAATCCCAGCACTCTGGGAGGTTGAGCAGGAGATCACTAATTTGAACCCAGCTTGGGCCATTTAGCGAATTAGTGAGACCCCGTCTCGACATAACAAAAAAAAAAAATAAAGGACTGGGATGTAGCTCACTGTGAAGACCCCGAGTTCAAGTGCCAGTACTGATGGAGGGTTGTTGGGGCGGGGTTGCGGAGCTGCCAAGTGCCTTAGTTTGGATCTGTGCCTTTCTGAGGATTTGGTGAGTGACTCCTCTCACGTGTAACACAAGCTTTGCATGTTGTCTCTGAGGTTCTAGACTCTCCATCTGTCATTAAGATGTCAAGGGAGTTTAAACATTGGAAAAGGGAGGAAGGGGAATGAGGATCACCTCGTAAGGAAGAGGAATAGAGCAATTAAAAGACAAACATACGTGAGGTGGAGCCATTTCGGAGTGTGCAGATGAGCGCTGCCAAGGTCAAAGTAAATGCAGTGCTTTACAGTGTCCAGATTTCTTAAAACATCTTTTACTTTCACTGGAGAGAAATTTCCCCCATGGGTTTATTATTTTTTTAAAACTAGTTTGAACCGGTGCCGGGAAGATGGCTCAGTAGAATAAGCACTTGCCTGGCAAGCGTCAAGGGTCTGAGTTCAATCCCCAGTTCTGCCAAAAAAAAAAAAAAAAAGTAGGTTGAACCTAGGACCTTCACATTGAGCTCTATGCCCAGCTTTTTATTTTTTTTAATAATTCATTTATTTATTTATTTGGGGCAGGGTCTCCCTATGCAGCTCAGACTCATAGTGATTCTCCTGTCTCAGTCTCCCCAGCTGTGAGATTACAGGTGTGTGCCACCATGCCCAGTTTTGGGACCAGCATGCCATGTCGTACTGGGGATCGAACCCTGGTCCTTGCACTTGCCACGTAGGCGCTTAGACTGCTGAGCTATCTCTCCAGCCCTGCCCAGTTGTTTTTTTTCCCTGTATTTTAGGGAAGGGTCTACAGGGTGTTCAGCGTCTCACTACTAGATCGGACTCATAGTGATCTGCCTGTTTACAGCCTCCCAAGAGCTGGGATTACAGGCGCGCACCACCATGCCCAGTTCCAATTGTCATCTCAGCACACCCTGGGGGCGGGGCCGGCAAGGCAGCTTCCATGGGTAATTCTAGGTTTGATCCCCAGGCCTTTGCACCTGTTTGCAGGCACTTTAATCCACCGAGCTATTTGGCTGGCCCTTGCCCAGCTTTTTTTAATTTTTAAATTTTATTTAGAAACAAGGTCTTGTTAAATCACTCAGTTTCCCAAGTGGGGCTTGAACTTAACAGTATTCTGCCTCAGGCTCCCATAGTGCTAGAACTACCTGTGGGAAGCACTTCTCAAAGGGCCATTGATATGGTGCTGGTGGGGGGATCTTGGTCTGAGGAGGTGACTGTTTACAGCTCCATGCAGTGTGGCACTTGTTATTGGTGCTTTTGGAAGTAATTGTAGGAGTACCTGCAATTTATGGAACCTGTATCATTATGTCAGTCATTGTGCCAGGTGAATTCATTTCCTTTAATTTTCAGTACACTCTTGCTCCCGAGACATGTTCGTTTTGTTCCTTTTTTCAGGGAAGGAAATTACAATTCAGAGAAAATAAGTAAATTTGCCCAAGTTAGGCAGCTGCCCGTGCTCAGATTGTAAAAAATGTTTGCCCCAAAGAGAGTGGATTGATTTATGCTTTGTGGATCTGTGTGTTTCATTAGGTTGGTTTTTGAATAATGATCATTGTCTAACTGGAGATGTGATTGTGAGAATGGGACGTAGCCACGGTCCACACGCACCTTTTGTGTTGGTGCTCGGTGTGCCTCTGGTGGGGTGTGCTTTCCTCGCACATTAGCAACTGTGGTTTCATGCTTATTTTAATGCAGGGAGAAAAGGACCACCAGGAAGAAAAGACTTCTTTGTTCAGGAACACGAGGAAGGGTGACGACAGCGAGGGCAGAGCTATGATAACGCCTGCTCTCCGAGAGGCCCTCACTAAGCAAGGTGAGATGCTGAGCGCTGGTGCTCCAGGGCTGCGCTCTTATGCTTGCTGGTGTCTTCCCTTCCCCCATTCATTTATCCTTTTTTTCCTTCGTGTGTGTGTGTGTGTGTGTGTGTGTGTGTCTGTCTGTCTGTCTGTCTCTGCTTTCATACTAGTGATCAAACTCAGGGCTTTCACATTGAGGTACATCCCCAGCTTTTTTTTTTTTTCTTTTTTTTTTTAATGTATTTGGTACAAGGTCTCGCTATGCAGCTCAGGCTGGCCTGGAGCTCACCTTGTAGCTGGTTTTGAACTCACAACTATACCCCTGCCTTAGCTTCCTGAGTGCTGGGATTACAGATGTGTTCCACCATGCCTGGCCTGACCCCCTATATTTTTGAGGGCCTTTTTATTTGACAGTTCTGAGATGCAGAGAAACCAGGACACAGATTCACTTCCCAGGAACCATCAATCTGGTAGAGGATGTAGCCCCATATTTTTGTATAACTTGCCTTTTAATTGGGTAGACTATGTTAAGGTGATTTTATGATGGATTTCAATCTATTGTGCTATTTGTTTTCTATCTATTTCTTTTGTTCTTTAGTTTCTAATTTCTTCTGTCCTTTTTTAGATTAATTGGATATTTTTCTTATGATTCCATATTGGACCTTTGCTATCTTATGAACTTTAACACCTTTGAATGTAATGGTTGGTTGAGATTTTATGTTACACCTCTTTATCATATCAAAGTATGTCTTTGAGTGGAAAAGGTTTAGTATTCCAAATCTGAAAATCCAAAATTCAAAAAGTCTCAAACTTTTGTGAGCACCAGTGTGACCAAACCCTGGAAAATCTCCACCTGCCCGCATGAGAGGTGGGATGAAGTCAATATGCAGGCGCTGTCCAGACTTCACCCAGCATCACGTTCGGGCTGTGTGTGCGCGTCCATGGGCTTGGCGTTTCACTTGGCTTGTCTTCAAGGTATATCTATGAAAATATTCTGAAATTGAAAAGATCTGGAGTTCAAAACATTTCTGCCTCCAGACCTTTAGGATAAAGGACACCCAGCCTGTCATCCATCCCTTTATGTGTACTAGAAGAACCTTAGGGAGACGTACCTCCGTCTTCCCTTCCAAACTTTATGCAATTTTTATTATACGTTTTAATTTATATGTGTTATAAACCCTACACTACTTCGTTGTTTTTAAACAGCCAGTTGTCTTTTAGGAATTTACATCAATAGGGAGAATCTTGTGCTGGGATTGTCACTCAGTGGTAGAGTGTGTGGCTGTCCTGTGGGAGGTCCTGAGTGTAATCCCTGGCATTTAAATCATTCTAGTGGTCATTTAAATCTTCTAGAAGAATGAATCCTACATGTTTACTCAGGTGGGGACCACTTGCCATGGCCTCTGTGTGTTCCATCTAATACCTTTTTTTTTTGTTTGTTTGTTTTTTGGTGGCACCAGGATCAAAACCAGGGCCTTGTGCACATGCTCTGTTACCAGGCTACGTCCTGGCCCAAAGACAAATCCTTTTTTTTCGTATTTTAATTTTTTGGGTACTGGGGTTAGAAGCCAGGCCAGACCACTGGGCTGCTTGTCTGGTAAACTTCCTTTTGGAGTTTGTGTTGATAATGAATTAGGTCAGCTCTCTGTATATGGGAAAGGCATTATTTTACCTTCATTTTTGAAACTTATTTTATTTTTTTCTGGAATGTAGAATGGAAGCTGGAAAGAATAAATTTTTATTTGTTTTTTATGTATTTAGTACAGGATATACAGGGTCTACAGGGTCTCAATATATAGATTGGACAGGTCAGACTTGTAGTGATCCACCTGTCTTTAGCCTCCCAAAAAGCTGGGATTACGAGGCGCGCCACCACGCCCACTCTCAGTTGCATCTCTTTGTGCCCGGGGTGCTGCCCAAGCAGGAGCCTTAATCTGCTGAGCTCTTTGGCTGGCCCTTTTAGTTTTTAGAAGTCCCTTCACCATGGGCACGCACTGCTGAGGAGATTGGCTGTTGCATCGTCTGTTACTTGTCCCCTTGACTGCCACACTTTCAGGATTTTTTTTTTTTTAATTACTGATTTTGAGCAGTTTATACAGGCTGAGTGTAACTTACTTGAAATATTTGGAGACCATAAATCTTCCAAATCTTGGAGATTTTTTGAGTTTTTTAATGTTTTTTGTACATTTTACCAGTTAACCATCTCTAATCTGGAAAACTGAAATGCAAAGTTGTACAAAATTTGGAGCATTTTGAACATCATCTTGGCTTTGGATTTTAGAGTGTTTTTCAGAGCATTTTGGATTTTGAATGCTTGAATTAGAGATGCTAAACCTATTATGTGTCTTAATGTAGTTTTCTTCCTATCTTTTACTTGTGTTTTATTGAACTTTTTGGTTCCATGAATTTATGATTTTCATTACTTAGACAAGATTTGTCCTTTATTTCTTTATATATTTTTCTGTCTTCCCTCCTCAGGGTCTATAATGATGTGCATAATTTGGCTTTAAAAAAAACCCTATGTCTTACTGTGTGTGGTGGTGCATGCCTGTAATCCCAGCACTTAGGCGGAGTCAGGAGGATGGCCATGAGTTCAAGGCTAGCCTGGGCTACGTGGTGATTTTAGGACCAGTCTGAACTACCTAGTGAGACCCTGTCTCCAAAAGAAAAAAACAAGAAACCCCCCAACTATATCTCAAAGTGTTTTGGTCTATGAAATATAATTAAAACTGTTTTATCCTCAGCCAGGGAAACAGCTCAGTGGCATAAGCACCTGCCTGGCAAGCGCCAGGTCCTGAGTTTGATCCCTGGTACCAAAAAAAGAAACACCAAAAAACAACTAACCTGTTTTATCCTCATATGCTATGTCTATGTCATTTCTGGTTCAATTTTGGTTGATGGATTAATTTTTCTTTTTTTTTTTAAATGCATTTTCCCAGTAATCTTTAACTGGATGTCAGACTTACTTTATCTTATAAGTAAGTCTGAATAATTTTGTATAAACATTCCTATAAACGGTTTTGAACATTTTTTCTGGGATGAATATATATTACTTGGAATTAGTTGGAGCATTGAGACTCACTTTTATTATTTAAATGAGACCAGGACCAGCTCATGTAGCTGATCATTCCTCGTTACTGAAGCAAAACCTCCTGCGTTCTCACCCCTAACCCTTGTGTAACCTCAGGTTCTGACCTGGTGGGAACAGGCACAACTCGAGGCCTACTATGAGCACCTAGCACCCAGCACACCTCTGACCCTTTGAGCTCCTTCCAAGTTGAGGGTAGTTCTTCTCACACCTCCACGCTGATCAGTGCCCAGGCGAATGCCTGAGAAGAGTCCTGCGCAGACTGTCGAGTCTGCTGGAGTAGCTTCTCTGTTGTTCAGACCTGTACACCTTGTGCCTGGGCCGTCCTGATGCTCAGCCCTATTCCCTCCACGTAATGACTACCCCCACCTCTGCTTTAGAATCCCCTCCCTCCTTGCGCTTCCAGCCTGAAAGCTTCGAAGACAGGAAGCTGGCAGTGCTGGGACTCACCTTGTTTGTTTTCCATCTGTCTGGAGTTAGTGTCCTTTGCTGCCTCCTGTTTCATTTCTGAAAACAAATTTCTGTTGTTTCATAGATTTTTGTCCACTCTTTGGTGTTTCAGGTAGAGTAGCAAATCCTGTTACAGTCTGAGCTGGAAGCGGAATTGTGCTAGCGACTGTGTACTCTTGGCTTATCTCGGCTGCGTGGTCAGCCATGGATCCTGTGTCCTGTAGCGTGCAGGGTGGCTTTTGTCCACACCTTGTTGCAAAATTGTGTAGACCTCTATCTCAGGAGAGAGACTTAACTCATCCGATAGGGTGTGACTTCTATGCTAGCAACATCACCAGTATAGGAATCCAATAGAAGAACTCGACTTTTCCTTGCTAATCTTTAAAATGCTTATTAGTTATTGCATTGGGTTCAGTCCCATCTTCAAGTAGATCAGCGATGCTTTGTTTATTCATATGCAAGATGCATACATAAATGCGGAAGAGGCTAAAACACAAAGCCCTGTACATGTTGCCGCTGGAGACTTGTAATCTGAATTGACATTGTTCATTTGATCATCACTGTGAATATGCACGTAAAACCAGCCGCTGGTCCATGTGTGCTGTCATCCACACTGTATTTCTCCCCTTGCCTCATTTGTCTCACACAAAAGGCTCGTGATAATTGTGGCTTACTGTTTGAAACCCCACGAGAAACTTCATTGAATGTTTTCTGAAGTCGAAATGTTTAAAAACAAAATGAGATTATTTTGGCACAATTTTTGCCATCTGTTTCAGGTCTTATGTGGCTCAGAGTTTTGAAACACAAAGTTGTGATGTGGTACTGAGAATTTACATTATGTTGCAGTTCTTGGAACTTGAGTTTTCCTGTTTTTGGGTCAATCATCCATTGTTTTGGTGTTCCATTGCCAATCTGATTCTTCAAGTTCTTTTCCAAGATCACCGACGATAGTTTCTTGGCATTCATTTGAAGTTTATTGTTACAAAAAGCTTCCTGGCTAGCACAGGCCCATTTTAAAAATTATTCTGCAGTTGCTTTTCAAAAATAGATTTGTTCTCTTTTTTTTTTTTTTTTTGAGAAAGGGTCTTGCTATGCAGTTCATGTGGGCCTTGAGCTCACTTTGTAGCTCAGGGTAGTCTCGTACTCACAGTGATCCTCCTGCCTCAGCTTCCCAAGTGCTGGGATTACAGCCTACATACACTATTACATCCAACACTTTTTTTTTTTTTTTAAATTTGAGACAGGGTCTTGCCATGTAGTTCAGATTGGCCTTGAACTCACTATGTAGCCCAGGCTGTCCTCTAACTTACAGTGATCTTCCTGCCTCAACCTCCCAAGTGCTTGGATTATGGATGTGCACCACTATGACTGTCTTAAAATATATATTCTTAACTAGCGGCTATTAATTTTACAAAATAGTGCTATTTTCGTACATGCATGTACCATTCTGGTCCTATCCATTGTGTTACCCTCACTTATAGCCATCCTCCTCTATCTCTTACTTCCTTTCTCTTTTCTAGTCTCCCCACTAATTCTATAGCAGTTTTCTTTTCTGAGACTCCACATATGAGAGAAAACATGCAATACATGTCTAAGTCTGGTTTATTTCCCTTAGTGTGATAATCTTCATTTCCATACATTTTCCTGAATGACTTAATTTTATTCTTCGTCATGTCTAACACTGCACATTCTTGTATTTATGGGCATCTAGGCTGGTGCCATAGGTTGGCTATTGTAAAATAAACAGAGAGTAGCCAGGTAGCCCTGTATGTAGTGTGCTACCCTTAATGCCTTTGGTTATATGTCAAGACGTGATATAGGAGGGCTATGTGATAATCTTTTAGGAACTCCATACTGATTTTCATAGTGGTTGTACTAGTTTACAATTTTGTGTTCAGTAGAGAGGGGTTCCTTTCCTCCCATGTCCTCAACAGCATTAATTGCAGTTCTCTTGGGGGGGCGTGTTCTTGATGATAAACATTCTGTCTGGAGTGAGAGTCTCAATGTGGTTTTGATTTGTATTTCTCTAATAGATGTTGGACATTTTTCCTTGTATTGAAGGAAAGATCATGAAGGCATGTTGAATTTTGTCAAAGGCTTTTTCTTCATAAATGGAGATAATCATGTGATTCTTTTCCTGATTCTATTTATAAGCAGTATTGCCTTACTGATTTATTTATGATGTGCCATCTTTGCATTCCTGGCATGCAACCAACTCGATCATGGTGTGTGACCTTAATGACTGTCTCTTGTGGCTGCTCCCCGTGTAGCCATTATAGCAGGGTTTTCCCCAGAGGCCCAGAGCTCAGTCTCCAACAACAGTAAACTCCTTCTCCAGATGGCTTCTGCTTGGACCACTCTTAAGATTTGGTGGGTGCTGCTGTGGATTTCTTCTCCAGGGTAGGCCTGCCAGCCTACAACACCCTGAGTGTCTGCTGTGCTGAGGGCTGCCCGTCCTTTGTCACCACCATGGCTGCCACCCTCTCCAGGCTGGCCCTGCCCTACAGAGTTGGTCCCCCCACTGTGGGCAATGTGGAATGCTCTGGGCTTTTATTTGTGTTGTCTTTCTGTTTTTCCATGCTTTTTTGGCTATTTTTTTGAGACAGGGTTTCACTGTGTGGTATAGGCTGCCCTTGAACTTGTGGCAGCCCTTCTCCTTGAGTCTCTTGAAAGCTGGCATTACAGAAATGTGCCACTGTGCCAGGTTCTCCTTGCTTTTTAACTGTCTTATCACCTCCTTTTATTTTTTTTGTATTTTGATTGCTGGAGCTCTTACCCTCTTCTCCGCAGTGTAGTTTCTCCTTTCAAGCTCTTACCTCTTCTCGCTTGAGAGTCCTTGCAAAGGACACTTGTGTTCCACCTCCTTACCCCAGAGGCCTGCTGTGGGCCTCTGCGTACCGAGCGCTCTGCAGTGCTCCAGGACTCTCAGTCCGGGCTGTTTCAGGGCGTGCTCAGATTTGCAGAGCTGCCTATGACATATGTCAGATACTGAGAGATTAAAAGCTCCCTGTATGATTTTAGATTAATTCATTGTTTCTTTTGAGTCTGTGTCATTCTATACATACCCAACTTAAGTTGTTTTTCATCATGGTGAGTAAAATCATTACTGTCTTCCACTACAGGGTTGTTTACCACCATAATTTAAGAAAAAAAATTACTGTGCTAAATTAGTTTACTATCACTATTTGATACAAGGCTTTAATGAGTTCAATTTTGTGTCCTGCTTTTCTGTTCAGGTTATCAGTTGATCGGGAGCCACTCTGGGGTGAAGCTTTGCAGGTGGACAAAGGTATTTATTTGCTTTTATTAAAATACTATTTCTATTACATGACATTTTCACAGCTATTACGTATGGTCACTAAGTTTACCAGTACATGTATAATTTACATTTAATAAAATGCACAAATTTTGGTTGACTGTCTCATAATGAGTTGAGCAGTTTTGGATGGATGTAGAACCCAAATCCCTATTAAGACAGAAGTTCTTGCCTGGCCCTTGTGGATTGACTTGTGCCCATTTCCAAGCTCACCTCTCCTCCCCATCAGCTGTTGTTCTAGTTCTCCTTTTCTTATTTCATTTTGCCTTTTTAAAATCTTGTGAGCGGTGTGTGAGATGATTTGTCCTGTTCTGTGAGTGGCTTCCTAACTTGGCGTACTGTTCCAGAGTTGTGACACGTATCAGAGGTTCATTTGTTTGCGCTTGGTGGTATCCCATTGTGTGAAGATGCCACAGTTTTTTATCTATTGTTAGGAATTTGCTTTGTTTTCAGTGTTTGGCTGTTATGAATTTCCTTTTACGAAACTATTTGTTGTAATGTATTTCATTTGTCCTTGCGTGAACACCTAGAGGTAGAATTGTTGGCCAGCGTGGTTTGTACTTTTGCTGGCAGCTGCTGCTGTTGAAGTGGACCTTTTCATGTGTACATCGGCTTTTTTACTTGGGCAATGACTATTATAATTGTGTTCAGGTTGTTTTAATCTAGGTTGTTGACTGGAAGTTCTTGCTACACGTGGCTATGGATCTTTGAGCAGATGTGCACTGGGTATTTCTCCTCTGGCTTCTCCTTACCATTTCCCAAGGGGATCTTTTGAAATTTTTAATTTAGATACTGGATACTGTCCAACTTATCTTTTTTTCTTTAATGGTTTGCTTCTTGTATTGTATGATATCTTCATTACCAACCAAATTAGATAGGATATTCTTTGTTTTCTTTTGAAGCTTCTGTGTAGTTTTAACTCTCGCCTTCAGGTCTTTGATTCATCTTGAATGAGGCGAGTACCGTATGGCTGTCCAGTTGTTTTGGTACCATTTATTTTATTTTATTTTTGCGGAACTGGGGATTGAACTCAGGTCCTTGTGCTTGCCAGTGAAGCACTTATTCCACTGAGCCATCTCCCCAGCCCTGGTACCATTTGTTGAACACTTTCCTCTCTCCATTGAATTGCTTTTAGGTTTGCAATCTGTTGTGTATGGATAGGTCTGATTTCCTGTGTACCAGGATATATTTTTCATCCTTAAGCCAATACACATTGTCTTGATTACTCTAGCTCTTTGGAATAAGTCTGAAATTAGGTAGTCAGTTTGTTTATTTGGTTTTTTTTTTTTTTTTGGTCCTAGGAATTGAACCCAGGGGCTCACACATGCCAGTTAAGTACTATTGTACTGTGATTTTGACTGACCCACCACATGAGGTCAGGTGTAGAATTTTCTACTTGTGGTGTATCAGCACTCGATTCACATTTTGGAGCCTTAGGGTTTAGACTTCAGACTAAGGATGTTCAATGTTATCTTCACTCTTGTTAATAAGATGAACGTGAAGCACCGAAAAGCATACACGTGAGGACTTCACCTCTTTCTTGTTGAATTGAGCAACTTCTCTGCTAAAATAATGGTTTTGAATACTAGAATATTTCCTCAACTTTTTATGCCACAGTCAAGACACAGTTAATTTTACCTTGCATTATATTAATATTTTTCTACCACTTTACGTCTTAAGGAAAAAGCGAGACAATAAATCACGTCCTAATTTGTAGTATTTGGAGACTATCATAGTATAAGTACTCCCACTGTGGCTGATTTCAAGCCACCACTGTGATACATCACCAGCAACAGAGTTGGGAAGAAAAGCACACTTTTATATAAAAATTTCACAAGGCAGATACAATCTCTGTGAATAACCTCAAGAGCGTAGGTAATAATGACATAATAACCGAGGTATGATGAGTTTTATTGCCTTTGCTTTTTGAAGTGGTATCTTTTTATCTGTTAAAGCTCTGAGGGCCTCGAGATAGCTCAGCAGATTAATCACCTGCTTAGGCAAGCACGTGTGTTCCAGCCCTGCCCTGGGCGAGTGGGCCACCAAGTCTGGGCGTGGTGGGGAGTCTGAAAACAGGAGGATCACTACGAGTCCCAGCTGTATAGTGAGACCCCATACCAAATACATAAAACACGAAACAAAAAAAGGCTTGAGTTATATTTTCCTGATAGTGATGTTAAATATGTGTTCTGTTCTGTTCTGTTCTGTTCTGTTCTGTTCTTGTTTTTTTTGAGACAAGGTCTTGCAGTGCAGATCAGGCTGGCCTTTAGCTCCCTTTTGTATCCCAGGCTGGTCTCGAATTCACAGTGATCCTCCTACTTCAGCTTCCTGAGTCCTGGGATTGCAGGTGTGTGCCACCTCGCTGACCTGAGCATCTTTTGATTTGTGTATTTGATGTTTGCATATCTCCTTTGGGGAAATGTCTCTTCAAATCCTGTGCCTATTTGTACATTGGTTGTCTTATTGTTGGATTGTGGAAGTTCTTCATTCTGGGTGATGGTTCCTTGTCAGGTGCATGATTTACCTCTTTCCCTGCTGATTGTGGCCCTCAAGAGCATGTTTGGAGGCTCTTGTAGGGGAGCGTAGCTACTTGTATACTCTTGGCTGAGGAAATGGTCCTCTTCCATTGGTGGTGGGTGTTCTCTTCTGCCAAGCTCACAGCTTTGGGAGTGATGCACATGGAGTGGTGAGTGAAAAGGGGACCCCTGCCTAGCCAGCCGGATCAGCCAGATCAGGCCTGGCCATCACTGGAGTGACAGATGCCACAGCCGGATCCCTCACATCCTCCACTGCTGTTTGTGGTGGTGTTTGCAGGAGGAGAAGTACTGCAGGACTCTGGTGACTGGGCTTCGGGTGCATGGGACCTCGAGGTCTTTCTGCTAGATCAGTGATGGCAAAGCTTTTAGAAGCTTTATGTACATCAGCTGCAGCAGCACACCTGCTGTGTGATCATCACTGTTGTCCTAGAACTTTCTCCAGCCTGTCCTGTCTTTGGCAGAGTTCGCCATAGAGAACTCTTCTCACTGCTGTCATCAAAATTATTACTGTTATTATTATTTTTGAGACAGGATTGTGCTCTGCAGTTCAGGCTGGCCTTGAACTCACTGTGCAACCCATTCTGACTTTGAACTTCCAGTGATCCTCCTGTCTCAGCCTGCTGCCTGCTGAGGACTACAGGTGTATGCCACCACGCCTGGGTCCTCACTGCTTTTATTACCTTCAGGGTTACAGTTCTAAATAAGCCGGCCTTCGTTTCCCAGTCATCCTTGGTTTTTAAAATTTCTGTGATGAAATGTTTTATTCAGGGTTCAACCGTCTGCTTGTGTTGTCTTTTCCTTTCCATGTGCCCTGTCCAGTGTATTCCTGCCCTCCTTGGACCAGCCTTTTCTCTTGTAACCTGTTGTCCTTGGCAGGAAACGTATGTCTTCAGCTTTCTCCTCCATTGGCCCTGTCCTCGTCTCCATTATCCACATTTGACTTTGTTGCTTGGTATGTCAGCTACCCTGACGGCAGTGTCTGACAGAGAACCTGGTTTTTAGCTCCTGTGGTTTTCAAGATATGAGACATTCTCCACAGGTTTCTGGTTCTGTCTTGTTTATGGACCCCTGCTATTATTTGCAACTGAGAAACCTTATTTTTAATAAAAATTTCTATTCCTCTCTCTTCATCCTAATATTTCTGAATATTCCAACAGATTATACTTCTTTTACCTTCTGTCATATCATTTCTCTTGGTGACAGTATGCCAATATCCTATTAATAAGTTAATTAATTTGAACACTTATCATGTCTGTAATTTCTTTTTTCCAGTCCAGTGATTTTTTTAATCACATCAGATTCAGTGCATTCTGTTTGTAGCTAGCATTTTGTAGCATCCTCTTTACTATTGCTAAATTGAATTTGTGGATAGTATAATATTGTATACATAATTTATAAGCAAATCAGTGTTTGCATAACTATACTATAAAAGGAGGAAGTACTTATATTAAATATTATATATTTCTGTACAAAAATGATGTGAAATTGCTACTTTAGGAGGCATAATGAAGCAGCTGTTTGCATCTATTGGATAAATTTAAATGGGTAAGTTTAAATGTAATGAATAAGTTTAAATGTAAGGGAAGTTAAAAAACATTGCAAGCTATTCTGCATGAGAAGTAATAAAAACCCAGACTTACATATCTATGATAAGAGAATGAAGAGAAATAACTAAAGTAGGTTTAGTAAATCAACCAATTATATCACCATAGGGAAAATGAAAAAAATCGGATACGTAGTATGTGTACTGAGTCTCATTTATAAATTGTGGAATCAAAAATACTTTCCCATCTTGTGACTGGGGGTAGTGATAGATTGTCACAGAAATAGATCCCTGTTTTGAAACCCTGTGTCTTTGCAACCTACATTCTGTCTCTAAGTTATGGCAAGACTGTGGAGACCATAAGTTGGATTTAGTACATGCCTACAAAGCCATCAGCAAGCCTAGGGAAGTGACGATGACTCTTCTAGAGCTCCTCCCCAGCACTGGGATCACAAGTGTGTGCCACCATGCCCAGTCTCAGTGGCAAGCTTAGTGCGCCTTGGGGTGGGGCCAGCGGCATGTGGTGCCGGGGAATGAATCCTGGTCCCTGCGCTTGCCTAAGCAGGTGCTTAGTCCGCTGAGCTATCTCACTGGCCTTGAATCTTAGATCTTAACTAGCTTGGTTAAAGAGTTGGCAAAGAGGACAAGGCAAATACATACATATATACACTTACACATATGTAAGAAAACATGCTTAGATACAGCAGTTGTCTGCTTGCACCTGGTCACCGAGTTTCATGCATAACTTTCTTTTTTCACTACACTGGCCGTGCCTTCCTTGTGCTGGCTCAGTCCAGCTTGAGCCATAGTGGCCCTCCTTAACTGGTTGCTTTACTGCTCTCCCTGAGGGCCCCGCTGGGCCCCACACGTTTCTTGTTTTCACTGCACAGCGGCAGCTCTGCTTCTTGGCGACGGGGATCAGTAAGTCCAGCCAGCGCTAACAGCAGTTTCCATGGCTGGTTCTGCGGCTTCAGGAGCTGCAGGGAGCTCCGTGATGGTGTCAGCTGCCAAGAACTGCAGAGAGTCTGAGGGTTTGTGATTCTGCCCCGATTGAAAGCTAGCAGGTTGGTCTGCAGAGATTCATGGGTGTCAGCAGAGCACACAGAACTTACACGTTGGAAACAAAAGGCACCCAGCAGCTTGATCTCCAGGTTCTTTTTGGTTTCTTTGCCTTTTAGGTACCAAGGAGAGGGTGTGGATGTGGACTCAAGGGAGTGGTGGGTGCCAGTGGATTTGTGTTACGGCAGAAGAACGCAGTGTTTAGTAAATCCCCGGTCCTCAGGATGGCTGTTGGTAAACCTGCCCAACCTTTGGCTAGAAGGGAGACATTGATCTGTATTGTTCTGTCTTCTCCATTAGAGGGGGACACTGCCTCTGCCTTGAAAAGAATAGTCTGTAGCTGGAGCTGGCCTCAGAGGTACACAGAGGCCACACAGAATTGTCTGTTGGTACAGGTTTTACTCGAGGGTGACAGGAACACCCTTTCCTTGCGAACTTGAGACCAGAGTCAAAATTCTGAAGCTGGGGAGCCGTGGGGGAGTGCCACTTTGACGGCGATGGAGAGGAAGCACACCTCGGGCTCCAGCGCTGTGCTCCAGGGCTTTCTTCCTGAGCGGGGTTCAGTGTCTGTGCTGCGTGCTGCAGGATCCTAACCGTATGCCTTGTATCTAACCGTGCAGCCAAGATGGCCACTCACTAGGTGTTGCTTCTGAATCCTGAGATGTGGCCACTGTGGTTGCCAAACACACAGAATTTTAAATTTTATGTGATTTTAATTCATTTAACAATATAGTCATAAGCTGCCTAAGGACATTTCAATCAGTGGCAGACTGCATATGTGACCGTATTGGCCTCCCAGCCGGGGTATGCAGTAGCGGTGTCATCTGGGCTTGTGTAAGTATACTCTGTGGTGGTCCTGCGATGACAGAGTTACCCAGAAGCACATTTACTTCCTTGATAAGGGTCGGGGACCCAGGTGACACCTGGAAGGAAGCTGATCCAGGCTTGCTGGGGAAGGCAGCAGGAGACAAGGATCAGGACGCAGCAGCCAGCAGCAGCTCCCAGCAGTCCTGGCTGTTCAGTCACAGCGAGATTCCCCTGTGCACAGAGCTGTGTGGTGACCTCAGCCTGGCCCCCGACTGGCCTGCGAACTTGAGCAAAGAATGCAGGGGCGTTCAGGGGTGCGTGAAGTCACTGGCTTTAGGGCAGTTGTGATAGTGCAGCAGCAGACGTCCAAGCTAGGTGCTGCTTTTCACTTGAAAGGAAGTGGGCCTGGGCGGCTGCCTCTCCAGTGCGTGCAGGTCTGCGTGAGGGAGGTCAGTCAGAGAGCCGCTGAGAAACCTGAGCCACAGAAAGCCCCAAGCCAAGGCAACTCCAAGTTGGATGTGTGGATTTAGATGACAGTGCTAGAGACGCCAAGGAAGGGCGGTTTGTCTTTTTCCTCAGTTTTGTCTCAAGGGCTTTTTGCTGGAGAGATTAAAGGTTGGTGAGTGTTCCAGCAAGTACATTATGCGGCTTGGAGTCATTTTCTAAACCTCTGTCATCTTGGTGGAATCTTGGGGGCCAGCAGGGTATTTTTTTTAACCAGAAAAGCAGATAAAGGTACTGATGGAAGAGAATTAATTTGATAAAGCCACTTAATGTAATTGGGAATGTGTCCCCATTCTGACTACTGCAGTGCCCTGATCTGGAAAATATTCATCTATCTTATTTCATAATAAAAAATACCTAGGCTGATGTGTCAGTCCCGCCCTAGGGCATGCTGACAGCAAATGAGACTGTAAATATCTATATCTACATATCTATATCTATATATCTCCTGTGTGTGGAATAGGTGTGTATATCTATATGTATGAACATATAGATACACCCCCCCACATATATAGCAAAAGCCAGTTGATATTGTTAGATAAGAAGTAGATATTTGATCTTTATTTTTGGTTCCTGACACAAGAGCATCAAAGCCCTTTGCTAGTTCCTGAGTGGCTGAGTTAAGGGAAGTCTTCTGTAATACATACTGTACATCTGCAACAGGTGTCAGCTCTGGACCCGGGGTGGGCGCCAGCGATTTAGTCCAGTTGTGATCTGACCCCACAGAATCAGCATCCTACAGGTCACCACATGGAGAGTCACCTCATCAGCAGGAGCCCTGGTTTACGTGACAGGGGTTTCCAGCACTTTGCTTATAGTATATCTGGGTGTGATTTTCTTCTGGTTTATCCTATTTGTGTTTCCTTGAATCTCCTAACCTGCAAGTTTAAGGCTTTGACCAAACTTACGAGCTATTTGATCGTTATTTCTTTAAGTAATTTTTCTGTGCTTCTCCTTCTGAAACTCCAGTGAGACGAGTGTTAGATCTTTTGATATTCTCCAACTTGTCTTCAAAGCCTCTCTTCTTTCCTTTTTTTCTTTTGTGGAATTTTCCAGGAACTTTTCTATGTTCTTCACAATAGTGCTTTTTTATTCATTATTCTTCAGGTTCACTGACTTACCTGTTTTATCTTTCCGCTCCTATAATAATAGCTGCTTTCAAGTTTGTATCCTGTAATTTCAACATTTGGTTCTGAATCTTAGGTATGGAATATATTAAATGTTTTTCCCTTTGACTGTCAATCACATTTTCCTGGATCTTTAATGTCCAGGACTTCGATGAGATTTAAATAGAAAGGTGTAGTATTAAAACCAGAGCGCGCCAGTCAGCTTTTCGGTGAGCTCTAAAATGTGCTCTATGTCAGAGTCTTTTATGTGAGTGTGTATGAGTTTGGGGGGTGGGGAGGTCTGTAGCCTTCTGTAAGGCTGGGCCAGAGTGTGCACCGAGAGGAGCAAGCAGCACTGTAGGCGCTGGGAACAGGGCGAGGTGGGTTGTGTGGGGGTGAGTTATGTGGGCAGTGGTGGGCCCTGCAACCACATTCTGGTGACAGAGATAGTCAGGTAGTGGTGGGTGGATTCACAAGCCTGTGGATGCTGCTGCTTCTGGGCTTATGATTCGTGTCATTGTGTGTTAACATAATAATGCTCCTTGAATGCATAAGGAAACATAAGCCATAAAATAATCATTTGTATCACACAGAGATTGTGGTGTACTTCCTTTCCATCTTTTTTTCCCCCCTAAATTAATCTGTGTGTATTTACACATACTTGAAATGAATTCTGGGCGCAATTTTGCATCTGTTTTCATCTAAAAATCATTTTTCTGTTAAAATGTTTTAAAAGTGTGTGTGTGTGTGTGTGTGTGTGTGTGTGTGTATGTTTGAGATAGGATCTTGCTGTGTTGCAGAATACAGGAGATCCGAGAGAGCAGTGGGGAAAAAAGATTTATCGAGTTTTAGGTGTAGTTTAACTCAGCTTGACATTTGATGTCCAGAGTGGCTGGGCACCAGGATATAGGAAAGGTTCTAGTTTTATACATTTGACTGAGGGGTTGGTCATTAGAAACAGGGGGCCCAGGCAAGTGAGGGTACAGCAACAAGACAAAGCAATTAATTACTGAGCCTGAAAAGACAGAGCCTTATGAATCCTTCAGGAACAAGGTGACATAAACTCTTTACAAGACATGGTTGCTAATCTTATCTGTACCAGAACAAGAAGTTACAGACACGGAAGGAGGCGGGCAGCGTGAGACAGATTGCTCTTTAAGTTCTGCTTCAGCTACGCAGTTCAGGTTGGCCTTCAACTCACTGTGTAGCTCAAGGTGGCCTTGAACTAGAGGCAGTCCTCTGCCACAGCCTCCCAAATATCGGGATTACAGATGTGCACCATGACATCTGGCAAAATATAATTCTTAATGACTGATACTGGGTGAAATTGCCATCATTTAATTTAGCGTTCATTTGGTGATAAGATTTAGTTCCATTATACCCACTATTAATTAATGATAAGGAGAATGTGTTTTGTTACTGTATGAAAGAAATTTTGGTTGGAGTTTGAATATTTGCTTAGAGTCCTACAAATGATATTAGCTAATTTGAAGTGTTTATTAAAGGTCCTTTGTTATACTTTCCTATGAAGCATTTGTTAAAACTGTTATGAAGTTTGTGTTCATTATTAGCTGAAAATAGTTTTCCTAGTATACATGAGGTATAATTGGAAAATACAGTGTTGTAGTTATTGTCTTGACACTGAGACACAATACCTGACACCAAAATTTGGAGAAGTTTCTTTTCTTCTTTCTGATTTAAATTAAAAAAAAATTGTTTATTTATTTATTTGGTACGGTGTCTCATTACACAGCTTGGACTCATTGTGATCCTCTTCTCCCAGCCTCCCCAGTACTGGGATCAAAGGCATGCGCCACCACACCTGATTTTGGGGCCAGCATCACATGCAGTATCAGGGGTCAAACTTGGATCCTTGTGCTTGCCAGGCAGGTACTTAGATTTTTAGGGAAGGGTCTACAGGGTGTTCAGGGACTCACTACTAGATTGGACTCATAGTGATCTGCCTTTTTACAACCACCCAAGACCTGGGATTACAGGCACGCCACCATACCCAGTCTCAGTTGCTGTCTCAGCATGCCCCCCCTTGGGGGGAGTGGCATGGCAGGCCTAGGGATTGAACCCCCGGCCCTTGCGCCTGCTTGCAGGCACTTTTTAATCTGCTGAACTATTTGGCTGGCCCTCTTTTTTGTTCTTTTGAGACAGGGTCTTACTCTGTAGTTCAGGCTGGCTTTGAGCTCACCTTGTAGCCCATCCTGGCCTTGAACTCACAACAGTCCTCCTGCTTCAGCCTCCAGTGCTAGGGTTACAGGTGTGCACCACCGCACTGGCCTAGGAGAGGCTTGTTCTGGCTCAGGGTTTTTAGAGGTTTCAGTCTGTTGTCAGGTGGTTCAACGGCAGATGTCATGGCAGAGGGGCCTGTCAGAGAAGCTGCTCAAGGTGGGGTGGCTGGCAACAGAAAGAGCAGGGATGAGCCAGGAAGGAGATGCCCCCTTCCAGGCCCACCCGAGTGAAGCCTCTGATGAGACCCAACCTCCCAACAGCAGGTCCCATGGCCCTGTCATCACTCTCCTTCCACCCGCCCAACTTCTAGACACATCAGCTTTCCAGCAGATGTTCCAGGTCTAAATCATAACAGATGGTGAATGTTAGACAAGGAAAATTTCTTATGTTAAAAGATATAACCTTGGAGCCCTCTTGGAATATTTCATCACTTCCAGCAATTATCCCATTGTTCTCGCCGCTTTCTGAAGCTACTCTGAGAGACTCTTTTCTTGAGTGCTCACTAGGCATAATAGAAGCTACAGCAAATGCTCATAAAAGCTGTGGCAAATGCTACTGCTGTGGGCCATCCAACAGAAAGGCAGGCTGGTAAAACATGATGCTGTGTCCTCATGCACCTTGTTCCCTTGGTCTGGCATCGTGCAACTCCTGGCTCTTCCCTGAAGTCGGAATGACTGTGAAAATAAAACATTTGGAATCAGTTCTGGGAATAGAGGCAGCCATGATAGAGCAACTAAAGTAACACAAGAGGCTTCCAGAACTGCCTCAGAAAGTAGCCAGGACAGTGGGATGAGTATGTCTGAAGAGAGGATCCAGACTTGGAGGGGGACACATGGCAGTGGGACTTCTGTCATGCACTGTGTAACAATTTAAACATATAGTGTATGTTTGCTGGTGAGTGCAGGGTATGGGCTGCAGGAGCCCTGCCACAGAAGTAGCCTGTGCCTGTACTAGGAAGCCTGCTCATGCTGGGAGACCCCTAGATGTCCAGCTGGGGAAAGACTTTTGTCCCCTTAGACAGTACTGGCCACGTCCTTGGGAGCTCAAGGTAAAGTACACTGCACTGGCTCTGAAAACCAAGCTATATTGGGACCACTACTCACAAAAGCAGGCTGGGCCCTGTGTGCTGAGCTGAAGCAAAGTGGCCATCTGCTACAATGAAATAAAGAAATAGGCCCCAACATCTCTGACCATAATAGACAGAATGTGTGGGATGCATCAGAAAATTCACCCATCATGCCAAGAATTGAGAAAATCACAACTTGAATAAGAAAAGATAATCAACTGACACCAACTTTGGATGAATCAAGTGACAGAATCAGCTGACAAGGATTTTAAAGCAGCTGTCATAAAAATGCTTCAGCAATCAGTTCCAAGTTGTCTTCAAACAAATGAAAAAGCAAAATATCTCAGCAAAGACAAAAGTTAAAGAACAAAGGGTGAAATATAAAATTGTAAAATATAGAAGGGGGAAAGAAAAACTTGCTGTGGGGTTCAGTAGTCAAGTCGAGCTGACAGGATGTACTCGATGACCTTAGTAGATCAATAGAGTGCTGTGTGATGTGTGATAAATCGACAGAACTTATCCAGTTGAAGCAACAGACAAAAGTAGAATAGAAATAACATTAAATGGGGCCTTAGAGATTTGTGAGTGTTGATGGGTAGCCAGCACTTATGCCATTAGAGTTACAGAAGGAAAACAAAAGAGCATGGTGTTGAAGGAGTGCAGCCTTGGGTGATGGTTAGGTCATCTTGTTGCTGTCCAAGTGTCATTGTGTATTCACACCAACTTCCATGATGTAGGAGAGTCAGTTGATGTTGAATAAACATGGGATATATGAGGCTACTGCAGTGTAACAGATGCTATTTTACTGTGAACTTTTATTTTTTTATAAGCAGAAGGGAGTACCCTCAGTTATAAGTTGAGTAATAAACTGAACCTAAGTGGAAGTAATGTTTTCACACTTAAAAGGATAAAAAAAATAAATATCACGGAGGCTGGATGTGATGGCACACATCTGTAATCCCAACCCTCAGGGGCTGAGGTAGGAGGATCACTGTGAAGCACTGAAGGGAACCCAGAATTTGGGTTGTCACTGAACCTGCTTCTCAAGGGTGTTTTATTGAGCAAAGTCGTAAGACAAGGGTGGTTCAAGGTGGGACAAAACTAGTCAATAAAATCACAAGTACAGTTGCTTTGGTAATACTGATCCAAAAGGAAGTCAAGGTTATGTGAGGTGGGACGAACTATGGTCAGCCAGTAAGAGTTCAACAAGTATATTTGCTTAGGTAATAATGATTCAATGGGATTAAATTGGGAAGCATGTCATAGCAAGCACCTATGGAATGGACAAGGACTTTCCTGAAAGGGTGGGTGGGTTAAAGTCCTTAACCCAAGATAATTGGTATCTAATTAGAATGTCATTCACTGCTTTTCATCCTTTTGTCAATGGCCAGTATAAGCATATCACATTAGTACTTAGTAATGTTTCTTGGGGTGTCTTCCATAAGCTTATGGAAACTATTGGGTTCCCATTAGTGAAAAAAGACTGGAAGAAAGTATTTCCTGGCAGCTGCTTCTTTATTTGCCAAGGGGAGTCCTGTCCAGCAGTTTCCCTAAGCCTAAGGGACTCCGATTGAATGGTTAACATTTTTTTTTTTTTTTTTTTTTAATGTGTTTGGTACAGGGTCTACAGGGTCTCATTACACAGATCGGACTCCTAAGGATCCTCTTGTTTTAAGCCACCCAAGTGCTGGGATTACAGGTGTGCGCCACTACTCCTAGTTTCATTTACTATCTCAGCACGCCCCGGGGGTGGGGCTGGAATGGCATGCTGGGATCGAATCCCTGTCCCTGCACCTGCCTAAGCAGGCACTTTAGTCCACTTAGCTATCGGGTGGGCCCTGAATTGTTAACAAATTTTTGATGTACTATGAGAACCATATTATACTAGTTAACACATTATTCTTGGCCAGGGAGAGATCCTCAAGTTATTGTGTACGGGCAACAATATATTTATATTTATAAAAGCAGTCTTGACATTATTTTGAGAAGCTGGCAACCTGGGTGCAAGCATGTCCTTAAAAGTTAAGGAAAAGTTAACTTTTAATGACATTTGCAAGTCAATTTAAATTATAGATGCATATTTTAAAAATCCAAAAAAAGTAAAAAGAGGAATAAAATTGTGGGACTGAATCAAAAACACTCATAAGTATTATAACCACTCACAAATTGGATAGCACACATAAGACAGCTGTTAATAGACCAGGTATATTTGGCCAAGTTGAATTATAATAACTTACAGTGTTGCAGAATCTGTTCTGAATCAGATAGAAAACACTCTGCACCAAGGAGTTGTTAAGCAGCTGACTTTATCAATGCTGGTGGGCTGGTGGAACCAGGCCCAAATCGCCATCCTCGGCTTAAAGTAAAATAGTAACTTACATACATTTTGTAAGCAGAAAGTACAAAGTCGATAGCAGGTTGGTCTGTAATTGTGTACCTGTATTTGGTCATTTGTTGTCAGGCAGATGTGTCTGAGGCAGGTTTCGTTAGAGGGAGCCATTCATCATGAGGCAGGAAGGTCTTGGGGAAGTCAGGGCCTGGGAAAGTGGGTGCAATTGAGTGTGTCCTTGGCGGGCCTAGCCTGTCCCAGGTAGACAGTCTTTAGGCTGAAAAACAGGACATGTTTACAAGCCATTGTGCAGCTGGTCAGATAGAGCTGGCTCAAATTATCTCTGAGTGGCAGCTGGGTAGTTTACTCAAGGTTGGCTGAGTCTGATGGCCCAATTAAGAATGTACTATTTAAAATTTCCTATTACAATAGTTTCTAAGTTTGTAATTATAAATAGACTAGTCAGAACTTTTTATAGGTCAATTAACAGAGATCTCTTATAAGAATCAGAATGAATAAAACTTTTAACACCCATGAAAACAAAGACAGTTTTTAAGATGGGCCCCAGGCTGATGGTCTGTCTGACTGTAGTACCCAGGTATGCAGGCTACTCATTGTTTCTTTGCTAGCCATAGTTGTTGGATGGTCACAGCTGATGGCCAAAACTGCTGCTATGATAGCCACATGTGACTGTTTCCTCAAATGAGACAAACTAATGAAGGAATTTTAACTACTTCCGGGCAGGCCAGTTTGGGTGTAGAAGAGACTAGCTGGAGCTAAGTATGAATTCGAAGCAGTGCAAGGCCTGCCCAGGTTCCAGTCTGCCCTGCCGCAGACTCCACCTATGGCCGTTGTACTCATTTTGCTTGTGACTCTGTAGTTCTGTTTCAGAGTCTCAGTTAGCATATAGCTTGGCTATTATTCTCTCGTTGTTGAGACAGATGCCCAATGCCCAAAATTAAGGAAGGAAAAGTTTGTTTAGCTCTCAAGTTTGTCGAGGTTTCAGTCCCTAATCAGCTGGCTCCAAGGCAGGATCGCATGGCACAGGAGCAACAGTTCAAGGTGGCAGAAGACAGCAAAAGTAGCCAGGCATGGTGGTGTGTTGTATGAAATTAGGTGGAGCCCAAGGAAACGATGAGAGGACTGGATTAATATTGCTGTAGAGGACTCATGAGCTTAGTCTCACTCTATGTGAGTCTTTTTTTTTTTTTTTCTATGTGAGTCTTGAGCCTTCGAAACTTGTCACACTTTATTGAGGGTTAGAAGCAGGCTAAGGAATGTGTGTAACTAATTTGGTGTAAACAAAAAACCTCTTAAGTTCACATGCGTCACTAGTTGGTATCCCAGGTGAAGGAGCAAAGAACACACAGGGCACCTCCAGGAATTGCCTCCTCGTATTCAGTTTGCCGGAATTACAAAGGGCCAGTTTCTTGGGCTCTGGTTTTTGTTCCTTGTTTCCTCAGGACAGCAGACTTCTGTCTCATAGGGGCTGAGGCAGGAGAATGGCTGCAAGTTTAAGGCCATCCTGGACTACAAAGTGAGCTCAAGGCAAGCCTTACTCGTGTAGTGAGACCATCCTACAAAAAATCCAAAGAAAACAAAACAACTCCCACAAAAACAAAAACCAGTCAGCATCATCATGAGGGGAGAGAGAAGAATAATTTTCCCCAAGGACTAAAAGGAAGATGAAAGTTGTGTAAATTTCGGACTAGAACTTATACATCTATTCTTTGAAATCATCAGGATTAAATCTAGATGAGTTCTAGAGTATGACCCAAAGATAAATGAGAAACGATGTGAGATCAGCTTCACTCTGGAAGCAAGTATGGGGGGTGGGGGCAGGGTGCTCTCCCTTCTGCGGCCATGTCCTGAGATTCACAGCAACAGAGGAAAGAATCGTCTTCAGTCAAAACTTGTTGTGAACTGTGTTATTTCTCAGGAGTGGGCCAGTGGAGAAGGAACAGAAGAGGGACTCCAAGTGTGGCACAAGAATCAAATACTGGCCATCTCAGGTGTAAGAAAGGCAGTTAAGAAGGGGTTTCCTAGGTGGCTCTCTAATCCTTAGCAAAACAGGTCTCCAGAGACAAAAGTTATGATTGACCCCAAATGTATTGCCAAACAGAAAATGAAACCAAATAATGGAAGGACCTGATAGGCTGCATTTTAACCATTTGAAAGAGGGTGAGAAAATGAAAGTGTTCCAACTATACTTTCTAATAAATGACTCTGAATCAAAAGTTCTAAAATGCTAGCCAACAAAAGAGATTTATCATCTCCAGGGACAGAGCAAGGCAGGTATAGTCTACAAGAACTCTTGGCCCTAGGACAGAGGGGTCTTCGAGATGTTTTGGGTTCTCTATCCAGTCAACTAGGTAACTTTACATCAGTGCTGGCTGGGTTCTGTTTAAATCTACTCTGGGAACGTGTGTGCCTGGGTATCTGTAATACACTTAAGAGACTCAGATTAAGATATGTACCAATTGTCTCTCATTAGAAGGCAGTGATTTAGGTGTAACATTACATCTCTATCTAGCTTACAGGTCTGAGTAAGTCCTCTAAAGACCTCAGAATGCATAATGGGATCATGTGGAAATTTTCCTTGATCTTGCCTGATGTGTTTTAGGTCACTGAGAAAAGGGGCACATGAGTGCAGTAGTTCTAAGTTCCCATTTACTTCCTGTAAGGGATGTTGGCCTGGAACAAACAGCTAAGGATGGATACAGCTTCACAGAAGCTTTACTTTTGGCTGCCCAGAAGCTCCACCCTCAGGACCTGAGGGGCAAGTAGGAGAAGCCTCGTACTCAGTAATTGTGGGCAAGTCCTTGATTAAGGTCTGATAGTGCAGTGGTCCCTTGCTATTTTGTACTTTGACTTTCACAGACTCACTGTTCCTTGGGTTTTCAAAAAATATTAATCTAAATTATTTATTGTGGATTTTTTGCTGTATTGTGGAGTTTGCAGTACTGTACAATACACGTATGTTTTTAAAATTTTGTAGGTTTATGAGTTTAGAAAATGGGTAAGAACATTAGAAGTGTTTCTAAAAGTTTGGGAAAGGTTTATACAAGTGTGGGAAAGGTTTATAAAGCCTTACTATATATATAAATACTAAAATATGATGTCACTACTTGGCTGATTTTCACTTATCATGGGGGTGTCTGGAATGTAACCTCCGCGATAAGTGAGGGACCGCTGTGCTTTTAAAAGTTTGATAGTGTTTTGATCCCAACCCAGAGTTGACCTGGGCTATTCCTTCAAATTACCTTTCTTACACTTAACTGACTTACATGATTTTTGTCACTCATGGCACATGGCTTCATTCTTCTTATTAAATAGTGTTTGGATTCACCTGTGTCTTATACTTGCATGTGCTGTTTGTCCCCTAAACTATCTCAAATATGCTGTAAGTCTGCCCATTGAGTGACAGGGTATCCTGCTACTGTTCGCTTTCCCTTCCCACCCCTAGTCAAAGCAGGGGTCCTTTCACATATGAATAATGGTCTCAAGTTCTTAGGAGCTTGTTGTCTATTCCCTGGCATTATATAATGCTGCACCAATACGACGTGAGCACTTTGATGGGCTTTAACTTGGAAGTATCAGAAACCCTCCTTATGGAGCGTTCAGAGTTAATGAATCACAGATTTATTTGATTAGATTTTAGAAAACCCAGAGCACTATCAAAACACTATAATAATAATAAAGTTTCTGCATCATGTAGGTAACAGTAGCACTATTTATGGTGATGAAATACATAGTTTATTCTTCAGTCGTGGTGTTTTGTTTGGTTGCTTTGATACAGTTTATCTTTTGCTTGTCATAGTCCATGCTTCGGGGGAGAGGAGGTTGCTATAAGCACACTTTCTACGGCATCGAAAGCCATCGCTGCATGGAGACCACCCCGAGCCTGGCCTGTGCAAACAAGTGTGTCTTCTGTTGGCGGTAAGGAAAAGTGCATGATGGGTGGCCAGGGACACACGTGGTGAGTGAGGGACACTCGGGCTTCCTGGAGAGTTCTGTGCTTCCTGAGCTTAAGCCCCTTTTCCATGTATAACAGTACATATTTATGCATTGCTGTTTTCCTTGACCGATTACCTAGAGGTGTCAGGTTTTTATAATACTAATTTTTAGCCTCTGCATCCTATTATCTCTCTGTTCATCTGTCTTGTCTATCATCCATCTCTATGTATATCTGTTTTCTAGTTCACTAATACACTACTGTTTTTTAAAAATTCTTTTTCTAATTTAAGTTGGATTGTTAAGGTCATTACTTTTTAGACTTAATGAAGTCTGAAATTACATTATAATTTTCTAAGTACTTTATATTCCATGGATTTGATAGTATGCTAATTATTCAGTTATGATATATTTATTAATTTTCATGTGATTTCTGTGCAGTTCCTGGGTCAAACATATTTATTTCAAATGTTATATAACTTGGATTTTAGGAGGTTATATGTTTGTTATTCATTTTCAGCCATATTGTTTTATTGTTATCAAATATTGGATATGTAATGTGTTTTAAAAATGTATTGAGAATTACTATATGTCTAATATGTTTTTAAAATTCTATCATATGTACATGGAAAAAGTATTATTTTAAAAAACATTTTTGGATACTAAAACAATAAATAACTACTGATTACTTGTTTTATTATTTAGAGTTCCTCTTTATCCATAGAAATGCCCTTTTGCTCAAAATCGGTGTTGGCTCCTACTAATATAGGTACACTAGCATTCTTTTAGTTATTAATACTCTCCAGGGCTTTCTTTTTTCCTCCTTTCTTTATTACCAAACTTATATTTTAGGTGTATTTCTTCTAAACAGTATTTGGATCAGTTTTTCAAAAACTCAACTTCATTGCAGTGTTAATTTACATGTAATGAAATGTTCCTCTTTAAGCACAGTTGAGGGACAGATGCTTCCGTCACCCCTTGTTGGCAGTGCCTCGCACCCACCACTAGTCACAGCTTCCCTCACCGCACCCAGCCCCAGTGCCACACCAATTCACTTTCTGGCGATCTCTGTCTTCTTTCTTTTTCTAGGCCTGTGCACAAATGAACCACATGTAGTTCTCTGGCTCGGCAAAGGGGTTTTGAGATGGGTCCACGTTGTTGTGCATCACCAGCTCCTTCTCATTGCTGAAGAGTGGTCTGTCCACTGGTGCTGCTGCGATTTGTCTTCCATTCCTCTAGGCAAATCCTGATGTTTCCAGCTTTTTCCTGATTGTAATAAAGCTGCTGGGAATATTAGTCCTAAAGCTTTTGTAGAGAAATGGTTTTATTCTTCGTGGACGAATGTCTGTATGTGTAATTACTAGATTTTTAAACTTCATTTGGATAATGTGTTTAGTTTGTCTTATTTATGATTATTGATATTGACAAATCATCAGTAGATAACTATTTTTATTCTACTTTGTTCTTTCTGTCTTTCTGTCCTCCTTTTGCTAAGGTATCGTTGTGGATATTGGAGACTTTCCTGGTTGTCTCGCTGGAAATATAAGCGCTGACTGTGTTTTTCAGGTGTTAGAGCTGATCACTTGTGGAAACTAATCTTGTACACAAACTGGGGCTGTTCTCATGAAGGAATTGCTGTGTTTCTCTCTCCCTCCTCCCGTTCCTTTCTTTCCCTCACTGCTTTGCTGATTCTCTGGCTCCTCTGTCCACTTTTTGTTCTCTGCGGGAACGTCTCTGACTCCCATCTTCACTGCGTGTTCCTGAGGTCACTGCTGATTTTCTACTAGCAGCTCTAATAGAAGTGACTTAATTCTAATTTTAGTTGGAAGATAGTGAGGGGTGCTAGGTAAGAAGGAGGGCTTGGACTAGTGCCGTCAGCTGCACCAATTCCTTGTGTTGTATCTTCCTCCTCCTTGGACAGTTTTTCTCCATTTCCCCATCAGCTCTTCAGTTAATTCAGTAAGAAAACTTTTTTAAAATTATAGTTATTAACATATATTAATGGTACACATTAATGAGACTCACTGTGCTCTTTGCATGCACACATATATCACGTCCCATCCACCTTCTACTCTTGTTCCTTCTTCCGTCACCTCCTACCCTTCCTTGACACGCCTAAAGCTTCTTCTTACACTCTCTATCCAGTATATCCCCTCTGATTTTGTCTTTCATTCTTCTTTGTATGATGTAGGATTAGTAAATTGCTTTCATGGCTTCACTGACTTCTTGTGATTTGATATTTGAAAGCATTTCATCTCTGGACCAGTCTCCTTTCTGAGCTTTTTCTCCATTTGCAGCTGTTGACTGCACCTGTTCTCTTGGGTGGCCCACAGGTATGTCAAGGCTTAACTTGCTCATAGTGGAACTTCTTGGATAATGATGCCATGAGCTATCTGTGAATTTCTTCCCCCATTTCCTGACTCATCAAACTCATTTGCTTGTCTAATTCTATTGATCGTTTCAGGTGTTCATTGTTTCTCCTTTTAACAATTAAAAAATGATATTGTCTGTTCTAATCTGTGCCATCCTTTAATTTGTCTTTATAGTGGCATGTGGCTTCTGATTATTTTTTGAAATGTTACTTTCTTTTTCTGGTGGTACCAGGGATCAAACTGAGGACCTTGTGCTTGCCAGGCAAGCCACTTATCCCACTGAGCTGTCTCCCTGGCCCCTGAAGTGTTACTTTAGAAGGATTCTTTTTTTTTTTTTTTTTGCTGGCTCAAGCTGCCTTAAGGGCAGGTCTGGTGCAGCATGTGGAGCTGGGGATCGAACTGCGGTCCCCTGTGCCTGACTGGGTTTGCTAAAGCAGGCACTTTACCTGTAACTTTTTTTTTTTTTGTGGAACCGGGGATTGAACTCAGGCCCTTGTGCTTGCCAGGGAAGCACTTATTCCACCGAACCATCTCCCCAGCCCTAAAGCAGGCACTTTAAACAACTGAGCAAACGTGCAAACTCTGAAATGTTACTTTTAATAAAGTTACATAATTTTGATTTTAGTTGCAAATAAATTTTACTGAGTGAGCACTGCTCACAAATATGGAATTGGTGAATGATGAGGATCGATGATGCTCTGAATTGGCGTCACCTGAAGTGCAATGGAAGTAAACAATCTGCTCATGCACAGCTCTACCTCTCACTCTTCATGTTTTTGCCACAAATCCCCACTCTAAACGTTGTGTGGCATTAGCATAGGTATGTAATTGGTGGTCTTCTACTTTACCTTTTTTTTTTTTTTATTTAACATCATCTAGACAAAAACAGGAGTTAGAAGAAAATGCAATATAGTGACTTTTATGTTGTTCTTTATTTTTTGGTGTTGTTTGAGTCGTCTTCTGTCCTGTGCTTTCTGCTGACTGCCTTTAGCATTTCTTGTAGAGCAAAACCACTAGCAGTGAATCCCTGGGGCTTTTATTTTTCAGTGTGTTAATTCTAGAGATAGCATTAAGAAGAACAATTCTACTTGATTTAAAATTCTTGATTGTTTTTTTTTTTTTTTTTTTTTTTGTCTTAGTATTTTTTATATGTCGCGCCATTGCCTTCTGGCCTCTGCTGAGAAACTGGTGCTTTTCTTGAATGTGAGGACGTCTTCCCTTGTGCTTGCATTGAGGTCCTCTCGTTCAGCAGTTTGATTATAATGTGCTTCAGTGTGACCCTTGAATTTATTCCACTTGGAGTTTGTTTTGCTTTTCGTCTTTTACTTAATTTGGGATGTTTTCAGTTGTAATTCTTTTCAGATATTCGTGCCTGCTCTCTTCTTCCTCCTCTGAGGCTCTGTTATGCATATGTTGGTACACCTGATGGTGGCCCGTCTACGATTGTGTTCCAAAGCTCTGCTAAATTTTCTGCACTGTTTTTTCTTCTCAGACTAGGTAATTTCAAATTGACTTCAGTTTCAGGGGTTGTTTTTCTTCCTGTTCCGGCCTACCTTTGAAACCCTCCAGTGAACTTTTCATTTCAGATACTGTTCTTCTTAGCTCCAGAACTTTTTTATTTTGTCATCTGTATCTCTTCATTGACATTCTGTGTTTGTTGAGACCTTGTTTTCCTCCATTCGCTCAACTCTTTGCCCATGGCTTCCACTAGCTACCAAAAGATGTTTTAGGTAGTTGGTTTGGATGTCTCTCTAGTAGATCTGATTGTGCTTCCTCAACATTTTTTTCATTGAGGTCTTCTAGGATGAGCCATAGTTTTCTCATTTTTTTTCTTGCTTTGTAATGTTTTATTTTTAATTTCAATTTTAATTTTTTGAAGTAGGATCTCGCTATGTAGTACCAGCTCACCAGACTCACAGTGATCCTCCTGACTCAAGCCTCCCAAGTGCTGGAATTTGAGGCATGCCCCACCATGCCCAGCTGTAATATTCTTTGAAATAAAAGTATCGTGATTATCATGTTAGCCTCAAAAATCTTTGTTGCCAGTCATCATCGTCGTCTTCTTTTTCTCCTTCTTCTTCTCTTCCTCCTCCTCTTCTTCCTCTTCCTCTGCCTCTTCTTCCTCTTCCTCTTCCTTTTCTTCCTCTTCCTCTTCCTGTTCTTCTTCCTCGTCTTCTTCGTCTTCATCTTCATTGTCGTTGTCTTCTTTGTCTTCTTCTTCTTAATCTTCTTCTTGTACTGGGGATCGAACTTGGGACCTTGCACTTGCCAGGCAGGCACTAAAGCCACTGAACTATCTCCTGGGCCCATCTTGCCTCCTGCTACGTACTCTGGGTTTTACTAGTTGTTTGTTTACTACATTTTTAAAGCTGTATTTTTAAAAATTTTTTTATATTTTTGGCGGAACCGGAGATTAAACTCAGGCACTTGCACTTTCCAGGCAAGTGCTTATTCTACTGAGCCATCTCCCCGGCTCAAAAGCTGTATTTGTAAGGGCTCTGTTCTCTGCTTTGTATTGTCCTTCAAGTTGGTGTAGCAGGCTCAGTAGTCAGGTAATGTTTTGACAGATTTTCTTGCGCTCATAGAGCCAAAGTGAAAAAAGAGAAGAACTAGTGCCTCTCACTGCAGCCTGTGTTGGGATGTGCCTTAGAGCTTCTTAGGCAGATCATTTACGCTGTTTTAGCCATCACTTTCTACTCTGCTGAGCTGGAAGGTCACGGATAAAAAAAGCTTAGGGTCCACTCAGGTGTGTTGGCCTGTGTTCTGAGCTGTGGGAAGCTCTGCAAGTTTCTGGGTGTTTGTGAGCACTTTTCAGTGTCTCCTCTCACCTCAGTCATAACCTCCTGATCCTGTCAGCACCATCTGCCTACCCCAAGTGTACCCCCAACCCCAACTTTGAAAAAAACTTTTCATTATGGAGTTTTTAAACATAGGTAGAAGGAAAGAATAGTATAGTGAACTTCTGTGCACACTTGGTGTACGGACAGTCACATTCCATTTAATTTTCTTGGTGCTCACTGTATCCAAATGCCAGTGATCTCATTGTGTCATCCATACATACTTCAACTGGCAAATGCTGTAGAATGTAAAACATGAGGCAGTCTATAAAAGAACATGGCCACAATATAACCATCTCAAGTTCTTCCACATGCATCTCATTCTAGAGTCTCCAGGTGAAATAGAAAATATTGCACCAGACATCCTGGTAAACCAGTAGTTCTCAGCTGAGGACCAGATTGCTACTTTTTCACCCACAGAGATATTCGACAGTGCCTGGAGGTATTTTTGATGGTTGAGTCTGATGAGAGCTCTGCTAGCACACAGTGGATGAGGGCCAGGAACATCGCTAACCATTCCACAGCGCACAGTCTCCTCTTCACAGCAGAGAATCGTCTACTCCCACATGTTGATCAGGCTGAGGTGGAGCTGTCCTAGGTGTAGTGACGCACAGGTTCAGTGAGGGGCATCTCTGTAACATGGCAGCATTGAAGTCAAGTGGAAGGAGATTACTTTTTAAGGACTGAGTATATACTTACAAAGTTTTAAATGTCATATGATGAGAACTTGCAAAACAAAAGCCTGCTGGCCTTATGACTGTGTGGATCATGTTATACTTTGGTTGTGGGAGAAATGCCTGATCAAGTGCTTCATGTCCTTGTTCTCCTTGCTAATGAAGTATAATTCCTAGTCTCATCTTAAGATTGTTGACGTGGCTCATTGGTGTTATAGGTCAAGAGTCAGAAGATAGCAGAGCACGGTGGCTAATAATTCCTCTTACCTTTTTACCTGTTTATAGCCAATAATTTGGTCCTTCAGCTTCTTGAGCATAAATTTGTGCACATTCTTAAAAAGATGAAATAATATACTTAAATTTATTAATGAGATTTTTAGAAAGATTTGAGGTAAGTGAAAATATTTTATTTACCACTGCTTCTGATAAAGATGTCCTGCTCTACTAACTTTTAAAATTAGAATTCACCATCTGTTTTACTTAAGAATAATATAACAAGACTGTCAGAAAAGTGCAGTAAAAATTGATCCAAGTGCTACATAAGTGTTTCATTTTATTTTCCTTTCAGCAGATTCTTAAAATAACCTCTGAGCCTCAGTTTCCTAACTGTAAATAAAACAACAATACCATCCTTATAGATTGCTATGAGGCTTAATTGCTTGAAGGAGACTGTGTGTTTGTGAAAATGTCCTTAAACTATAATATGGTATATGCAAATATATGTTTTCAATATGAAAGTTTTATTTCATTCCAATAATAGATGAAGTAGATATGGGTAGATAACACATTATTCAGAGGAATTTGTTGAGTGAGATCAGACTAGGAAATATATATATATATATATATATATATATATATTTCCCCCAGTTTTGTGGGTCTTATTTCCATTTAAATGAAAACTTTATGCTTTGAAATTTCAAATGAAGCACTATATCTCTTGAACAGATAACTCAGTGTTTAAAAAAAATAGTCAAACGATCTGAATTGATAGTTTTCTGAAGAACATACAGATGTCTAATAAGCACTTCAAAAGACACTCAGAATTTCTAAAAAATAGAAATAACCCAAAATGCCCATTAGCTGATAAGTGTCTGTTAACTGTTGAATGGATAAGCAAAGGTGGTGGATCCAGACACAGAAGTACTATTTGGGAACAAAAAAGCAGCCTAGTAGTGGTATATATGCTGCACCACGAGGAACACTGAGAGTACTATGCTGAGCGAAGTGACACGGTCACAGTAAAGACCATGTACTGATGGCTGCATTTCTGCACAGTGCCCATAATAGACTTTTTCAGCCAGAAAAACAGATGAGTAGTTGCTGGGCAGAAGAGGGTATGGAGGCTAAACATCGATAGCCGAGGAGGTGTGGAGTTTCTTCCTGCGATGGTGAGATGTTTAAAATCAAGTTTGGGAATAGTTGCTCAGCTCTAAACTGTACTAAAAGCAGTGATTTGTATGATTTAATTGGGGGGATATCGAGGGCTGATTAGTCAGTCCGCTAGTCACCTGGGCAGGGATGCATCGAAGGATAAAAGAGACAGAGGTAAGAATTTAGAATGGAAGGGCCAGAGTTCTTATCAGGTGAAGACCCAGACTCTCTGGCTTCCCCTTTTTATTGTACACACAGCTTTCTAGGGGGTGAGCAGAAAGATCCGGGGAGCACAGGACTGGGGGACCCTGATGCAACAGGATCTTGTAAGGAAGAGTTCTTGTTTGAGTAATCCATTGCTTAATGTGGAACTTGTTTTTCCCTTGGGTTAATATTTATTTTTATTTTTATTTTAATTTTTTAATATTTTTATTGAGAAATAGCAATGAGACAGTTTCACAACCCATTACTAGTACATTTTCAATAATTAATACATTGCATATTGTAGTCTTTGTGGTTATTCTTTGTACAAGATGCAGACCCGATACCCTGTCTCAAACATTATTAGAACAAACCTCTCTATTCCTTGAATTAAGAGAATGGAGCTGTATATCTAACCTATTTTGAGTATACAAATACAAAATGGTTGTTCATTTATATCCCCCTTTTTTGTGTTTTTCTTTTTCTTTTCTTAAATGGTAGTGTGCTGACTTCTTTTTCCCTTCTTTTAATTAAAAATTTTTTTTCCATAATTTTATTGAGAAACCAATAGCAGTGAGACAGTTTCAAATCAAATTGGTAGGACAGTTTCAATAATTAACACATTGCATACTGTTTTCCTAGTGGTTATTTGCTATACAAGATGCAGACATGATATCCTATTTATAAACACTATTAGAACAAATCCCTCTATTCATTAAGAGAATGTAGCTGTATATCCTAACCATTTTGAATACAGAGATACAAAATGGACATCCATCTGTAACCCCTTTTTTGTTTAGTTCCATCATTTGAATATTATAGATGTGATAACTCAGCAAAATATTTCAAAAGAGTCCAGTAGTCCATAATAGAATTGGGTCTTCCACTTGCCTGGCAATGTCAGAAATTGTTGACCTGAGTCCCCTATAGCTTAACATAATAACATGGCTTTACTTCTTATACTTCTTTTTTTATACTTTTCTGCTGGATGGTTAAGACCAAGATAAAGCAAGAGCTATGCAACAAGCGTTGTAGCTTTTGGGTCTGATAAGGGCAGTGAAATTCTCTCAGGATTTATCCTGAGATCCTGTACCTCAGATTGTAGAACCTTTGTCAGTGTCAGCCATAAGGATGAGTCACGGCCATTGCTTGGCCAATGTGCTCTCTGTGAAAGCCTGAGAGAATGTTTTTTCTCCATGTGACTCTCCTTAGGCACACTCTACATCATCGATCACTTTCCTCTTTGCCCTCATAATCTCCTTGATCAGAAAATTTGGGATACTACCGAGTTACATGACGTTACAGTACAAGTTCTCATATGTCCTGAGTCTTAATTGACTTTAGAAGGCTAGGGCCAAAATGTTGGCTTTCCTTACGGCCCTCCGTTTTCTCTAATTTTGGTCTGCAAACTTAGGTTGTTAACCACCCAGAAGACAAGCTTATTGTTATTACCATACAACCTAGGCTGTTAAGCTTAACCTCACTATCTGTCTGCATATCAAACATCTTAGGCATAACATGCAACAGGTGTTTTTCATCAAGTATTGATATGTTGAACTTTAAGTCCCTACAGAATATGATAAAAAACATTTAAAAATTAGAATGTATTTTAAAAATAGGCATAAAGAATTATATACTTCTTATGTTTACACATAAGTCCAAAAATCTAACCATATATAACCTTGAAGCAGGACAGTCACACAGTATTCCTTTTCCTGTCTCTTGCCTTTATTCACCACCCCCTTCTTTTTGAACAATCATCTACCCGAGAGACAGCACAGCAACAACTGGCATGTCATGACAAGCAGCCCGTATTCAGAAGACCAGAATGACAGGCACTCCAAGCATGAAACTACTATTACAGATTACCATCTTCAGTGCAGTTGTTTATTTCACAGGTATCAGTATATATAGTTAGGGTGAGAATCCTTCCAATTAACTGCTAGATTAAAAAACCTTCTGAAGATTCTCAGGATCATTGTCTTGCCCATCTTCTACATATAACTGTATGGCTTGACATTGTTATGTTTCCTAGCTCTTCTCCTTTCCCTCTCTTGAAGAACGAGCTTTTTGATTCCTTAATTCTTTGAACTGTTTTCTTTGTCTCAATTGATTTAATTTCTGTTCTAATCTTTATGATTTCTTCCCCTCTGGGCTGGGTTTGGTTTGCTCTTCCTTTTCTAGTTGTTGAAGGTGCAGCTTTAGGGTGTTTATTTGTTCCCATTCTGTTTTCCTAATGTGTGAGTTTGCAGCTATGAATTTTCTTCTGAGAACTGCTTCCATCGTATCCTTTAAATTCTGATCAGTTGTGCTTGACTTTTAATTGAATTTTAGATATTGTTGAATTTCTTGTTTAAGTTCATCTGTGATCCATTGGTTGCGAGTAGGGCGTCATTTATTTTCCATGTATTTAGGGTTTTTTTTTTTCTGGTTTCTTTTGTCATTTATTTCCAGTTTCATTGCACTGTGATCAGATAATATGCATGGAATAATTTCTGTTTTCTTGCATATACTTGAGCATGACTTATGGACCAGTATGTGGTCTATTTTAGAAAATGACCCATGTGCAGCTGAGAAAAATGTGTATTGAGCTGTGTTTCGGTGGAACATTCTGTATATGTCCACCAACTCCATTTGTTTCAAGCTCTGGTTCAGTTCTGTTATTTCTTTGCTAATTTTTTGTCTGGTTGACCTATCTTTTTGGGATAAGGGGGGGTTAAGGTCTCCTGTTAAGATTGTGGTATTGGATATTAGATTTTTCATGTCCATTAAGATTTGCTTTATATAGTTGGGTGCTCCCATGTTTCGTATATACATATTTATGAGTGTTACCTCTTCCTCTTGAATTTTTCCCCTAACCAGTATATAGTGGCCTTCTTTATTTTGCTTGATTATTCTTGGTTTGAAGTCAAGACTATCTGAGAGTAGAATAGCTACCCCTGCTTTTTTCTGAGGTGCTGGGACATGTAATATTGTTTTCCATCCTTTGACTTTCAGCCTATGAATGTCTTTATGAGTTAAATGTGTTTCTTGTATACAGCATATTGTTAGATTTTGTTTCCTAATCCACTGTGCCAGTCTATTTCTCTTAATTGGTAAATTGAGTCTATTTACATTGATGGTTATAAATGAGATGTATTGACTTACAATTGACATGTTATTTACCTGTTGTCATTTACTACTTTTTCTCCTGTGTTTGTTTGCCCTATTTAGTTGATTGCTTCTGATCTCATTCGTGGAGTTCTTATCATTTTGATCCCTCTCTCGAACATCTTTAAGTATCCTGTGTAGGGTTGGTTTTGTCATCCTGAAATTCTTTAGCTGTTCTTTGTCATGGAAGTGTTTCACTCTCCATCAAACTTGAAAGAGAGTTTTGCAGGGTATAGTAGTCTGGGCTGGAATTCATTTTCATAGAGGACTTGAAGTACTCTGATCCATGCTCTTTTTGCCTTCATGGTTTGTGAAGAGAAGTCAGCCATAATTCTGATGGGTTTTCCTTTGAATGTATTCTGCTTCTTTTCTCTAGTGGCTTTCAGTATATTATTCTTGTGCTGGATTTCTCAGATCTTGACTATTATACGTTTCGGTGTGTTTTTATTTGGGTTGAGGTTACTTGGCATTCTGTATGCTTCGGTTACCTGAATGTCACATTATTTCCTCATATTTGGGAAGTTTTCTGCTATTACTTCTGCCCATATTTTTTAAATATCATTTGTATTGTCTCCTTCTTTCTCATTGATTCCTATTAGTCTCACGTTTTTCATCTTTGCATTGTCTTGCGAGTGATGAATTATTTTTCCTGCATCCTAGTTGTTTTTAAGAGATCTTTTCTTACCTTTTCACTAGCTGCACCAGCATCTTCAAGATCTGAAACTCTTCACTTTCACTCAAACCGTTTTTGCAAGCTTGTGATGGAGTTTTTAAATTCCTCTATATCTCTTTGACTCTGCTTCATGCGATCTATTTCTTTCCTGTATTGCTCATTCAAGGAATCCATCATTTTTCTAATCTCCTCTATTTTTTTTTTTTTGATGTCTTCTTTAGAAGCAGTTATTAATTCTTTTATTGCAGTGTTTTTTTCAGATTGGGGTTCTCCCTATGTTTCTGTATTTGCTTCTTTACTTCAGATGCTATGAGTTCAGAGAATTCTTTTCTTATTTCAGAAAATTCTGCTGTGAGTTCCTCTATAACTTTCTGCTGTTGCTTATTTACTTTTGATGCTATGAATTCATACATTTGAGCTGAGCTAGTGTCCTCTGCACTTGTTCTGGGTGGGCATTGGGTTTCCTCCATGTTTCTGCATTTGATTCTTTACTGCAGATGCTATTAATTCAGGGATTTCTTTTTTAATTTCCAATCTGAGTTCCTCTGTACCTTTCTGCAGTTGTTTCTTTATTTCAGAAGCTGTTGATTCATTGATTTTAGCTGTGTGATTCCCAATTTGTTCTGTGTTAGTGTCCTCTGCATTTGTGATGGATGGGCTTGGGTTCTGAGATTGCATTTTGCTCCTTCTCGTTGTCATTTTGTGTAGCACTGTCTTCTGACCTTTGTTGTAGAGCTTTAGTGCAATTATGTCCTTAGCACCTACTGAAATTCAGTTGTAGATCTACAAAGTTTGAGTTCATCCAGCTGTGCCTGGCTTGGGTCTGGCTGCTATGCTCAGCTCCTTCCTGCTGCTGCCCTTGGGAGTGAACCTGTTGTGCCCCTTTGGCAAGATGTTCTAATACAGACAGATTTAGGATCAAGTTTTGTGAACTGCACAAAATACTTGCTGAGCTCTCACTGAAGTTTTCTCCTGTTGAACAGGGTGAACCTCATTGTGTCCAGGAGCTTATTGCTGTTGATCCCCCCTCCCCCTCCGCTCCTTTGAGGTGTAGTAGAGAAGGTTCCAGTGGAGTTTCTTGGACTCCCTGTGGCATCTTTTGTAGGCTGTCAGTGTGATTTCCAAACATGAGAGTTCCAGCTTTCCACGCTTGCTGTATGGAATGTTGACCCACATGGAGTAAATGTGGTGGTGGCCGGTTGTCCTGCATTTGTGCCTGTACGTAGCTAACATATTGCCAAGCATGCAAGCATAGGTGTCCTGCCAACCTATAAATGAAGCCCACCCAGAAGCCAGGAATTGGACAGAGGCATTGAATGACCTCTTACTTACGTCTGTCTGTTAGCTGTCAGGACTCAGCTGTAGATGGGAAACTAGTGCTGTTAACAGACCTTGTGGATGCTAGGCAAGTGTCCCAACCCCAAACTTCATTGCAGTTGTGTTCATGGGAGGAGCCCACCTGTTGGTGCAGTTTTATGAATGACCAGCTGAGAAGTTCTTGTAGGGGTTCTTAGAGCTTTGTGTCTTGCTCCTAGGCACCATACCAATCCAGTGGGCACAGAGTGGCGCTGGAAGATGGACCAGCCTGAGATGATCTTGAAGGAAGCTGTGGAGAACCATCAGAACATGATTAAACAGTTTAAAGGTATTTTTTGTCTTTCTCTTGGGGAGTGCTAAGATCTATTAATAGTTTGAATCAAGTTGGCAGAGGAATTCCTCTACAGTGGGATTCTTTTTTTGTGGTACCAGGGATTGAACTCGGAATGTTGTGCTTGCCCGGCAGGCGTTTATCTGCCTGAGTTGTCTCCATGGCCTTCAATGAGATTTGTGTCTCCACTAGAAAATTATCCTGTAAGGAAGCAACAGTTCCATAGATATATTGTATATATTTTGATGTTTTCATTTATATCTCATTTGATGGAAGCACTGGAAAGTCCAGCCTGAAGGTTATCAATTCATAATGTGGTATGCTTAATCCATAATTTGTGCCTTGAGATGTACCATTATCCTTCCTAAAAAGCTTTGCTGTTGGTATTGTGAATGCAGTGGCAGTGTTAGGTGACTGGAAGATTCTTAAGTAATGTCTAGCAGTGTGGGGGAAGCTTTTATCCTGCAGTGCTGGTGATGGGGCCTGGTTCCTTGTGGATGCGAGGCAAACACCCGAGCCCCAGTCTGCATCCCCAGCCCAGTGGCAAAGTATTTTTGAGTGAAGGTGTTATAAAAAAGGAGGGCAGTATAATATAAATGTCTTCTGCAAAGTCCGTAGTGGCGCGGCCGAAATTCTGCCACTCAGCGTCCTGAGTCCCTGCCGTGTCCTGCTGAAAGCTCTCTGACTTCCCTGGAGATTACTGGTTCTCGGCCCTGCCATGCCTCATGTGTTCTAGGGGCTTGTCCAGACAGTGCTGGTTTCCTTCCTAGAGATTGATTCAGTGAGGCCCTGCTGGAGCCTAGCAGCATTCATTTCTTACTTGTTTCCAGGTGATACTGAGACTATTGTATGGGGGGCCACACTTTAAAATCACAAAGTACGGGCTTTATAAAGTGATAGCTGTAAATGACAACTTAGAAGTTTTTAGGGTCTCTGTGAGATCTGTATGTTCTCCCCCTGACACCACCATTAATGGCATCTCTTCTGTATTCTCTGCCTTTTAAAAACAATAGTAAAAAAATTCCAGGAGTTGGAGATGTAGTACCTGCTTAGCAAGTGGGAGACCCAGAGTTTAATTCCTGGTACCAAAAAAACAAAAAAAGCCAGCAAGGTTGTTTTGGTATATATACTCTTAGGGTGCTAATAACATATATGGGCATTTTTAATAAGGCCCAGTAATTAGCATCTGGAGATCAATTTATCCTTTATGCTTTGCAGGTTTTTTTGTTCAGGTTATTCATTCTTAAGGCTGTATTTCTTCTTATTGCTGTTTTTATTTCTATCAACAAATAGAGGAAACATCCAGAATAATGTTTGACTAAATATGTAGGTACCTTGGCCCATCTAATTGACACATAAAATTGACCTTCACCGAGTAATTTCAGGAGCAGGAAATGCCAGGAATTTTATCTTTATCTCATAATAAGTTTATTTTTGGTTTAATGCTTAGAGAGTTGGTTGAACTCTTAACTGATAACTGAGGAGGTGTTTCCCGGACATCTGGGAGTCCCCTTGAGTCAACTGTGTCCGAGGCAGCTGGTGGCAGGAGGGAGTAGACCTGAGGAGTAGTCGGTTGTCAGAGTAGAGACTTGCTGGAGAAATCTCCATCTTGAGATGTCCTTGATATACAGTGACAGTCAGAGTTTTGAGAGAAATTTTTCTGACAGGTGCATTTTGGCAAATGGATTTTAAATGGAAATAAGTAGTGAAGAAGTCATGAAGTAGACTTTGTGCGCATTAATCAGATGTGTTAGTTGAGCTCAGAGCACGCATTCTTTCTGTGTGCCAGGCTCGCCGGGGGTGGCGGTGGGAGGTCCTGTGCAGAAGAGTGTCTAGCCAGTGGCGTGGGCTAACTTGAATCAGTAGGCGTCTCAAATGGTTTCTCTTCAAGTTCTCATGATAAACAAACACAGAGTTTCGAAATGCATAGGTTCTTGTAGGAGGGTGCCAGCCATCAGTACTGTAGGAAGGAAGAGAGGTCTGTGAGCAAGTGATTTTTTTTTTTTTTTTTTTTGTATTTAGTACATGGTCTGCAGGACTACAGGACCCCTTCAGGGTCTCACCATGCAGGTTGGACTCGTAATGATCCTCCTGTTTTCAGCCTCTCAAGTCCTAGGATCATAAGCGCACCCCACCATGCCCAGTCTCAGGCGTCTCAGCACACCCCCGGGGCAGGGCCAGCCACACAAGCCAGGGATTGAACCCCTTCCCTGCATCTGCCTAATCTTTAACCCGCCTTAATCAGCTGAACTATCTGGCTAGCCCTAACAAGTGAATCTTGAGTTGGGGTTAGAATCCTTTAGGCAAAGGAAGTGATGCCAGAAATCCAGCAGCTGCCACTCGATGTGTTCTTTTTTGGTACTGAAGACTGAATTTAAGAGCTTTGTTTTGAGCTACACCCAGGGCACTTTTTTATTTTTTAAATTTTGGTATATGGTTTTGTTAAGTTACCAAATTACCAAATTGGGCTCTAACTTGTGGTTTCCTGCTTTAGCTTCCCAGAGTGTAGAATTGCAGGCATGTGCCACCATGCCTGGAAACAGCCGCCAATTTTATTCTTAAAAATGGTGTTTATAGGTGTCCATTTTGACTCTCGAATACCCAGGGGTGATTTTCTTTTTCAAACCGTCATTGGTTCACTAGACAAAATGTTATCATTTGTTTTAATCAACAGTAAGTTTGACAGAAAGGTTTCAAAGTAGAACTACCTGACTCTATTCTGATGAGCAAATCAGTTTTTCTTTCAATGAATGCGAGGCACGGATATATACGAATGTGTGATGGGTATGGACAGGCAGAAGGCAGCCCATTCATTTTATATTTTCACAATGAGTTGAGCTCTCTTAGTTTCCAACAATACAATTGTAGCAACCCAAAAGGAAAACATTTAAAAACTCCGAGGGTATCTTAAAAATCAGTCCAAGGCTGGCCACTTAGCTAAAGCTGGAGATTCGGAGACAATAAGCAGCAGTGCTCATAACCAGTCCTGTCCTCAAAATGAAATGATAAAATGGCTGCACTGGACCCGTGAGAGAGAGCAGGAGCTCCCCCACACAGTGGGAAAGCAGCCTAGAAAGCACAGGCCTCCAAGAGAGCAAAGGACAGGCGAGTGAGCCGAAACAGTGGACGGTGAGGGAGAGGGCAAGGGGGAACACCTGTTACCTAATGAACCGGGAGAAAAGTTTAAACTTAATGCTTTGTACTTCATTCTGAGTTAAAATAAGCTACTTTTTTTTTGAAAATTTGTCTCGTTGCAGTAGTCACAATAAATCTTATTGTGAAACTACAGTACTCAAGAAGAAAAAAAAATCTCTATTAAAAGAGAGATACATAATTATTAAAGAGTAAAAAATACTTAACTGGTATAACTGATGCACTTGCCAGAGTACTAAAATCACTTAGTATAATAAGTAACATCCGCTTAGTCGTTTGTGCTAGTGCTCACCAGGGATTGTAGCTTTCCTTGTATGAACCTGAGCTCCTCTTGCAGTGAGTGAAGTCTGTGCGCCCTCTTCATTCTCGGGTGGGTAGGAACAAGGCCTAGGTAAGGTCCCCTCTGCTCTGGACAGGGCGGCCTTAGCGAGTGAGGGCGATGCCAGGGCTGTGGCCATGGACTCGAGGCAGAGTGCTTGCTCTCTTCTGATCCCAGCCTCCTCAGTGGGTGCAGGGCATGCAGGGATGCCGCTGAGCTCTCCTGTGGTGCCAGGGATTGGACTTGAGGCCGTGTGTGTGCTGGCAAGCGCTCTGCTACTGAGCTGCGCTCCAGTCCTTTTTATTTGAAAACACAATTTTGCTAAAAGGCCAAGTTTGCCTCAAACTTGGGATCCTCCTGGTACAGCCTTTCAAATTGCTGCGATGACAGATGTGTGCTGCGATGCCTGGAAGGATCCAGTTTTGATTCTGAAGATGCAGGCGTGTAACCTTAAATAGATTTCATTTTGGCCCCTGGTGTCCCAACTCCTCAGTGGAAACGGGTCTGGAACAGTGGCTTATCTTGCACCATTAGGGTCGCCAACCTCCACACCTTGAGGAGCTTCCTCCTCTTCTTCCACACCCATTTTGGGGTTTGCTTACTAGAGCCTCATAGTATTATACCTGTGTCGCTTTGTGTCTTAGAAAACAGCAAAAACGAAAGTTGAAATACATGCTTTTAGCTTCCTTAGTTGGAACTTAAGAATGCATTTTCCTGCAGGAAAAGGTATTTGAATTTGATTAGGTAATAGCAGAATAGATTTATTAGTACTATGCTTTAGGCATGTAACAGATTAATTTGGTGGTTAAGGGTTTACATGGTCATTAATTTCCATTTAAAAAATTTATCTGTGGGAATACAAATTGTAGGCTTAAACAGAAATGCTTAGAAACAGGATTCTTTCACAAATTGGAAAACACAGGCAGTTTTCAAAGGCTTGAAGCCGTTCCTCCCTGGTTCATTAGGTAACAGGTGTTCCCCCTTGCCCTCTTCCTCACCGTCCACTGTTTCGGCTCACTCGCCTGTCCTTTGCTCTGCTTGGAGGCCTGTGCTTTCTAGGCTGCTTTTCCACTGTGTGGGGGAGCGCCTGCTCTCTCTCACGGGTCCAGTGCAGCCATTTTATCATTTTATTTTGAGGACAGGACTGGTTATGAGCACTGCTGCTTATTGTCTCCAAATCTCCAGCTTTAGCTAAGTGGCCAGCCTTGGACTGATTTTTAAGATACTCTAGGAGTTTTTAAATGCTTCCCTTTTGGGCTACTGTTCTCTGTTCTGAAGGCAGTCATTGTCTTTTCAGTTATTTCACTGCGTCATTAAAGCATTTTTTTCTCGTGACCTGTATTAGCTTCCCTTTATACACACACGAAATTAACTTTATATTGATTGAAAGTGGGTCAGAATTTCAGTGCAACTCAGCACTGAAATTTTTCTTTCAACATGCTGCCTGCCCCCCTCTAAGTCCTGTGGTGGCCGTGAGAGGAGTCCTGGAGATCGATGCAGCAGACAGGAGGCCGCTGAGTGCCCCGTCTGCAGTGTCCTTCATCCTCAGGATGAAGAGATGAAAAAGACATAACTTGTTACTAGGTAATTTTTAAAAATCTGTACTTAAAGGAAAAAAATAAGAAAGGGTTCTAGCCAGATGGTTTTCGCAAACGAGGCCCACTAAAGCTCACATCACAAAGAACGTGCAGGGAGGGAGGCCGCAGCACCTGCTCACTGTTTTCTGCAGAATCTCCCAGTGTGAAGAAGCGCAAGCATACGTATGACTTTCAGGCAGGAAGGGCTCTTGGGAACGTTTTTGGCTCGGAACTAGACTATTAGGGGAAGAAAGGAGAAAAGTTTATTATTGGTTACCTGAATTTTAGCAGTAGGAATACTATATGCTGAGCAATGTGTCATATTTTTAATGTTATTATGTTTGTTATTTTTATGTTATTATGTTTTAATGCTGTGACATTAGTATATAAATTTTAGACCCCAAGTTCTTGATTTGATATCTTTCACTGAGATAGAGCCTGCTTCTTGGCTGATCTGATGACCATGGTTGTGATACTCAGGGCCTGGGAAACACTGGGAAAGTTGCTTAACAAGAAAAACATTTTGGACTTTTTTTTGCAGAACTAGGGATTGAACTCAGGCCCTTGCACTTGCCAGGCAAGTGCTTATACTACTGAGCTATCTCCCTGGACAAAAAAACCCCATATTTTTGAATAAAAATAGGGAGTTTAGTTATGAGAGGGTTAAGATTTTGGAAACGAGAGCAGGTGTGTGTGTGTGTGTGAGAGAGAGACACACACACACAAACACACACACACACACGCACACACACACATGCCCTTTCTCAAACCTACCACATCTTTTAGGTGCTGTGAACATGTCAGGCAAGCTCCCACCCGGGAACGTCCTCCCCTCATCAGTCTTGGCCCACTTCTCTTCCTCTCTCCCTTCTTCCCTCTCTCTTCCTCCCCCTCCCTTCCTCCCCTCCTCCCTCTTCTGCCCTTCTTCCCTCTCTCTTCCTCCCCCTCCCTTCCTCCCCTCCTCCCTCTTCTGCCTCTCCCCCCCCCCCTCATTTTTGGTACAGGATCTCACTAC
>NW_004524611.1:7513871-7516596 GCF_000260255.1 Octodon degus
CTTCACTTATATTTTTGGTACAGGATCTCACTACGCAGCGATCCTCTAGTTTTCAGCCTTCCCAACACTGGGATTATAAGCGTGCAGTACCATGCCCGGTCTCTGTAGCCAGCTCAGTGTGCCTGCCATGGCCTGTGGTGCCAGGGATCAAATCCCAGTCCCTGCGCTTGTCTAAGCAGGCACTTAGTCTGCTGAAGTATCTCGCCGGTCCTTGGCCCACTTCATCTCCTTCTGGCCTTTGTGCGCCTTCTCAGGAAGGCTGATCCTGACCACTGTGGAGACAGGGCAGCCTGCCTCTGTCTACTTTCGTCCCACATCCCACATCTTCTCCTCCCTGCTTCTACCCTTTTTTTCCAGATGCTTCTGCTTTCTAACATATTGTCAGAGTACATGACCAGTGTGGGAGCCACGAGCTGCCTGTGGCTCTTTACATTTAAATTCATGTAAATAAAGTAAAAAAATTCACTTTCTCATTCACACTGAGAACATTTCAGGGTCTCAGTGTTCACTTGTACTTAGTGGTAACTACCACATTTCCCCAAAAATATGACCTATCAGAAAATAATCAGCCTTGAAAACCAGAAACGGAGCCCCACTCAGCCCACCTTGGTCTTACCTGCCTTCTCTGTTCTCTTGCTCAGGAGCTGCTCTGTAAGGCAGTTAGGGCAGGGATAGGCCGGCTGGGGCTGTCAGTTTTCATTGCCAGTTTCCTTGCTTATGTTCCAGCTAGGTCTTATTTTCAGGAAAAAAGTGTGTAGGTGTAGAGAGAACATGTTCACCACTGCAGAAAGCTTTTTTGCTTTATTGCTCTGCTGTAGAATTTCCCTATTTTTTTTTAATATATCAGTTATTTAATTAGGTTCTTAGTAAGAAATTTAAAACACTAATTTATGAGGATAAATTCCATTTGTCAGAGCAAAAATGGATCACACGTAGTCCTGGAGCTGAGGAACAGCTCTGATTTTTGCTAAAATCTGTGAGTCTGCTGCTTTCTGATCCACCTTGCACTGCCCTGAAATCTGGTATCTTTCTTTCTTGTTGTCATAGATCTCACCGTCCTGGTGTCTGGGTTTCTGTACCTCCTCCTTCTTGAAGTAAGCATCAGTGAGGTGTTTGGGGATTTTCCCTTTGCTGATATCAATTTTTGTAGAGGTGGCAATGACAAATTTCTGGTCTTCGTAGAGAAACATGATTAAGGCTAAGAGGCCCAGTCACAAGTAGCAAGCCACTGGCCAACTGCTTCAGGAAGACCACTCTCTTGCCTCTGTGGCGCCCGGTGAGAATGATCAAGATGGTGCCTGGAGTGATGCTAGCTTGAAGTTTCCTCACATGCTGACTGAAGGGTTTCTTGCCATGGCTCAAGAGCTTTCGGGGCACATCTTCAGTAGGGTAGTATCTAGGTATTGTTCAAAGCTTAACCATCCGGGTACCTCCATTCTTGTCCCTGCTAACTGGTTTTGTGATCATGGCAAGAATTTTCTCCTTTTTCTTTTCAACCTTTGATTTAGCAGCTGTGTACTTTCTCTTGTAGAAAACCTTTCTGGAACACATAGCAGATCAGGAGTATCTACCAATTCCTCTAACCAGGACAGGATTTTGCCTGCAGTAAGGCTGCCCCTTGGACTTTTTTGCCTTGACTTTATCCTTTTTACCAGTTCCACTGGCAGAAGCCCTCTTGGCTTTGGGTTTCTTCTCTTTAGTGTCTGGCTTCTCAGTTTTTTCACCTGCCATATTGCGAGATGGGAAAGAGAACTGCGTTTTCAAAATTTCCCTATTTATTATCTTTAAGGTTTATACTCTGTATCTCACTGACTAGAATACAAACTGCCCAGAGGCATATCTTTATCTCTTTTATTTGCAATGGAAGAATCTCCTAAAACAGTGCTTGGCACATAGTACCAGGTAACCAGTCCATATTCATTTAATTGAATAGAATTACTGTTTCCTTTAAAGTAATTATAACACTTGAATTTGTTTTTCAATTTATAAAATTAAAATACTTTTAGGCATTTTTTTTTTTTTTGAGTGTGTATTGGGGCCAGTCATCATCACACTTACATATTTCATGTGGCTTATTTAACTTAATTCTTGTAGTAGCTCCGTTTGTGTGTGTGTGTGTGTGTGTGTGTGTGTGCATGCCTGTACATGCACATGTGTGTAAAATCACCTTTTTGAATATTAGGGGAGACTTGCCCATAAGGAATGTAACTACTATATACTACAAACATGTACTAATAAAATGATCTAGAAAAAATTTTTAAGAGAATGTGGAAGACTTGAGCAAGGACACAGAAGTGGCTTTGCGGCAATGGTAGAGTTGGGATCTGGTGGTGCACATTTCGTTGGCCTGGGCCTGGCTGGTGCTCACTTACTGCGCACTGAGTGTGAGGTTAGTGCTAGAGTTCAGGTTCCTGCTCCTTCCCGTTAAGTTGCTCACGGGGATTTAAAGTTACTGGTACTTCTCACCAATAGGAAATTTTACACTCAATGCTGAGTTGTCTTGGTAACACAGACTGAGTTTAAGGATCAAGTTTTATTTAAAACTTTGATTCAGTTAAGATCATAGATTTTTTCCCCCATAATTTTATTGATAAACAAATGGCAATGAGACAGTTTCAAATCAAATTGGTAGGACAGTTTCAATAATCAACACATTTCATACATTCTTCCCAGTGGTTAATTACTATACAGGATGGGGACGTGATATCCTATTTACAAACACCAT
>NW_004524611.1:7526413-7528142 GCF_000260255.1 Octodon degus
GGGTTGAGGTTACTTGGCATTCTGTATGCTTCGGTTACCTGAATGTCACATTATTTCCTCATATTTGGGAAGTTTTCTGCTATTACTTCTGCCCACATTTTTTTAATGTCATTTGTATTGACTCCTTCTTTCTCATTGATGCCTGTTAGTGTCACATTGTTCATCTTTGCATCATCTTGCAGGTGATGGGTTATTCTTTCCTGCATTCTCATTGTTTTTAAGAGATCTTTTCTTACCTTTTCACTAGCTGCACCAGCATCTTCAAGATCTGAACCTCTGCCTTCACTTTCACTCAAACCGTTTTGCAAGCTTGTAATGGAGTTTTTAAGTTCCTGTATATCTCTTTGACTCTGCTTCATGCGATCTATTTCTTTCCTGTATTGCTCATTCAAGGAATCCGTTATTTTTCTAATCTCTCTCTTTTTTTTTTTTTAATCAATGTCTTCTTTAGAAGCAGTTATTGATTCTTTTACTGCAGTGTTTTTTTTAGATTGGGTTTCCTCCCTATGTTTCTGTAGTTGCTTCTTTACTTCAGATGCTATGAGTTCTGAGAATTCTTTTTTATTTCAGAAAAGTATCGCGCTTGAGTTCCTCTATGTCTTTCTGCTGTTGCTTATTTACTATCGATCCTATTAATTCATGCATTTGAGCCGAGCTAATGTCCTCCACCCTTGTTCTGGATGGGCATTGGGTTTCCTCCATATTTTTCTGCATTTGATTCTTTACTGCAGATGTTATTAATTCAGGGATTTCTTTTTTTTTATTTCTAATCTGAGGTCCTCTATATCTTTCTGCAGCTGTTTTTTTTATTTGAGAAGCCGTTGATTCATTGCTTTCAGCTGTGTGATTCGCAATTTGTTCTGTGTTAGTGTCCTCTGCACTTGTTACAGTTGGGCTTGGGTTCTGAGGTTGCATTTTGTTCCTTCTCGTCATTTTGTGTAGCACTGTCTTCTGACCTTTGTTGTAGATCTTCGTTGTAGTTATAACCTTAGCACGTACTGAAGTTTCAGGTGCAGATTTACAAAGTTTGGATTTATCCAGCTGTGCCTGGCTGGGGTCTGGCTGCTGTGCTCAGCTCCTTCCTGCTTCTGCCCTGAAGGGTAAACCTGTTTTGCCCCTCTGGCAAGATTTTCTGCTCCTGCAGTATCTGGGTGATTCTATCCTCTACACTCTCTGCAGGGATTGCAGCTGCAGGGTTAAACCCCAAGCCTGTATGCCAGGCCTGAGCTGAGCCTGGAGGGGACAAGTTGGAGTAGTGGGGAGAGGAAGTTCTCCCATATACTCACTGGATCTGGGCTAGGACTGGGTCTGGGGGTTCCCTGAATGCGGCCGAAATTCCTACTCGCTGGGTGGGGTGTGGGTGGTACTTCGGAGTGTTGGGGGGTGTCTCAAAGGGGTGGAAGAGGGTCTCACCCACGCTGCGCCTGGGCTCGGATCAGTAATGGGTCCCACTGGCCAAGATCATAGATTTTAAAGACTTAACAAATTTGTCACCCAAAAAGCTGATATAAGGTCAATGAGATATCTCAGTGGACTAAGCAGTCCCGGCACTACTTGCCACGCAGGTGCTGGCCATTGAGACTGGGTGTGGTGACACCCACCTGTAGCAGCAACGCTGGGGAGGCTGAAAACAGGAGACTCACTGAGTCTGAGCTGTGTAGTGAGACTCTGTACCATATATTTTATTTTATTTTATTTATTTATTTATTTTTTTTTAGAATTTAGGACA
>NW_004524611.1:7528242-7537193 GCF_000260255.1 Octodon degus
GCGCGCCAATCCTGCTTCTCCAGCTCCGGCGCCAGAGAGAGAGAGGTGTGTGTGGCCAGCTCAGCCCACCAGGGGTCGGGGCTGGCTGGCATGTGGTGCTGGGGGATTGAACCGCTCCCTGATGCCTTGTCAAGCTTGTTCCAAATAGGTGCTTTAGACCACTGAGCCATCTCTCCAGCCCTGTACCATATATTTTAAAAAATAAAGCTGATGTAAAATACATTCTTAGAATTTGCAGTTAGACAGTCATCAGAAGATATTACTTGTTATTTGTAGATGGCTCTGGTTTTATTTTATTTTTTAATTTTTTTTCCATAATTTTATTGATAAACAAATAGCAATGAGACAGCTTCAATTCAAATTGTTAAGACAGTTTCAATAGTTAACACATTGCAAACATTCTTCCTAGTGGTTAATTGCTGTACAAGATGCGGACATGATATCCTATTTACAAACATCATTAGAACAAATTACTCTATTCATTAAGATTTTTTTTTCATAATTTTATTGATAAACAAATAGCAATGACGGCTCTGCTTTTAGCCTGTTCCATGTAGTATTGACTTGATAGTGTAGGGTGTTTTTTTTGAGACAGCTTCTCATGGTGTCCTCTCCATCTGGAAGAGAGCTGTGCTTGCCACACACCCTGTTGTGCACTGCTGGAATCATGAGGGAGCACAAGCCTGAGGCCTGTCCTCAGAGGCTACGACTCATTGCTTTAGGGAACAGCCTGGACACTGGCATTGTCAGAGCAGTTCCAGTCTAGCTGGGCTTGGGACACTGTTGTGTGTGAGCAGTTCCAAGCTGGTCTGCTCATGGAGCCCCTGGACATCGCCTGTTGGTGCCAGAGAGTGTATGTACTTTCCTTGCTCTGGGCTGTGGCCTAGATTTTGGAAAAATTTAAATGCCCCAGTGAGTTTAATGTGCAGGCAAGTTTGGGGTCCTGGAGTTTCTGTGGTAGTTTTCAGCTTTCTTTGTACATTAGAACCACTTCCAGAACTGGGTTTTTGTTGTTGTTTGCTTTCTTTTCCCTTTTGCTTTGAGAAAAGCGTCTCATTAACTTCTGGACTCCAGCAGGCCTTGCCCTTTCCAGTAGTGGGGACTATAGGCAGGCACCGCCAGGTTATCTGAAGATCTTATAAGCCTTTGCTGTGAGGCCTGCACACTCCGATGAGGCAGAATTGGTGGCAGTGGACCCAGGGCTTTGATAGCTCAGTAGAATAATCACTAGTTTCCTAGTGATTCCAGGGTAAAGTCAAAGAAGTGAACTTGCAGTCTCTTCTTCTCTGTAGCTTGCTTGGCCAAGTCCTCTCAGCTTCCCAGTGCAGAGTCCTGGGAATGCGTGGGCAGGGGATTGTGTAGCAGAGGCCCTTCTCCAGGTGGAGATCGTGGGCCTCCTTTCCTAGGCAACATGAAAGACAGCAGAACTAAGAAATCATGGGAAATGATGTAGCCTGCTGTCTAGGTAGTTGGCCACCTGAGTTAAGTTTTGCTTTCCCTGATTGGATTAACTGGTGTAGTTCACTGCATTCTAAAACTAAAAATCAGTTATTGACTGATCGTTCTGATTTAGTATTTCTAGTTCCTACTTTTGTATTCTTTGGCATCAGAAAATGAATTTGCCTTCAAAATCAAAGAATCAGCAAGCAAAATGTAACTGATCTCCTCTTTCTGTACCATGTGTAGCCTGTTTCTCTTTCTTTGCCCTCTAGGGGTACCAGGTGTCAAAGCAGCGCGCTTTGAGGAAGGACTGCAGGTGAAGCACTGCGCCTTGTCCCTTGTGGGAGAGCCTATAATGTACCCAGAAATCAACAGGTTCCTGCAGCTTCTCCACTGCTGTAAAATCTCCAGCTTCCTTGTCACCAACGCTCAGTTCCCTGTGGAAATCAGGTGAGTCGGAGTGGTCCAGTGTGTCGAGCTCGGCGCTCAGGTCTGTGCTTGGCCGCAGTAAAACTGACTGGCTTTTATATATTCTCGGAGTGTGTATTTCCTTACTATGTGCAGATGTGGAGTTTTGAGAGGGGGCGTGGTTTGGCTTGTCTAAATCCACTCTAATGGGAGCATAATCTTAGTAAAAAGAGAAAACAGGCACAAAACATTACTGGGGGATTCAAAAGAAGATGTAACCCCCCTTTTTCTTGTGAGAAACAAGTAACTTTCCAGAGAAATTGTCATTAAATTTAGATGTAAAGCGTGGCTGGAGCTGGGCATGGTGATTCATGTCTATAGTGCCAGTCCTCAGGAGGCTGAGGCAGAACAGTTGCTGAGAGTTTGAGGTCAGTTTGTGCTGCATAGTGAGATCTTGTCTCAAAAAATCAGAAAAAAGGGGGCCAGGGAGATAGCTCAGTAGAATAAGCACCTGCCTGGCAAGTGCGGGGTCCTGAGTTCAATCCCTGGTACTACAAAAATAAAAAATAAAAAATAAATGAAAAAACAAAACATGGCTAGGATTGGTACATAAGCATTTAGAAAACTGTAATTATTGTTTTTTAAAATAAGGAACCTCTTGAGAAAGACATGGTGTTAGGGTATTTGTCATAGTCATTATGTAAATATAAGTCACGTAGACCACAGAGTATGCATAAGAGACTGACGGCTGGAAATCAAACTGGAAAGTTAGGGAACAGACTATAGAATAGACTTCTGGTGCTGTTATTTATTTTATTTTTTTTAAATTTTTGAGTCAGGGTCTTGCTCTGTAATTCAGGCTGTAAGTAGCCCAGGCTAGCCTTGAACTCGAGGCAATCTTTCTGCCTCAGCCTGCTTAGTGCTGGCATTACACACTTGCACCAACATGCCTGGCCCATTGCTATTGTTTAGAAAGCTTGGTTTTTGCCTATGAAGCTCCTAGCAGGGTACAAAATGGGACACAGAGGATGCGGGAATGTGGATAGGAGGTCATTATGTTTGTTTCGATAAGAGCTATGAATGGGAAGCAAGATAATGAGGAATCTTAAAAAAAAAAAAGGCACAGTTGAAGTGTAATAGATAAGATGGGCAAAAGCTTGTGTGTGAGACGGTTGCAGAGGAAGGCTAAGTAATTAAATGAGAATACTAGCCATCCCCAGCCGGAATTGTGTTGGGAGGGAGCAGGTTTGGGAGGTGGGGGGAGATGAGGTGACTCAGAGGGAGTGCTGCCACGTGGCTGTGGTCAGAGGCCAGTTGCTCCGAACCTGGACAGACAGTTTTAAAAATGGAAGGATTAGTTCTTCGAGGAACAATATTGAAAGAAAGGGACGTTGGTGTTTTTGATAGTGCTGGCCTAGAGCATGGTAGACACTCTACAACAGTTATGTCACCAGCGCATTTTTGGATGTTTAAAGCTCCCAGAAGGTCCTGATTTAATGGTTTAGAGATTAGTTATAAAAGATAGGTGGCATGATTTTTAAGTTCTTTTCTGGGCTTAAAAAAAAAGCACGTAAAAAGAATATATGGCCTCATGGTTTGGACACCACGTCTGTGAATAAGGTGGGTGAAAATGCAGTGCCGTGTTTTTATACCCACCTTTTTGTTGGTGGCACTCAGCATCGGTGGTCACCATATTTTTGATCATAGTTTGTACAGACAGAAAAGCACACTTCCAGCCCTGCTTCAGAAAGTGTCAAGAACTATGGGAGAAGTGTGTTCAAGGCCAGAGGGAGTATTTTGGGGGATTCTCGGCAGTGTGTCTTTTACTGTAGTAATTTAAACAAATATTTAACTGTCACTATATGTAAATCATTGTGTCACTTTCTTTTCTATCATCTCCTATGCATGACTGTACACTTCTCTAATATGAGCTAAAGACTCTCTTTATGGCCCAAGAGAAAACAGAAAAATAGTTCTTTAGGTAGAGAGAGCGTTATTTCTGTTAATTAATAAGGACCAAATAGCAGTTGTCTTTGATATCTTTCTTACAGAGAAAAAGAGGCCATAGATGAAGGTCGTACAGAGGTTGTGAACTTCGAAGTTCCCCGATGTTCTCGGTGCCACTGTACGCCGCACATCAGCTCCTACAGTTCAGCTGCTAGGTGATCCTCTTGCAGTCATTTTTAAGGCATTTTCATGATGCTGCCTGGTGGTTGGGTGGCTTATTGTGCTTTTAACTTTTTAAAATTGAGAAACATTTTTTTCCTGCAATTTTTCCCATACTCTGTCATCTTTTGTGGAGCTTTTTGGCTTTGTCACCTGATCTTCCCATGACCCACATGCAGGCATCCTGCCTGGTGGCCTTTTCAGAGTCCTTGTGCCAGGGCGGCTCAGCCTCTCTTCTGTGCAAGGCAAGTGGCTCCTGGGTGGCCGTTCTCTTCCTGCCGGGAGATTTCACAGGAGGGGCCTGAGAGAGCCAGCGTCATGCAGGTCTCTGTTGGTTGCTGGTTGGGAGGGCAACAGGGGAGGCTGTCGCACAGTCTCAGTGCTTTATGCTTGTGTTAACTGAGACCAATTCAAGAAAGTGGGAAGAATGTGTAAGGTGATGCTAGTGACTGGATAAGAGAAAAGCGATTCTCCAGAGAAAAGCCCTCCTGGATGAACTCCAAGTGCTTTTGTAGTGCTCTCTTGATAAGAATGAGACATATATCCACTATCTTGGGCTTGGCCGGTAGCTGCACTGCTCACACTGTTGTTTAGCCCATCGCCCTGCGGATCAGCTGCATCTTGTGGCACCGGCCGCCTCTGCTGGCCTCAGTGTCGCTCGGGTGTGTGGTTAGCTGCTGGGTATCTGGGGTGGCTGGTTTAGGATGGCCTTTCTGGGTCCCGGCATCAATTCATGTGGCCTCCTGCCCTCTGGTGGGGTTCTCTGAACTTGGTTCAGTGGTGGCAGTGTTCAGAGAGCAGCAGGAGGGAGCAAGCCCAGAGCAGAAACATCTTCTGGCTCTGCCCACACCACGTGTGCTCACTGCCACAGCAGGTCTCCTTCATGCGCTTAGAGTCCTGGAGAGGGCGCTCAGAGCTGTAGGGCGAGGGAGCAGGGCCACAGGGAGAGGAGGGGCGCAAGCACATGTAGCCCAGAGGGGCGGTGCTTACTGTGAGGTGTAGTCCTAAATCTGGGGGTGGGTCCAGAGTTTCAGAAAATTAATCAGGAGAAAGTGAAGAGTTGTGCGGTTGCCCCAGAGGTGTGAAGTCCATTTCATCCTCAAACCCAGAGGTCTTAAGCTAGCAGTGAATAAGAGGTAGGTTATTATGATTATGATTATGATGATTATTATTTTTGTATTGTGTTTAAAAGCTTTTATGTTTCATTTTGAGCTAACATTTAAAATCAAGAGGTTTTGCATAAAGTCTGAGCTTTTGGCTTTTGAAAAAAGGATGATATGGCCACCCCTGTCAAGGTGGTGCTCATCGTCCTCGGGAGGCTGTGCTTTTCAGTCTGCTGTGCTCTTCGCACTCCTCCTGTCGCCTCAGCCCTGGACCCCAGGGTCACCTGCCACTTGTCAGAGAAATTGCACTGTGGATTTCTTATAGAACAGAAACCTCTGTCACCATTTCTGTTTCTTTTCTTTTTCTTTTTTTTTTTGTGGAGCCGGGGATTGAACTCAGACCCTTGTGCTTGCCGGGGAAGCACTTATTCCACTGAGCCATCTCCCCGGCCCCTGCTGTCACCATTTCTAACAAAAGAGGAATAATGAAAGGTATACACCAAGTACCACTTGGTTCCAGAAAAATGAAGGAAAGTGCATTACTTTTGAGTAAGGAGATAATCTTCTTGTGTGTGTCATATGCGATCTGAATTTTGCTGTACAGATAACTTTTTTCCCCTCCTAAAAGTGGCTAACGAGCTGGATGTGGTGGTGCAGGCCCTTATCCCAGCACATGGGAGGCTGAAGCAGGAGGACCTCAAGGAGTTTGAGGCCAGCCTGAACTACATAGTGAGACGCCCTCAGGAAGTACCAAAACGAACAAAGAAACATCGCAGAGGTAGAAACTCCACAGCACTGTGAAGTTTTCTCCCTACAAGAGACCCAAGAAAACAAGTTTGTTCTTACCTGTGGGCATTCGAAGTGCTTGTGTGTTGTCTTTTTGAGGGTGTGGGCCAGCTGGACAGGCATTTGTGCACTGATGTTTAGTGCCATCTTCAGTCCGCTTTTACTCTCATTTTATCATAGTTTTCTTACCTACCTTATTTTTTATGTTTCTGTGTTGCTGTGGATGGAACTCAGGGCCTCACACAGGGTAGGCACCCACTGAGCTATCTGTATTCTCAGGCCTATTTTTAAATTGACATTTAAAATATTGTAATTTTTAGTGTGTAGGGAGCAGCGCAAGGAGGAGACACTGGAAGGAGGAGAGCCTGCTGTAGATCTGGGCTCATTCATTCTTTGGACCACACAGTGCAGGCTCAGATTTCTTTACTTCCAGGAAGAAAACAAAAATGATGCCTTGCATCCTGGCGGTTCATTTAGGAGTCTGAAATGAGAGACTTCTTTCCAAGTTGAACATGGCTAATCGAGGAACAGTAACACTTCACGGGCCAAATACTGGAAGTTAAAGTTGCCAGCTCAAAGTAGTACTTCCCGGAGAGTGTGCTGTCGGCAGATCAAGCCTATTGCTTTCTTTTGTGAAAGGCCGGTGTCATGAATTTCAAGAAAGTTCCGTTGAGGCTGCTTTTCCAACCCAAGCTGTGTCTTGATGACACAACAGTGAAGTTTAAATATGGGCTACAGCTGGTCAAGAGAGATGCCATGGCCCGGCACTAGTGTGCAACAGCAGCTTAGGTTGTATTTGGTGCCACCAATGAGGAATCTTTTGCAAGAGCAAAACATGGGGTTAAAGAACTCCAGAGGAAGCAAGTCCTAACTAGCCTTATCAGGAAACAAGGTGGATCTAGCAAACAAAAGAGCTGTAGATTTTCAGGAAGCACAATCCTATGCAAATGACAGCAGTTTATTATTAGTGGAAACTCAGTAAAAAGTCAATGAATGCAAATGAAATATTTGCAGCAATAGCTACATAGTTGCCAAAGAATGAACCACAGACTCCAGGAGCAAATTCTGCGAGAGGAAGAACAGACTTCCCTGAACCTACACAGCCAGCCACACAGAAGTCAGTGTGTAGTAACTAAGCCTCCAGTTTGAACTAGCTGGAGTGGTCTGCTTCGTAAATGTTAATAGCAGTGGAATTGGAGCATTTAGTGGGACTCCCAAAAGACAGGAGGCTTGTGATAGAGTCAAATGTCTAATACAGACTTATTTTAAGTGTTTTGAACTTGATATTTAATAATATGCATGTGTTCCCCTGACTACTGTTTCAGCAACAGAAAGGGAAAGTGAGATCTGAGTCTCCTTGTTTCACTGGACAGTTGGAGGTCTTCATTTCTCATCATCGGAAATAAAGACAAGTGGCTGTCTGGACCCACAGCTAACCGTCGGTCTCTCCAAACTGAAACACTAGTCATGCGTGAAAAAATCAGAAATGATTAATTTGGCCTTTCTGAAAAACATTTTCAGAAAGATTGTAAATATATTTATGCTTAGCTAAAGTATTCAGACAAACTTTCTTCTGTTATCTAAGGTGTACATTCTACCTTTTAGTAAGTCAACTACAAGAAAACAGTCCCACATCTCCAGGAAGAAAAGAAATATTAGTAGCATGTAGCTTATATCCTGTCTTACTGTTTTTCTAAATGGGCTAAAGAAGTCAAATAGAATATGAAAACTAATAAAGGCATTTTAATGAATAATGTCCCCTTTATGTGAGCTCTTCAAAAAATGAAGCAAACCAGGTATCAAACTTACTTTTTAAATCACTGCAGGCCACTGCAGAGGTCTTGCTTGGGTGCAGAGAAGAGGCTTTTGTTCCCTTTGGATGTCATACAGTCAGTGCACTCACAGTTATGTACATTGATACGTGATTGATTTAAATTTTACCTCCAGCTGTAGTGTAAATAGGGCACTACATTGTAGCCTCCATGTATTTTTTTTCTGTAATATTTAAGAGTTGCTTGAAAGTACTTGAAATGTACAGTTACTAAAACAGCTCATTCTTTCTCTCATGCTTCGAAAGAAGGGGCTTCAGCTCCTGCATGGCCAGAATCATAAGAAGCAATGTATCTGTAATGTATAACATAGTTATTACAGCATTAGTAACAATCTTGCGGTCTTGCTTTTCAGTCTACTTTATTTTGATAAGTTTGTATATTGCACTGATTTTTAGGTATTTTCATGATATGAGATCTATGTCAGATGATTTAGTGCATTTAAGTGTGGAACTCTCGGCAGACCTCTTGTACATTTTACAGTAATTCACAATTAGCAAACAGTCCACTAGTGTTTAGTTTTATATTGAAGTGCTCAGGTTGGAATAAAGAGGTAAAAAGGTGAAAAAAAATAGTAGTTTTTCTGGTTGTTCTTACAAATGCTATTTATTATAAGAAGATAGCACTGTGTTTTTGTTTTGAGGTACTAGGGATCGAACTCAGGACTTTGAACTTGCCAAGAAGGTACTTATTGCTGCTGAGCTATCTCCCTGGCTCAGTAGCGCTGTGTTTGACATTTGACTGTGGCTCGATTCACGTTTCACCTCTCATGTCCCCTTGCCTTGTCTGATGTATTCCAGGATATATTAACTTTTGAGCGGTTTTTTCATTGAAGCTGCCAGTAAGCTTCATTCTTTCTTTTCCTGTTTTCATTTTTATTTTTCTTTTACTTGATTCATGTTTGGTTTTCTTTTTGCTAAGGCCTTCACTGTGTGTTAGAGAACCTCTATAAATTGCGAGATTGCACATAGTAGATGATTAGTAAATGAAGAGACTGATGAATTTTAACAAAAAGTTTTGTTGTATGTGTGAGTTCAAAAGAATTTATGGTAAACAGCTACACTGAAATGAATGTAGATTCTAAATACCATTTTTTTAAATGGTTAGTACATTGTGTATTGTTATTGCCAAAGTAGTTTCTCATATTACAAGATATAGGCAAGAAATAATAAGCAAATAACATAGGTACAAACCTCTTTTTTTTTTTTTTAAGTCAACA
>NW_004524611.1:7538993-7576554 GCF_000260255.1 Octodon degus
TTGAACCCTTTGTGTCTCTCTGGCAAGGTGTTCTGCTCCTGAATCAGCTGGGTGGGTCTTGCCTCTAGCCTCTTTGCAGGGAGTTCTGCTGAAGGGTTCCCTGCTGGGCCTGCATGCAGCCTGGGTCAAATGAGGATCCCCAGTCCCCAGGTCGTCTCACTCACTCGCTGGGCCTGCGCTCTGGGTCTGTTCAGGATCCGGCCGCCTCGGTCATCTCACTCACTCTCCGGGCCTGCGCTCTGGGTCTGTCTTGGCCATTATTTTGTTTGTAGCGGACATGTTAAGTTGAAATACAATTGTCCCTTGATATCTTTGGGGAGTTGTTCCCAGGACCTCCTACAGATACTAACAATCATGGACACTTAAGTCTCTTGTATAAAATGGTGTGGTATTTGCATATAACCCACTTTTTTTTCCATGTACCTTACATCTTTTTCGTTAGTTAACATGTCTAAGAGGATGTATATACTGTGCAAATAATTGCTATATTATATTGTTTAGGGAATAGTGACAAGCCCAGAAGCCCTGTATATTTCAGTACGAGTTTCTTTTCTAGTGTATTTCTAGCTAAGGTGGTTGAATCTCACGACAGAAGCCACAGATCACAACCTGTAATTACAGAGGGCTGACGTCATAGTCTTCTCTTGTGTCTGAGAACCAGTGGAGTGCTGTTCAGTGGCTCAAAAAAGAACCAAGTTTTTTTTTTAAACTATGGAAATTAGTCAAAGGCATACAGCAGTCTGAGGAGCACTTATTCAAGAAAAATGGCTGCATCTCGGTAAGAATAGTGAGCTTCAGGCTGTTCATATACCTACCATTGCAACCTCTCCAGAGTCGCAGTAAACCTGGTAGCCTGGCAGCCATGGCAGTTGGCCTTATTAGAAGTGACTTAGGTTTGATTGGCTCAAAAGCCCTTGTTGGAGGAATTACTCATAAACAATTCAGGTTTTGCTTAACTTCACAGCTTCTTGAGGTGCAATAACAGGGCAAAGAAAAACCTGATCAAAAAAATTTTTTTAAAGGAAAAGCCAGGAAATGTGATTCCCATAGGGACTTTGAAAAGTGTCCCCATGCTCCTGGAATCTAGAATAGCACCCATGCGTTGGGGCTGTGGGCTGCCATGAAGTGAGAAGCTCAGATGTGGTTCCCTCTTGCCTGAGCACACAGCAAGAGGACCTGAAGCAGAGGTGGAAGCTTCCTGTGGAGTGTGACGGCCTGGCCACACACACACACACACACACACATACACACCCCGGTCGACTGAGGCTGCCAGATGGATGGCATTTATTTAAGGATATCTCTGATTATCAGCTGACCACTGAGTAATTAAAAAGCCTTTGGTGGCTCCATACAGCCAAGAAGACAGAATTAACTCAGCAGCAACTGAAACAGCAACAAGCAAAACCAGAAAGTCTTCTGTGTTGTGCTAGTCACTCTCTCATGGCTGGAGCGTGGTACCTGACACGAGGAACCTACAGGAGAGGTTTCTCTTGGGTCGCAGACTCAGAAGTTCCAGCCCAGAGTCATCTGGCTCCAAGGCAGGACAGCATGGTGGAAGGGGCTGGCGGAAGGGAGCTGACCACATCGTGGCGGTCAGGAAGCGGAGAGAGAAGGGAGGAGCATAGCAGGGAGAGGCCCCTCCGGTCACACCCAGTGACCGCCTCCTAGTAGCAAATCAGCTCTAGTGGTTCCATGAACTCACTCTTCACCTTCCGAAATCCCCACCTCTGAACACATGAGGCTTTGGGGGATGTCTAAATCCAAATAGTGCGCTGAGAGGTATTTCATTGCTGTTGACTTGTAATAGTATTTAAAGTGTTTAAAAATGTCCAGTTTTTATGAAAAAGATTACAAAATATACAAAGAAACCAGAGCGTATGACCCATACACAGAAGGAAGCAGCTCATAGGAACTGGCCCCGAGGAAGATGAGCTGTTGGACTTAATAGACAAAGACTTTAACTATTTTACAATTTGTTCAAAGAACCTGTGGAAAGTGTTTCCAAAGAATCAAAGAAAAGCCTGAGAAGGATGAGTCACCTAGTAACACAGGGGTAAGTAAATATCAAAGAGAAATCACAAAGTACATTCATACCATGTCATCCTTTGCAGTTATAAAAATAATTTTAAAAAGTGAAAAAGCTGTGTCTTGATAGAGGGTGAATTTCAAGAGTTTCCTGCTCACAGTGTCTTATCCTTTGTGCCCTAGTCTCTCCAGATTATTTTTCCCTGAGACAGGCTCTGTATGTCGTTGAGGCCAGCTTTGAACTCACTATGCAGCCCACACTGGCCTTGAACTCACAGTGATTCTCCTGGCTCAGCCTTTGAAGTGCTGGGATTGCAGGTGTGTGCCACCACGCCTGGCTTGTTTCCAGGTTTTAAAAAGGCAGTACAGCACGCACAGTCTATTGTATGCAGTGCCTGCAGCGCCCTATGCTACACGTGCAATTAGTTCATACCAATTGGAATGCTTATTCATAGCAATGGAAAATTAAGAATCAAAAGGGCCCCACAGTAAGTCTGATTTTACATCCGCTGATTTTGCCTTTAAACTTAGAATAAAACCTTTTGAGTTGTGGAGGGTTTGGATTTTGGAAGAGTGGGTGAGTTTTTATCGGACAGGTAAGAAGTGGAGGAGAAAAGCCAGGTGTAGAACAGAGCAGTACACTGCTGTTTGAAGTCATTCCTCAGCCTGACACCTCTTCATTCTCTAAAGCACTGGATCCCTGTGTCACTGGCTGCTTAGGCTTTGCGGGGGGCGGGGTGGGGAGTGTGGGGAGATGGATCTTGTTATGTAATTTAGGCTGGCCTTGAACTCTGTAGCCCAGGCTTGGCTCAAATTTACAGTGATCCTCCTGCCTTAGCTGTCTGAGTGTGCTGGGATTACAGGTGCCTGCCACCACACCCCACTAGGCTGTTTAGATCTTGAATCAGCCAAGCCTGACTGCCCTGTCAGTGCACAGAACCTGGCTGCAGGATGCTCCTGGTCCCGTTTGCTGTGTTAGAGCCCAGGGGATGGTGGCCGTTCCTTTATCCTGGAGCAGCTCTGAGCTCTGAGCCTTTGCCTGTGCTTCTTTGGTCATCTGAAAAATGATCTCACTCCCTTCTTTGTGACACTGTATCCCTCAAAGGTCAGTATGGCTTTCCTCCTCCTACTAGATCTTTCATAATTTTCAAAAATCACCTTCATCATTTTCTTAGTGCTGGCACTGCTGGACACTTGGGTCCCATCCTTCCTGAGCCTGCATGCTGCAGGCATGGGTTGGATGAGAACATAGCTTGTGAAGGGAAACCAACCGAGTTTAGCATTTCTTCCCAAAGGCCCCTCGTTTGAGTTTCTTTTAGGGCTGCAGTCGTACCCTGTGGTTCATGAGTCGACCATGCCTTCTCGTTTTCATTAGATGTGATGCTGTTGGTTACCGTGGGTTGCAGTGATTGGGCTACTGAGCCATGCTGTGAATTGTGCCGGTGTGGTGTAGGCTCAGTGTGGTGCAGGGTCAGGAAAGCAGGCCATGGACTCTGGGAGACTTGGGCCTTGTGGTGCTGCGTGGGCGTGCACAAGCTTCTTAGCTCCTTTAACCTTGGCTTCGTCTTGAAAATGGGCCTACGCAGCAGCTCTCTGCTTTTTCTGCAAGGATGCAGGGACCCGAAGAGAACGATGAGTAGGCCGCACGCTGTGCCCAGGCGCGATACCCGTCCTAGCGCATGCCAAATTCTTTTCTCCTCCTCTGTGCTTCTCCCCCCTCATCTTCAATTATTTTAGCCTGCTCTGACAGCCCTAGAGTACCTTAGAGATTTGAGTTTTAATAACATTAGATGTTTGGACCACTCTGGTTATTTTATTTTTTGTATTAATGGAAAACTCACCCTTCCTATTTACTTGGATTTCTTACAAACATAAAATTTCTCCTTTCTCCTTTCTGCAGATACTATTAAGGCTCATTCTACATACCAAGCTATATCCCTTGGAGAATAGAAGGAAGTTTAACAGTCTCCATAGAAAGGAAAAGATGGAAAAGGATTTTTTTAATCAGCAATCAGAGCATTTCTACATAGGATCATTCTTGACTCATTTAAAATTGAGATAAAAGTTCATGGCATAATCACATCAGTAGTTTTTGGACATTTTTACTGGGGATTGGGTTTAAGGTTGTATGTCCCAAATATTGTCCTTTTTAATTGTTCTTAGCAGAGATGTGAGAGTCTCAGACACAAGGATTATTGTGGTGACTGTAATGATACAGCATTCTCTTGCCTTTTGGAAAGTAAAGTGGTGCAGTCTCCGTGCAGAGACCGGTGAATGACCATGCTGGGAACCTGGTTGCCTGTCTTGGTGCATAGGTGCCAGGACTAAGGAGAAATGAGATCTCTGAGGCTTAGAAAGACCCCCAAGATCCCGCCACTGCTGTACAGCCCTTCAGAAATGAGTTCTAGAATTCTAGGGACCTTTCCTCTTTTCTGTCCTCTCTCTGCTTCCTGACAGAAGAGCTGTAGACCTCCTTGATTGCAAGTTCTGAGACATTTCGTATTGATTAGAATTCCTTATTAGTGCTGTCACGTCCAGGGCTGCTGCTGCTGCTGCTGCTGCTTCTTTTTCTTCTTCTTCTTTTTTTTTTTTTTCTGTAAAAATAACATTTGTAAAAGAAGTATGGCCTATGGGATTTACTGCTCGTCATCTTAAGTAGTGACGAAGGCATAGTGAAGAGGCCAGGCTCAGGAAGATGTATACCAGGTCCTACAAGTCTCAAAGGTTGAGAGTGAGCAGGAAACACACAAGCAACTGTGTTTGGTATCAGGTAAGACAGCATAGCTTGGCTGTTATTGAAGAGGTGTCCAGCATGGGGAGCAATGAGATAGAGGCTGCCCGCATAAGTGCTGCTGCTTGGCACGTTCAGTGCTCAGTGCCAGCTAGGCAGTGACACGCTGCAGAGCCTGTAAGGGGTCCCTTGCATATCAGTATTGTATAGGGGTTAAAGTGATTGGAATTGGCCTCAGTTTTCATCACCTCTCTCCTTTTGCTCAGAGCTTCCTCACTTTTAACAACTTGGGTCTAGGCACTTCTTATTTTTTGTATGTTACTAAACCAGATCATTGCAAATATTTGTTTGGGCGACATCACTTTAAAAGTTTTGCCTGCCTTAGTCAACAGTATCCACTATAGGGCTGGGGAGATGGCTCATAGAATAAGCGCTTGCCTGGCAAGCACAAGGGCCTGAGTTCAATTCCTGGTTCTGCAAAAAAACCCCAAAAAACCAAAACCAAACAAACAAAAAACCCAAAGAAAAAACAGTATTCAGTATAAGGTATCCTTAAGTATCTGCCTATGAGGATGGGTAAAAAGCCAGCCTTCCCCGGTCTTATGTGACTTGATAAGGTCATGATCGATAAGGTCGATACTGATAGATGTGAAAAGCACACAGACCACTTTAAAATAGTGGATTTTGTGACAAGTGGGTTATTTCTGCCTTTCAAAATGCATGGACTTTAAAACAAAAGTAATGTAGACAACATTCTAGAGGTAAATGTGGACTATTGTAGAAGAATTGTAGAAAATTAATTGTGGGAGAATTTGGTAAGAGGATCATTGAGAAGGGATTTCTTTCTTCTGCTCCTAACTATACTGAAGACAAGAGTTTATGGAACCCACCCAAAAGGAGATGGGGAGAGGCTTTGGAAGACATGCGGTCTAGGTGTACAGCATGACTTGCAGAATACCTAATCGATATGGATGAGATTAGGCTTTGAGAGAAGTGTGGACTGAGTGTGTGCAAGGAGAGTGGGGCAGAGACAGCAGCCAGTGCTCTCCCGTTGCTCTCCAGCGCTGCTTGGAACTTCCTGGTGGGCCCTTGCTTGCTCGCACATACTTGAGTCCCATCCCGCTTCTGGCACCTACACAATTTGGAGGTCTCGGTTGTGGAAACTTGGGGCGCACAGTTCATGAGGAAAGCTGGCCTGAGAGCTCTTCCACCTGGCAGGCAATGTTGCCAGGCTAAAGTGAGACTTAACTTTGTTTGTTTTCCATTAAAACCTAGTTTTAGAAAAAGTTACTGATTGCAAGTAATTTATGTTTTCAATGTATTAGGGGTGGTGTCCAGTCATTCAAAATAAATAACCAGGGAGTCTCTTTATCACTTCATTCCGTCATCACTTCAGTCTTCTGGGCCAAGCTGAAGTCTTTGAACCCAAAGAAATGTTTAGTCACCATGCCGATTAGAGATTGTAAATCCTACGTCATGACAAGCCTAGGTAGGCATGAATTTCTTTTCTTCTTTTTAATTACCCAGAAATCTGAGGCCAGTTACTCAGCTGTATGTCAGTGTGGATGCCAGCACCAAAGACAGTCTGAAGAGAATCGACCGCCCGCTCTTCAAGGACTTCTGGCAAAGATTTCTGGACAGCTTAAAGGCCTTAGCAGCAAAGGTAAGAACTGTGGTATCTTTAACAATAAATAAAATAAGGGGTTGGTGAGATGGCTCAGTGGTCTAAAGCACCTACTTAGAACAAGCTAAGCTCAAGCAAAGCACAGAGACCTCAGTTCAATCCCCAGCACCACATGCTGGCCCGCCCGCCCCCTGGTGGGCTGAGCTGACCACACACTAAATAAATAAATAAGTAAATAAATAAATAAATAAATATTAAAAAAAAACAATAAATAAAATAAGAAAAAAAGAACAGAGAAGCATTTTCTCCTCTTTTTATAAACAAAGAGTAAATAAAATTTTTAGCTTTTTGAGCCTTCTTCTTTTTTTGTTTTTTTGAGACAGGCTCTTACTATGTAGTTCAGATGGGGCTTGGACTCATTAGTCCAGGCTGACTTCCAACTCATGTGATCTTCCTGCCTCAGCCTCACAAGCGTGGGGGTTACAGGTGTGTGCCATCACATTCAGCTCGAGACTTCCTTCCTTGAGGAATATGAACATTTAGTTCACTTAGCAGATTCATTGATGCAGTCTGAGAGGCCGCATGTTGAACATCCCAGGTGGCATTAGATGTACAGCCAGATTCAAGAGTCGCTGTCCCAGAAGACGGCCTTTCCTGTCCTTCGTGAAGCTCAGACTCTGACATTCCAAACCCACCCCTGCCTGGCCTCAGTGTCGATCACCAGACCTGGTGGCTGCTGTGGCCCAGGTTGTGCTCTTCTGCTTTTGCTTCCCTTCTGATGCACACTCGCAGTTTCTTCTGTATCCCTGGGAACCCTCTCCTGGGATCGTGGAAGTCCTTTCCTTTTCATTCGGTAGCTGTCCTGTGCATCCTCCTGGCTCAGCTTCGTGTTGCCTCCATGTGCAGACCTTTCCGGCTGCAGTTACCTGCGTTTTTATTGTTGCGAGTTCTAGATCTATAAAGTTTTTTCTCTCTTGTTTTATCCTAGGCATTCTCTTCTAAATTGGATTCCTTGCCCATGCGTGAATTCTGTAGTGTTTAGCACAGTACAATTTATGGCTTTAATAATTTTCTATTTTAATGAATGAATGAATGGAAACTTAATAGAGTTTAGTATTAATGTATGCATTTTCTGGCTATTAATTTTTTCATGCTCTTTTAGGTCTGAGAAGTTAAATTGAGGCCTTTTTTGATTATTAATACTGATGTTGTTTTAAAATCTAGAAAGAGGTTTTTCACCTATCCTGGATTATACAAAGCTAGAGGCCTAAGTGCTTGTTGGGCTCTCAAAGAGGCCCTGTCTAGTCTGTGCCCTCAGCTGTGTCCTCTTCCCTGGTGACTAGGACAGGAAAGGCAGAGTTCAGAATCAGTGTTTAGCTGAGACTCAGCATCAGGCCCGCAGACCCTGAGACCCATCTGAGATTGTTGTTTAGGGTGGGTTTTGAGTCAGAGCATGGATAATACCTAGCAGGCATTAGCAGACTACCTTCATGACTTTTGTCTTTGGCCAGAATTTCCCACAAAGGAACTTCTCACCTTGAAGTCACCTGCTTTGAGTGTTCCCTGCTAACTGCTCTAGGCTGCATTGTTGGTAGTGATCCAGTGACAGCAAGTTCTTCAATGTTCTCTAACACAGGAGCATTTTAAACAGAACTTCACTACTCCAGGTGGAAAAGGTGCCTTGGCCATTTGCTACTCGCTCACAGTTTAGGGCAGTTGCTTTCTAAGCATTTTGTAGTAGAGTTACTGTGTTTTATTCTTGTATTGTTTATGTTGCCATTTAAGAAAGGTTGGTAGTGGTAGTTAGAAGCTGCTCTTAAAAGGTTTTCTTTAAGTCAAGGTGTTATTTTCTTCAGCATAGTTGATAAGAGGATTGCTGTGAGGTTGAGGCCAGCCTGGACTCCAGGAGTTCAAGGCCAGCCTGAACTATAGATTGAGACCTTGTCTTTAAACAGAAAAGACCAAAAAAAAAAAAAAAAAAAAAAAGATGGGGTTGTTTTGTTGCCTTTAGCACTCACAAAGTAGCCATGTATATTGTAGCTATATTTATTAGCTATAAAAATATTACTAAATCTGATATCATTTGATTTTTAAGCTGAAGTGCTTTCTTAAATAATGAGTGCATCCATACTGTTATCTTGTATTACTTGCTTGGGCATTTTAGTATACCTGAGCAAGGCATGGTAGTAGGACAGAAAATGTTTTCAATCTTACAAACAAGGAAATTTAATTTATCCCCCAATTTTGCATCTATTTATTTATGCTAGTGCTGTCCAAAGTAGAAGGTAGAGCATTTTGTTTATTGACTCTTGGCAGTCACAGTGTTTACATCTCTGATCTTTATCCTTTGTAGATGAAGAGAAGAATGTGTTGGTACTTGAGTATGTGAGCGAAAAAACAATCCTGTCAAGATAACAGGGCAAAAATGTGTTAGCTTCTCCTTCTGTCTGCGATGGTTGCTCACTCACCGGTGTGTTAGGAGGAGCAATCCTCCCTGTGCAAGGCCGCACTGCCTGCCGTCAGCAGCACACCTACGGCCGCAGTGTGCCCGTGTGCGTTTCTGCTGGCTCATAATTATGCCGAAGTCAAGACCCGGCAGGAAATTGAGGCACTTAATCCTTCCCACGTTCAAGCAGCAGCACTGACATTCTTGAACCCTCACATTTAAAAAGGAAAAGACAAACATAATTACCTGTGTTCATGTTTTTGGATATCAAAAACAAGCGTTGCCTTCTTTCTACAAATGTTAGGGTGCTCTGACCGCACCTCGCTGTCGTTCACGCGTCGAGGAGGGCTGAGTTCTGTACCCAGGAGCTGCACAGGCTGGTGCTTACGTGTGGCCCACAATTTGCTGCTATGAAGCAGGTATTTAATATTTGACCTTCTCATGTCTGATTATAAAAATATCTGCAGATTATGAAAATGTTGGAAAGTAGAGAGACATGAAGTAATAAGGAAAGAAATTATCTATAAATCTAGCCTTGAGATGGTAACCATTGACATTTGAGGTACTCCGATATGATCCCTCTTTTGGGACTAGAAAAGGTATTGCTTCGTATTCATGATTCAGTTTTTTGTTGTTGTTGCGTAGCCTCATGCCAACCACATTGTCCCATGCTATTAAGTCTCTCTGTGGTGGTCACTTTTAAGGTATTGTCATCTTCTGTCTTCCTGGTTTTCTACTTTGGGCCAGTAACAGGGAGCAGCCGGAGTGTGTGATGCTGTTGAGCTCCTGTCCCCACCCAGGGGCCTTGGTGACCCGTGCTAAGTGCTTGGGCAGGAGGCCAGCACCTCTGCTCTTCTCGGTGCAGTGTGCACAGCTGTCATGTGTGCGTGCTGGTCCACTCGGGGCAGCCAGAGACGGCCTGGGCTCTCTCACTGGCAGTACGGCTGCTGTCGTAACAGAGAGACATTTGAAACAAGGTACAGAAAGTAGTGGCGCTTTGAGGACTCCGCAGTACCCAGAGGTCAGTGGAACATCACGCTTCCTCCCCTCATTTCAGGGTGAGCTTTCTGTCCCCCTTGCTCTCACGGGCTCCTCTGCTTGTCTGTGGGTTTGGTGATTTCCTGTCTCAGCGCGAGTCTGTTCATGAGCCTCAGCCCATCGTGCTGGTCTGCAAAGCTGCTACATGTGTAGCTATATATCTATGTCTATATCTAATTTATATATAAATATATAAGTAATGTATATTAATATATATTAATTTGACACAATACTGGGTTACACTGTGGCATTTTCTTAGATGTGTATAGTAGGTTTTGATGGTATCTATTCCTAATAGCCTCTGATATGCTCATCCTCCTGATTCTTTTCCTCATGTTTAATAGTTTGCTCTCTATTTTTATGTCTCTGTCTGTCTGTCTGTCTGTCTGTCTCTCTCTCTCTCTCTCTTTTTCTTTCTTTCTTTCTTAGATTTCACATGTTAAAGAAAACACAACCCTTGTCTGAGTCTGGCTTAGTGCGATAGTCTCCAATTCTATCCATTTTGCTAAATGGATAGAGAATTACTTTTTTTTTTTTTTTTTGGTGGAACCAGGGATTGAACTCAGGCCCTTGTGCTTGTCAGGGCTGCGCTTATTCCACTGAGCCATCTCCCTGGCCCCTCCTAAATGGATAGAAACCGCATAATTGCGTTCTTCTTTATGGCTGAATAACACCCCATTATGTATGCATACACCACATTTTCTTTATCTGTTCACCTACTGATGGCATTTAAGCTGGCTTGTATCTGGGTGTATGGATCGTGTTGCAGTGCACATGCTCAGTAGGTATCTCTACGGGGTGCTGACCTTAATTACCAGTTAATCCAGATTTATACTAAGGAATGATACAGCAAAGCCTTATGGTAATTCTGTTGTTAGTTTGATTTTTTTAAATGTTAAAGAGAGAAAAAAGATAAACATAACTTTTTGGGTTTTCCAGTGTGGCAGAGAAGCAGAAGCAAAAGAGATGGGTGGGCTGTATTGACTCTGAGGACGTGGGGAGGGCTGCAGGGAGATGGGGGATCCTCCGGCCTGAGAGAGGAAGGCAGAGATTTTACGGACTTGCTAGGGGTGGAGTTTAGGGGCAGTTGCAGTGACGCGTAAAGAGCTGACTGGGGTCTCCCTTGTGGCACAGGAAAGGTAAAAGAAACTTGTGTTCAGGGCTGGGTAGGGGTCAGGTGGAGGGGGTCCCTGGGAAGATAAGCTGTTGTTTTTGGGATTCAGCCAAGTTGAACTAGGGCCATAATAATTTAGCAGTTTATACTCGGGCCAGAGTGTATCAGTAGCAATGATACCAGGTTTCAAAACAGGTTAGTAGGACAGTTACAATAGTTGATAAGTACCTTGTGTATTCTTGTTTTCCTAGTAGTTATTCAGAGTAGAAGATATAGGTGCTATATCTCGTCTATACAATATTAACGGGGCTGGAGAGACAGCTCAGTGATCTAAGTGCCTGTTTGGCAAGTGCAAGGACCTAGTTCAATCCCCAGTACTGCATGCTGGTCCTAGAACCCCAAGACTCACTGTGCTGACCACTGACACCGGGCGTAGTGGCACATGCCTGTAATCCCAGTGCTGGGGAGTCTTGAGACAGGAGGATCACTACGAGTCCAGGCTGCATAGCTAGACCCTGTACCAAATAAACAAACAAAAAACCAATTTTTTTTGAAAATTGAAAAAAAAATACAATATGAGCACAAAATTTTCATTTCACTGAATTAAGAGAAACTAGCTGTGTAACTTTCTTAACTATCTTGCATATATCTTTTTTCTCTTTCCTTTTTTTTCCTTTCTTCCTTTCCCCTTTCCCCCATCACATTTTGTCGTTTCTTGTGAACAGTTTCTGAGATGTCCCCTTACCAATTTCCACAGTAATCCCAAACTTAATCCCAAGCTCTTCTGACTCACACTCCTACTCCAGTGTAGCAGCGTTCCTTTTCTTCCTGTGTGCTCATCAACATTTCTTGTTGTTTGCTTGTTTCTATGCAGCACTGGGGATTGAATTTCAGGCCATCTCAATGAGATACATCCCCAACCCTTTTATTACTTTTTTATTTTGAGACAGGGTCTCATTAAGTCCCTAAATTGCCCAGGCTGAGCTTGAACTGGGAATCTTCCTGTCTCAGACTTTCAGAGTGCTGGGGTAACAAGTGTGCACCACAGCACTCTGTTTTTGCAGTCTTTATGATTGCCATTTTAACTGGGATGAGACAGAAGCTCAGCATTGTTTTGATTTGTGTTTCCCTGGTAGCTAGTGATGATGTACTGTATTTTTTCATATAAAGTACTTACTATTTATATTTTGTCTTTTGAGAGGTGTCTGTTCAGTTTGTTTGCCCATGTTTGATTGGATTATTTTTGAGTTAAGTTTTTTGAGTTCCTCACACATTTCTGGAATAATGGTTGGCAAAGATTCTCCCCCATTCCATAGGTTGTCTTTTCACTAGTAATGGTTTCCTTTGCTGAGCAGAAGATTTTTAAGTTGGTGCAGTCCCTTCGGCCCATTATTGTGGTTATTTCCTGAGCTCTTGGAGTCCTGTGAGGAAGTCTGTATGCCTCTGGCTTCAGGTGTTTCTGCTGTGCTTACTTCTAGCAATTTCAAAAGTTTGAGGTGTTTGTTTGTTTGTTTGTTTATTTATTTATTTTTGAGACAGGGTATCACTATGTAGCCCAGACTGGCCTTGGACTCACACTGATCTTTCTGCTTCAGCCTCCCGATTGCTGGGGTTACAGGTACGCACCACCACACCAGCTATGTTTCAGGTCTTACACTTAGATCTGTGATCCATTTTGAGCTGATGTTTGAATAGTATGAGACATGGCGACCTAGGTTCAATCCTCCTCATGTGGATGGCCAGTTTTCCCAGCGCCATTTGATAAAGAGGCTGCCTTTCGTCCACCAAGGCAGTTTTTGGCCCCTTTCTCAAGAATCAGGTGGCTGTAGCTGTGGTCATTTTTTTCTTTCTGTTATGTTCTGTTCTGCTGGTCTACTTGTCTCTCTCTCTCCCTTTTTTTTTCTTTGAAACTTTCTTTTATTTATTGTGACAGAAAAGAATTTGTAAAATATCATTAAATTCTATTTGCTATACAATAAACATCTATTTCCAAGTAAGGGATACACACCATAGTGGAGTAACAATTTTAATGTATAAAATAGTCCTAGTTTTTACTGTAAGATTTGGACAAAATACAAAACATCTTTGCAATAAAATTGAGAAGGTAAATTAAATAGCTTATAGGATTTCAGAAATGTCTCCTGAAAATAATGACGATGCTCACGAACTAGCGCTAGGAAGGAACATCATGCCAATAGACAACATGGCTTCCTCCACATCAAACTGCCACCGACTAATGACAGGGATGTATGACACCTAAGAAAAAGTATGCTCTTCAGAAGGAATGGCAAGAGAAGACAATTTATAAACAAACCCCTCCCAAAGTCCTGAAGAGCTTTTCAGAGGATCACAGTCGTGAAGATCATTTCTAAGACGTGTTGTCTCTTTTGATGCCGGTTCCATGCTGCTTTTGTTACTGAGGGTCTGTGGTATGTTTTGAAGTTGAGTGTTGTCAGATCTTCAATTATTGTTCTTTTTGCCCTGGATTACTTTTGCTGTTCTAAGTGTTTTACATACAAATTTTCAGATTTTTTTCTAGTTCTTTGAAGAATATTATTGGTATTTTGATGGGGATTGCATTGAATCTGTAGGTTGCTTTTGGTAATAGGACCACTACCTTGCTGATCCGTGAATATGTCTGGTTTCAATTTCTTTCTTTGATGTTCTAAAATTTTCACTGCAGAGTTCTTTCATCCTTGATTCCTAGGTATTTTATTTTTGAGGCTATTATAAGTGGGATTGCTTTTTGTATTTCATCCAGTTCATTATTATTGTAAAAAAGCTACTGAGTTTTGTATGCTGATTTTTTATTCTACTACTTTTTGCTGACTTTAAAAAAATCAACTCTGAGAGTCTTGTGAAGCCTTTACAGTCGTCTAAGTATGGGATCATAGCATGCACAATCACGAATAATTTGACTTCTTTCTTTCTTATTTATAACCTTTTCCCTTCTGGTACAATATTATACAGGAGTGGTGAGTACAGATATTCTTTTCTTGGTCCTGATTTTAGAGAGGATGCTTTATGTTTTACCCCATCGGTGTAGCATTGGCTGTAGATTTGTCATAACAGCCTTTGGGTGTGTGGGTTTGTGCACAGAACCAGGGGTTGAACTCAAGCCCTTGCGCTTGCCAGGGAAGTGCTTATTCCACTGACCATCTCCCCGGCCCCATAGCCTTTTATTATATTGATGAAAAATCTTTCCATTTGTAGTTTGTTCAGAGCTTTTGTCATGAAAGAGATGTTGAATTTTGTTGAAGGCTTTTTTTGTATTGTTTAATCATAGGCTATTACCCTTGATTCTGTTTATATGGTATATTACTATGTGAGTTGATAATGTGTGTGTTGAACCACTCTTGCATCCCTGGAAGGAAACCAGTGTGATCATAGTGTATAGTCTTTTTAATGTATTGTTGAATTTGTTTTGAGAGAATTTCATTAAGGAGTTTTGTTTTGGTGTTCAAGGATATTGATATATAGCAGTTTAAGGCTTTTGTTAATACAGACAGCCCCACTGCAGCATGTGTGCCACAGATTCGCCACCACTGGTCTCTTGTTCTTTCTTTTTGCTGTGTCCTTATACTGCCCTTGTAGAATGGGCTTGGAAGTATTCCTTTATTTTATTTCACTAACAGTTGGGGAACTTTGATGTTCTTTACAGTGAATTCATCTGGCCCTATGTTTTTAGTGTCTTATTCTTACTTTATTAAGGCTTTGCTTGGCCCTTTATCTTATGCCACTCTTGGCACCCTTCCCAGAATAAGAGGCCTGCCAAGGTCTTCGGCACCACCCAGCTTGAGTCCAGTGCCATGTTGCCTGCTCTTTTTGGCTAGTGTGGTATTTTGATTTTAGCCACTTCTGAAATCAGAAGACTTTGGTGCTTTACCTTTTTAGCAGTGGCATCCAAAGCCACTGTCTGCAAGATGGGTATTTCTCTCTAGTCCCCGGAAGTTCCCTAGTAATGAGATTTCCTCCAGACCTGACTTCTACCTGAACTCGTTTTAGGGAAATGTGAATGTATTGCCTACTAGGTTCATATCAAGGAATCAGATGTCTAGTAGTTAATTGCTTGGATCGGTAGAGACGGACTGTAAATTTGTAGATTTGAAAGTCATCTCTTTAGCATTAGATTATGGTAGAAGGTCATATAATGATAGAATTACCCAATAAATGCCTAAAGAAGACCAAAAAAGAAGCTGCATGGAAGGAAAATGTTAGTGTTCTCAAGTTAAAGGCATGTAGAGAGACTGTGAAGAATTTGAGGAAGATGTTGCTTCAGTTCTATGCAGGCCTGTGGTATATTGCGTATAATTCAGGAAGAACCATTAATTTCCAGAAAGATAATGAAGTAGAGGTCAAGGTAGGATGAAAAAGAAGCTTGATTTGCCAGTTGGGGTTTTTTGATACTGGGAATTGAACTCATAACCTCAGGCTAGCTAAGCAGGCAATGTGCCACTGAACTTTATCCCCAAGAAAACTGCCCCCCCCCCCTTTGGGTACCGGGACTCAAACTCATGACAGTGCTTGTTTTTTTTTTTTTTTAATAAATGCATTTGGTACAGGGCCTCACTATGTAGCACAGACACATAATTATCCTCCTGTTTTCAGCCTCCCCAGCATTGGGATTACAAATGTGCACCATGACACCCAGTCTCAGTGGCTGGCTCAGCTCATCCAGGGGCAGGGCTGGCACTGCAGGTAGTGCAGGGCATCGAACCCCAGTCTCTGGGCTTGCCAAAGCAGACAGTCCACTGAACTATCTTGCTGGCCCCAGTGCTTGGTTTTTAATGACTGTGTCAAAAAGAAAGACATTATGGTTTAGAGACCATTATGTAGTGGAACAGAGGGGAAGGGTGAGTGAACAAAAGATAAGAATATTAAGGAATAGTAACCTTTGAGCCAAGAGCAGTAATGAATATTATTTAATGAAGAAACTAAAGGCATTTCCTCTTATTGAGTTACAAAAGTATGTAACGATATCTGCGAAAAATCACTTAGAAGATAAATATTATCATAATGAAGAAAATAAGCTGACTCATAGCTGTAGCAGAATTCGGAAGTGAACATTGCACTGTCGTGATCAGGCTGTGGCGTTAACAAAGACCCACACGTTGGTGTCTGTCTGCACTGTCAGAATTTATTTGCTGTCAGGAGATTCACAAGCTCTTGTGTCAGTCTCCTGAGTTTTACTTGGAGTGTTGGCACTTACAAGTTTTTTGTTCTTTGTTTTGTTTGGCCTTGGGCAGTGAACTCAGGACCTTCCCTCTGAGCTACATCTTCAATCATTTTTAGTTTTTATTTCATTTCATTTTGACATAGGATCTCACTAGGTTGCCCAGTTTGGCCTTGAATTTGTAATCCTCCTGCCTCAGCCTCCCAGAGTGCTGGGATTACAGATGTGCATCAGCGCACCCTGCATCTGTAACACCCAACCACGTCACAGCCCACACAATGCTGTATAGTTTATAGAAAAGCGGAGAAAGTGGCTATAGGATTTAAAGTCACTGTGATGCTCAGGTATTGTCCAGGCAAAAGGCCTGGCGTGGTGTCTCAACCCTGCTGCGCTGCGCCTGGGCAGAGGCAGCTCCTTGCCTGGAGCTCCGGGACAGAGGTCTTAGGTGCACGTGTGAAACAGTGCCGTGGTGTCGCTGGTCTGCAGCACCTCTCCTTCTGTTTGTTCAGAGGAGGCTTCAGAGTCTCCTGTGCATCTGGGGGGTCCAGTGTGCGCGCGGGTGGCCGTTGAGTCCTTATTAAAGTGCGAGTGAGTGGCTGGCTTATCAGTCTGGGCCTTAGGATTTGGCGGGGTCGATGGTTGTTTACTTCTGTCCTGCTGTCAGCCCCAGACCCTGTTAGCCTTTGTACCCCATGAGGACAAATTAGGGTGCTGAAAAGTGCAGTCAGTGGGGACAGGGCCAGCAGGAAACTGCTACATGCTCTCTGTTTTTGTTTTTTTTTTTTGCGGGGGGGGGGTGGGTACAGGGTCTTGCTACACAGCTCCGACTCCTAGTAAGCCTCCTGTCCCAGCCTCCCCAGCGCTGGGATTACAGGTGTGTGCCACCACCTGACTTCAGTGGCCGCCTTGGCGCAGGGCCCACATGGCATGTGGTACCGAGGATCAGTCCAGGTGCTTAGGCCACTGAGCTGTCTCCTGAGCACAGTGCTCCCTGATCTGCTGTACCTCTCCTACACTACACGTGTGTGAAAATGCGTGTGAGAGGAGTTACATTTTTATAACTTTTTATATGAAAACCTATACCAAGTAGAGGACTTTGCCTGTTATTAAACTTTGTAATTATTTTGCTTTAGTTTTTTAAGTACAGGGTCTACAGGGTCTCATTACATAGATCGGACTCAGCATGCCCCAGGGGTGGGGCCAGCACTACACACTGGGGATCAAACTCCAGTCCCTGTGTCTGCCTAAGCAGGTACTTTAATCTGCTGACCTATCTGGCCAGCCCTTTACCTAGTTTTTGAACTCTGTATAAATATCTTTTTTTTCCCTCTATTTTTAAAAATTTATGTATTTGGTACAGGGTCTCACTACACAGCTCTCCTACACTACACACGTGTGATGATCCTGCTGCTTCCAGCCTCCCCAGTGCTGGGATTATAGGCATGCACCACGGCACCAGGACTCAGTTGCTGGCTCAGTGCGCTTGGGGGCAGGCCCGGCACGGCATGTGGTACGGGGTTCGAACCCCTGTCCCTGCGGCTTGCCTAAGCAGGCGCTTAGTCTGCTAAGCTCTCTTGCCAGCCCTTGTATAAATTTCTTGTTTTTTTTTTCTTTCTCAGCACTTTGTTTTGACAAAAACAGCTTGTTTGCAGATATTTGTAACATTTTCTATGATGTTACAAGTAATAGTGACTCATTCGTTTATTTAGTGTCTTTACCATTGATGGGCATTTGAATTGTTCCACAGTTTTGACTATCACAGATGAGTTTTAGGGGCATTCTTGTTTTTTTTTTTTTTTTTGTGTGTGTGCATATGTATCTGCATTTCTATTGGAAATCTGTCTATATATATATATATCATTTATGTTGATCTAGCTTGAGAACCGGATATATATTTATCCTACACTTTGGTATATGCTACCAGCTAGTTTTCCAAAGTAATTGTACTGATTTAAACTTGCGCACATGGCATATAAAAAGGCCAGTTGTTCTATATTCCCACTAACCCTATCTTTTTTTTTTTTTTAATTTTTTTTTTTTTTTTTTTATTTATGCGTGTGTGTGTGTGTGTGTGTGGCCAGCTCAGCCCACCAGGGGGCGGGGCTGGCTGGCATGTGGTGCTGGGGGATTGAACCGTGGTCCCTGTGCTTTGCTAAGCTTGTTTTAAATAGGTGCTTTAGACCACTGAGCCATCTCACTAGCCCAACCCTATCTTTTTAAAAAAAATTTTTTTAAGCAACCCAGATTGTTGCTTAGCGATAGTTCACTGTGATTTTATTTTGTGTTTCTCTAGTAAGTATATTTTACATTAAGTGTCTTCAGATGCTTTCTGGCCATTTAGATATTGTTTTTTATGTAAATTGTATGCTCATATCTCTTGTCTGCTTCTATTTGGATCATTGTTGTTGTTCTATTTATCTGTAGATATTTTAAAAAATACATTCTGGGTGCCCTGCAGAATGTGTGCAGAATGAGAAAAATACATTCTCAAGTATTTTGTCAGACATATGTACTAAAGATATCTTCTTCAAATGTGGCTTTGTAAGTTTAACTCTTAGTAGTATAATTTATTTAAAAGTTCTTTAACAAAGGCCTGTTTATCAGTTTTTACAGATTATATATTTAATGCCTTTTTTTTTTTTTTGGCATAACTGGGGATTGAGCTCAGGCCCTTGTGCTTGCCAGGGAAGCGCTTATTCTACTGAGCCATCTCCCCAGCCCTCTATTTTATGCTTTTTATGTCCTGTTCATGAAATTTTTGCCCACCTAAAGTCATGAAGATAGTTTCATATGGTTTCTTCTTTTCAGAGTTTTTTTTTTTTTTTTTTTTTTCCTGTATTTGAGACTGTGAACAGTATCAGATTGTTTTGTTTAATTAATTTTGTATGGTAGGACAGCAGGAAGTTGTTCTTTTTTTTTTTTTTTTTTTTTAGAGTCAACATCTTGCTATATAGTTCAGGCCAGCTTTGAACTCACTGTAGCCCAGGCTGGCCTTGAACTCATGGCGATCTTCTGTGTCAGCCTCCCAAGTTCTAGGATTACAGGAGAGCAGCACTGCACGCAGCTGGGATATTTTTAAATGGACTTTAGACTTACAACAAGGTTGAGCAGTAGGTACAGAGGTTTCTTTCACAGCGGCAATCATTACCTGTTATCAACACTGCCCACCACTGTAGTATTCATTACAATTGATGAACTTACATCAACCCAGCATTTTTGTCTTACCTTTCTCGTTGCTGAGACAAAATATCTGACACCCAGAGTTAAAAGAAGAAAGGTGTATTTGGCCCGAACTTTGTAGAGGTTTCAGTTCATAGCTGGCTGCCTCCAACACAGTGGCATTGCAGAGGGGTGTCACGGAGCAGGAACAGTTCATGGTAGGCAGAAGGCAGCAAGCAATAAGTGGGACCTTTCTCCTGTTGCTTACATGTTATCCAGGCTATGCAGCAATAGGGCAGGTAGTGCTCACATGCACAGTGGGGCAGCCTTAATCCCAGTGTCACACCGTAAGACAACCCCAGCATCACGTTCTTGATCCCAGCAGCACACACTCACGATCCAGCCACCTCTCAAAAGCCCCCACTATGACCACGTGAGACTTTGGGAGGATGTGTAGGTACAAGCCACAGCAATTACCACCCACAGTGCATATTTTCCACTAGGGTTCATTGTTGGTATTGTGTGCTTTGTGGGTCTGGACAGATGTGTAACAGCATACACCCAGGATTGTAGTATTACACTCTCCCTGTGTACCCCTCCTTCGCAACCCTTGCGCCCGCCACTGCTTTCTTCACTGTGTGATAGTTCTTCACTTTGCCAGAGTGTCGTGTAGGAGTCAGTCAATATGTAACCTTTTCAAATTGGCTTCTTTCATTTGTTAAGTTGCATTACAGTTTCCTCCTTGTCTTTTGTGCTTGGTATTTATTTCCTTTCTGCACTAAATAATTTTCTGTTGGCTGGATGTGCTGGTGTATTTATCCATTCACTTTTCAGAGGAAATCTTGGTTACTTCCAAGTTTTGCCAGTTATGCATCAAGTTCTATAAACATCTTAGTATAGGTTGTTGTGTGGACATAGAATTTCAGTTCACTTGGGTAAGTGCCGAGAGATTTGATTACTAGGTTGTGAGAGTTAGGTTTAATTATGAAAAAAGCCACCAAACTCTTCTTCCACAGGGAGTGTTGGCTTTCTGTGTCCTTGCTAGCACTTGGTATTGCTGGCATTCTGGTTCGGATGATCCTAACAGGAGTGATTTCTCATTGCTGTTTTATTTTGCATTTCCTTTATGACGTGTGAGTAGATCAGTTTTTTATGAAATTTGCTATCTGTATCTTCTTTGGTCAGGTGTCTGGTAAAATCTTTGGCCCATTTTTAAATTGGATTATTCAGTTTGTTATTGTTAGGATTTAAGAATTCTTTGCATACTTTGGAGAAGAATACTTTATCATATATATCTTTTGCAAATATTTTCTCCCAAGTATTGTTATAGAGTCATGATTTTATGTTGGTTGCTGTAATGCTCTTATAAACAATATAAATGTTATCTGTGTCTCCAATTTTTTTTTTCCCACTCTGCAGCTTGTCTTTATCTCTTGACATTGTCTTTCTCAATGCAGAAAAATTTTAAACATAAGGTAGTCCAGCTTACCAATTGCACCTTGGGAGGGCCATGGCTTTCCTATTGTGGTGGAGAAGTTCTCTCCCACCCCAAGGCCATCTGTGCCTCTCCAGGTCAGCTTCTGTAACTCTTAGTTTTGCCTTTTATATCAGGTCTGTGATCCATATGGAGAAAGTGTGAGTCTGCGCCTTGCTTCCCTTTTGGCATATGGATTTGCAAGTAGCTCCATTTGTTGCGAAGACTCTTTTGTGCATGGCAGTATTTTTGCTCCTTTGTTAGAGATCAATAGACCATATTTATCTGGGTCTATTTCTGGCCTCTATTCTGTTCCATTGGTCTTTTTGTTTTTCTTTCAACAACACTGCATAGATTTCAGGTGGTTTTTAGTGTAGTTGGGTTAATGTCTACAATACTTGTTACTGTTTGCATTTGTTGCTCTTGTTCTTTGCTCCTGTTTTTATCTTCTACACTTCTGTCTTCTGTGGCTTTAGTGGAACATTGTATATGATTTCTAATTTTCTCCTTGCTTGGCACATCAGTTATACTTCTTCTGTTACTTTTCAGTGGTTTCCCAGAGTTTGCAGAATACATTTACAACTAATTCAAGTTTTCAGTTATATGCCATTTCGTGTGTGGAGTACTTTACAATAACTAAATAATTCTAATTCTTCTTTCTTTTCCTTTGTGTCATTGCCGCCCTTGGTCTCTCTTGTACCTAGGCCTACATTAAAAGCATTGTTACTATTAATTATCTTTAAAATACTATTAGCTCTTAGTTCAACTAAGAATAAGAAAAAGAAAATTTTTATTTGCTCTGGGGGTTAGCTCAGTCTTAGGATTCTCAGCACATTAAAATAAAGAAAAAAGGGAAAAGTTATATTCTTTATTTTCTCTCTGATGGTCTCCTGTATACAGGTGAGTTTCAGACTTACACCATTTTTTTTCCTCTGAAAAACTTCTTTGGACATTTCTTTCAAGGTAAATATACTGAGTAACAAATTCCCTTGATTTCTATTCATATAAAAAGCATTTCTCCTTTAGCTTTAAGGGTGATTTCCTGCGGTACAGAATTCTAGATTTTTTTTTCTTCTTTCAACACTTTAAATATTTCATACTGAGCTATAACCTCAGACCTTTATTTTATTTTGATAAAGGGTCTCAGTAAATTGGCCAGGCTGGTCTTGAATTTGCTATCCTCCTACATCAGCCTCCCAGAGTGCTACAGTTACAGGCCTGTACCATCATACCTGGTTCAGTCTTTTTCTTTATCCTTGTTTGATTTTATGGATAAATACCTTCTTTGGGGTATCTGCCTTGCTTTGCATGTCCTGAGCCTCCTGGGGTGTGGTCTGGTGTTTAGCGTTAACTTGGGGAACTTTCACTCATTTTTGTTTCAAATAGCACTTTTGTTCTTTTCTACCTTCCTGTGATTTCTGTTACATATATTTATGGAAAATTTCTGAGTAGTTCTTGAGTGTTCTGTTCTGTTCATTTTGGCCTTTGCTTTGCTTTTCACTGTTAAAGGTTTCCACTGAGATCCCCTCGAGCTCAGAGACGGCTGCTTCACCTGCGTGCAGTTTCGCGGACTGCTTCCGTCATGCTATCTTTGATCTGCAGCGTTTCTTTAGTGTCTGAGGGTTTCCTTCTCTCACGTGCTATCAGCCTTATCCATTAGAGCTCTTTGCCTGGTCATCACTGTTAACTTAAATTCTCCACTACCCTTGTCATGTGTGGGGTTTTGATGTCTGTTTGTCTCTCTAAACTTTGTGTTTTGTCGTGTAAGTTTTTCTAGGCAGCCAGTCAGTTCCCTGTCCTGCGGAAGGAACTGCTGTGCCCAGGCAGGCCTGTGGCTGTGGGCCAGTGAGGTGAAGGAGAGGAGCATCCCGTTGGGTCTCCGCCTTTGCCTGAACTCTGTACTTGCGTCTCACAGGTCAGCCTGGGGTTTTCTCCTTCTCACACAAGACAGCCCAGCGGGATTGCCGAGGTGGGTGAAAGGAAAATAGTCTGTAAAAGGCGCCTTCGGACCCACACAAGACCACGCTCAAGCTAGCTGACATGAAAGGAGTGGTTTATTGGTGGCATCTAGTGTGGGCTGGCCGCAATGGCTGGGGAGGCAGGGACTTTATAGAGCGGGCAGAAACGGGGAAGGAAAGTCATCAAGTGTCCTTCCCTGGACCACCATGTTCTGGGCCGTGAGAATGGGGAAGGGGAGTCATGAAGTATCCCTGGCTGGGCCAGGGTGTTCGGGGCACAAAGTATAGAGTCCTTGAAGCAAGCTGAAACAGTGCTATATGCGTAAGCAGCAGGATGCAGACAGTCAGGGTTAAATCTTTGCAGCACAGTTGTGGTTGGAGCATCCGGGAACATCAGAAGTGGTGCGGAGGAAGGGGGCCCAAGGCTGGGTGCCTTAACAGTGAGTGAACAGGAGTCGGCCTTTCTCCCGTTGGAGGCTGGCGCTGAGGGTCGGCTTTGCCCCCAGGATCAGTGAGACTGCCAGTCCCAAGCAGGTTCAGTTCCGGTTAAATGGGTCCTCCCGATCCAGCGCACCTTGTGAGGAGAACAGCGGGCCTGGCACATTTCACAAGGGCTCCCTCTCCCTCCCTGCCCGAGCCCAAGTGCTTTTTCTCCTCTATCCACTGTGAGAATGTGGTAGAGCTCCAGGAAGCGGAACTCACAAACATGAGGGCCTCCTGTGATTGGCTTCTGGTTTGTCTTTTGCAGCTAGGTTTCCCTTGCCAAGCTTCATGTACATCTGTAGGGTGTGCTTGTCTCCAGTTGCCAGTTCCTCTCCCCAGTGTTTGGGCAGCAGGTTTGCCCCAAGACCTAACCTCTCAGATGAAGCCAAGAGTTGTTGGATTCTCCATGTGTTCAGCCTCTTGCTTGTTGGTAGGGCAGAAAGGCAACTGCAGAATGTCTCGTCAAGGTTGATCTTAAGTTTTGGGCTCTGTCTAGTGTATGTCTTCCAGAGTTTTGCTTTGCAATCTAGTAATCTTTGGGAATTCTGCTTTCAGTGTCATGCTTAGGCCTTTAGGTCCTAAAAATATTTGTGTGCTTTCCTGTCATCTTATGGCCTAATAGCTTAAATCTTAATTCTTTAAAATTCTGAGTTATGAGTTTTTAGCATTGAATTTTATTAACCTGCTCAGCACCCTTTATTAAATGACCCACCTTTCAAGCACTGATTGTGTGAACTGCCATTGTTATATATTGAAGTTTTATATGTGAACCCCACCCCATGCCAAGATGTGTTGAACGAGGGATATTGAGAAAGACTTTTGGACCAAGAAACTTAGGGGCTGACTGCTTGCTGCCACCTGGGTAGTCCTCATGCTCTTAGTACATGTTACAGCGGCCGAGAAGGGGGCCGGGCAGCAGTCTCCTGGCCTGAGGCTTGCTTTGCGGGCACTCAGTGAGGCTGCTCATCCTAAATCCCCAAAGTTGTGGTGCAATGAAAAGATACATTGTATAGTTCATGTTGAGCTTTTAGTGACTTTAATTTTGAAAATATGTTCTTCTAAAGTTTATTATCCAGTGAAGACACTGAGTTACATTTATAATTCATATTTATTTTGGATATGTATACTTTAAAGTATTCTGAGCTTACCTGCTTTGAATATTTATTATCAAGACTAGAAAGAACCTTTTTTGGGGTTAAAAATTGCAATTCCTCGTAGGCAAGAGAAATGTGATACATGAAAATTCTGTACACAAATGTTCATAACTGATTATTGTCTCCAGTACCTCACTTTATGTGGATACTTGTGGCTCTTTTTTTATTTTGAGGTTTAATATGGAGCAAATGTTTGTAATATTTGAAGTAAATATATACACATGTGCATGGGAAAACAGGTACATGTTTGGGTTTGCTTGTTTATTTTTTTATTATATTTATTTATTTTTATTTATTACATTTATTTATTGTGTGTGTGTGTGTGGCCAGCTCAGCCCACCAGGGGGCGGGTCTGGCTGGCATGTGGTGCTGGGGATCGAACCGTGGTCCCTGTGCTTTGCCAAGCTTGTTTCAAGTAGGTGCTTTAGACCACTGAGCCATCTCACCAGCCCTGCTTGTTTATTTTTTGTTTGTTTTTTTCTCACTTTCATCAAAAAAAAATTTCAATTCTCAAACAGCAGCTATAATGATCATCACATGAACAAAGACGTTTCAAAAAAAAAAAAAGACATTTCAGTTCCCGCTTGGAATGCTTTTTTTGTGAGTCACCATTTTGCTATGTGATCTGCTTATGTGAGAGGAACAAGACCCCTGGCGCTCTGCCCCTAGACCTTGTATTTGTCAAGTCTCTTATTTCTTTCCTGGACTTTTTCACGGGTGAAGTGATGTGCCTTGGGTTAGGATACGCTGCGGTACGAACAGGGTTTGTGTCCTCTGAACTCGTGCTGGGGTTTATCTCCATTGTGGGCTGTTAGCACTTGGAATTTAAACCCGACGATGGTGCTTGGAGGTGGGCGCCTCTGGGAGATGGTTGGAGTGAGGGTGGTGAGGGGCCCTGGCATTCCACTGGTGCTGTGAGAAGACGTAGAGACCAGCGCAGACACGTGTGTGCAGGCTCCCTGTCTCTTGCCAGTGATGCCTTGTGTTGCTCTGGGGCTCTGCCAGCAAGATCATTAGCAGATGTGGCCCCTGGACCTTCCAGAAGCACCAGCCAAAGCAAGCCTCTTTTCTTTGTCTGTTATCCAGCCCTGGGCATTTCATCATAATGCAAACTGGAAACAGACTAATACAAGAGAATGCTAAAAAATTTTCTAAATTAAATTTTAAAGGAAATTAACTAATATAGTTTAAAATATATTAAACTAAGCATTCTGAAAATGGTACTACCAATCATTAAGTAAAAATCCATTAGACCAATATGAAAATAAGCGAAGGGCTGGCCAAATAGATCAGTGGATTAAAGCACCTGCAAGCAGGGGCCGGGGATTTGATCCCTGGGCCTGCCATGCTGGCCCCATCCCCAGGGGACCTGAGATGGCAGTTGAGACTGGATGTGGTGATACGTGCCTGTAATCCCAGCTCTTGGGAGGCTGTTATTTTTCATTTTGAGACAGGATTTTACTAAGTTGTCCAGGCTGAACTCGAACTGGGGAGCCCCCACGTCTACATGCCAGAGTGCTGGGATTGCAGGTGGGCACCACCGGGCCGAGCTAGAGCATTCTCTTGTGATGAGCAGGTACCTAGGTAAAGTATTGGAGTGGATCCCCGTGGAGGTCTTGCCACTCCTGAGAAAGTGGGCGCTGCGGTCCCAGGACGTGGCCAAACTGTGGAGCTCTGCAGAGCTTTCGCTTCCTCATCAGTGAAGTAGGGTTAAGAGCCATTGCCCCGGCTGGGTTATATTTGGGAATAAGAGACGAGGCATGTGAAGAACTTCGCACAGTGCTTGGCATGGGGGCTCGGCTCAGCAGTGCTGCTGCTGTTCTTGGTGAAATTAGTGTAGACTTGGATAGCAGCTGTTTGGCTCTGAATAAATTGTATTAGAAGGGGATCAAAGTATTTTGGAGACTTTTTAAAAATAAATCTTACGTTTTTTAAAATTTTATGGAAAGGGCCAAGGAGCTAGCTTAGTGGCATAAGCGTCTGCCTGGCAATTGAAAGGTCCTGAGCTTGATCCCTGGTTTAAAAAAAAAAAAATTAGTGGAAAAAAGGTAAAATAGAAATTTCATAACAAAATAGTAGAATAACAATAGTTAATACTTTGAATATTGTTATCTTTAAAGCAGTCATTCAGAGTATAAGATATGGGCATTAAAATTTTCTCTTAACTGATATTAGCACAAACGTTCCTTTTCAGTGAATTAGGAGACAATTAGAAATAATTGACTTGCTTTTTTCTCCTTTTTCCCTTCGATTCTTTCTTCTTTTCCCCAATCTGTCTTGGTTACTTTTCACTCATTGCTGGGACAAAATACTGGTCACCCAAAATGAAGGAAAGAAAGGTTTATTTAGCTCACAGTTTATGGAGGTTTCAGTCCGTGCTCAGCTGGCTCCAAGACAGACTTGCACATGGCGGAGGGCGCAGTTCATAGTGGCAGAAAACAGCAGAGAGCACAGGGAGGAGCAGCGGCTGCAGCTGCTGGCAGGCCTCTCTTCTTTCCACACTGACTGTGAAGACTGAACTCCCCCAAGGAAGTGGAAGACTCCTCCATCCTTTATATCCTTTAAGTGATGAGTCACTCTAGGGTGGGGCCTGCGCGCCCTAGTGTGTGCAGCAGATTTAGTTAAGCTTTTGACTTCTCAAGTTGATACAGTGTATCAACCACTGTATCATCCTAGCTGCTTTTTCCTTTTAAAAAATTCCTTCCCATTTCATCATATCTATTGTACATTTTAGACCTTATTTATTCTTTTAGTTTCTCACACTGGGGAGACAATATGATGCTTACTCTTGTGAATGTGATTTATTTCACTTAGGAGTATGGCCTCAAGTTGTATCCATTTACCCATGAAAGTCTAGAATTTATCCTTCTTTATGGCTGAGTAGTACTCCATTGTAGAAAGATATCACATCTTTTGTATTCATTTCTTGGCTGATGGGCATTTGTGTTGTTTCCATGGTCTGGCTGTTGTGTGCTGCTATAAACATGTGTGCATATGTATTCATGTTGGTATGAGGTTCTTAATTCTTTTATGAAGATGCCTACAAGGGGCCTAGCTGGGACTTCTACTCCTAGCTTTTTGAGGAATCTCCATACTCATTTCCATAGTGGTTGCACTAGTCTGCATGCCCATCAGCAATGGAGAAGGGTTCCTGTTTCCCGATAGTTCCTCCAGCATTTGTTATTGGTTAAATTTTTGGTGATATCATTCCTTTTGGGGTGAGATGGAATCTCAGTGTTGTTTTAATTTGCATTTCTCAAATGACCCATTATGTTGAAATTTTTTGATATATTTATGTGCCATTTGTATTTCTTCATCTGAAAAGTACATATTAATTAATCTCAGATGCCCATTTTTGGAGTGGGTCTTTGAATTTGAGGGTCTGATTTTTAAAAAATTCTTTATATGTTCTAGATATAAATCCTTTATCTGAGGGACAACTGGCCAAAGCTTTTCCCCACTCTGTGGGTTTTCTTTTCACTCTGTTGATTTCTTTTGATGTCTAAAAACTTTTTAATAAGATGAGATTGCAGTTGTTGATTCTTTGAAGCATTTCCTATGCAATTTGCATTTTGTTCATGAACTCTGCCTATGCCTATATCTTCAAGATTTCTCTTTATTTCTTCTCCATTAAATTTAGCGTTTCTGGGCCCGGGGAGATAGCTCAGTAGAATAAGCGGTTGCCTGGCAAGTGCAGGGTCCTGAGTTCAATTCCCAGTACTGCAAAAAAAAAAAAAAAAAAAAAAAGGCATTTCTGTTTCAATATTTAGATCTGTGATGCATTTTGACTTTAGTGTATGGTGATAGACATCAGTCTAATTCCGGTCTTCCACATGTGGAAAGCCAGTGTATCCCACACCATTTATTAAAGACGCTATTTTTTTTTTTTTTTTCCAGTGAACATGTTCACTTTGTCAATGATAAGGTGGCCAAGTGTGTTTGTAGTTGTGTCTGAATGCTCTAAATCTGTTCCATTGATCCTCAGGTCTGGTTTTTTTTTGGCCAGTAACATACTAATTTTATTATGGTAGGTTTGTAGTATAATTTCAAGTCAGCGATTGTAGTGCCTCCTCCCTTACCTTTGTTGCCCACAGTTGCTTTTGCTATTCTAGGTCTCTTCTGGTTCCAGATGAATTTTAGGAATGTTTTCTGTGAAGTATGGTAATGGTATTTTGATCAGGATTGTATTAAATCTGTACAGAAGTTTTGGAAGTATGACCATTTTCACAGTGTTGGTTCTTCCCACCCATGAGCAGGGGATCTTTCCATTTTCTGAAATTTTCTTCAGTCTCCTTATTACAATACTGTAACTTTCAATGTAAAAAAGATCTTTTACTTCCTTTGTTAGATTGATTACTAGGTATTTCATTTTTGGGGGTGCTATTGTGAAGCATATGGCTTTCTTAATTCCTCAGTGGATTTATTGTTTGTGTACAGGAGTGTTACTAATTTTTGAGTGTTGACTTTGTATCCAGCTATACTACTAAATTTGATGATTAACTCTACAAGTCTTTTGGTGTTTTGAGGTCTTCTATGTAAAGCATCATGTCATCCATGATTAATGATAATTTAACTTCTTCCTTTCCTATCTTTATTCCTTTTCTTTCTTTCTCTTGTCTAATTGCTCTGTCTGTTGTTTCCAGAACTACATTAAATAGGAATGGTGATAGTGAACATTATTGTTTTTTTCCTGATTTTAGAGTAAAAATTTTCAGTTTTTGACCATTTAGTATGTTGTTACTTTGTCATAGATGGCTTTTATCAATTTTCTGTAGTTTTTTTTTATCATTAATAGGTGTTGTACTTTGTGAAATGCTTTTTCTGCGTCTGTTGAGATGATCAGATGGTTTTTGTCTTTGGCCTGTTGATGTTGTGTGTTACATTGATTTGCTTGTGTTGAGCCATCCTTGCATCCCTATGATGAATCCTCCTTGATGGTGGCATAAATTTTCTTCTTTATTTGCTGCATTCTTTTTGTCAGTATCTTATTGAAGATTTTTGCATCTATATTCATTGTGGAGATTGGCCTGTAGTTTTCTTTTTTTGTTGGATCTTTCTGTTGTTTTGGTATCAGGGTAATAGTAGCTTTCAGGAATGATTTCCGTAGTATGTGTCTCTCTGAATTTCATTAAAGAGCTTGAGCACTAAGTGGAATTATATCTTCTCTCAATTTCTTATAGAATTCAGCTGTGAATCCATCAGGGCCTCAGCTTTTTTTTTTGTTGATAGTTTTTTACTTACATTTTAAATTTTATTGAATTTCCATGATATCGGGTTATTTAGAGTATTTCTCTTTTTGATTCAGTTTTTGGTAATTCATATGTGTCTAGGAATCTGTCCATTTGTTGTGTGTTTTTAATTTTACGAGAGCACATGTTCTTGAAGTAGGTATTGATGATCTTCTGAATTTCCACAGGATCCATTGTGATTTCACCCTTTTCATTCCTAATTGCTTGAATTTGGTCTTTTCTTCTTTTTGATAAGGTTGGCTAGGGGGTTATTAGTTTTATTTAATCTTTCACAAATCCATTAATTAATTGATTCTTTGTATTGTTTCCTTAGTCTCAATTGTACTAATTTCTGTTGTGAGCTTCATAATTTACTCTCAGAAGCCTTGGCTTTGATTAGATTTTCCTTTTCTAGGAATTTGAGGTTCAACATTAAGTTGTTTACTTGAGCTCGTTTTGTTTTCCTTATGTATTTACCACTATAAGCTTCTTTCATTAGACTGCTTTTTTTGTGTCCCATACATTCTGATATATTGTATCAGCATTTTCACTTAATTCTAGATATTGCTTATTTAATTTTGTTTGTAACCGATTGGTTGTTCAGAAGGGTGCTGTTTGTTCAATTACCATGTGTTTATATAGTTTTTGTGGTTTCTTTTTCTGTTGATTTCCAGTTTCATTGCACTATGGCCAGATAATATGCATGGGATAATTTCAGTTTCTCTGCATTTACTTAAGCATGTTCTGTGGGCTAATATGTGATCTATCTGGGAGAACATCTCATGTGTAGTGAGAAGAATGTGTATTCTGATGTTGTAGGGCGGAATAGTCACATCTACTAAGCCCATTTGTTCACAAGTTTGTTTTAATTCTGATATTTTTGTTGATTTTTTTTTTTTTTTTTTTGGACTGGTTGGTATATCTAATTGTAAAAGTGGGGTGTTGAAGTCCCCCATTACAATTGCGTTAGTGCTCATTTGTCTTTTTTTTTTTTTTTCTTTCTTTTTTAACGTATGTATTATGGAGCCACAGGGTCGTACTACACAAGTCAGACTCCTAGTGATCTTTCTGTTTTCTGCCTCCCAAGTGCTGGGATTAAAGGCGTGTACCATGATGCCCAGTCTCAATTGCTGGCTCAGTGTGTCCTGGGGGTGGGGCCGGCATTGCATGCCAGGGAGTGAACCCTAGTCCCTGTACCTGCCTAAGCAGGCACATTAGTCCCCTGAGCTATCTGGCTGGCCCAGTGCTAATTTGATTTTTCATGTCTGTTAATATTTTGTGTAGTTGAATGAACTGATGTTAGGTACATATATGTTTATGATTGCTATCTCTTCCTGGAGTATGCCCTTAACAAGAATGTAGTGATCTTCATTTTCTCTTTTGATCAGTATTGGTTTAAAGTTTGCATTGTCTGCAAATAAAATAGCTGTTTATGTATTTTGGGCGTTCCTATGGCATGAAGTATTGCGTTCCATCCTTTGACTTTCAGTCTATGCATTTCTTTTTGAATTAAATTTTTTTAAATGTAATATATTGTTGGATCTTGCTTCTTGATCTGTTCTGCCATTCTGTTTCTTTTGACTGTGAATTGAGACCATTTACATTGATTATAGCAGATATGTATTGGCCTATCTTTCTCATATTATTTTCTTATTTTTAGTTCTTTGTCTTTCTCCTCTGTTTAATTGCTTGCCCTTCCTGGTGATTTCCTTCTGTTTTTGTTTTTATTATTATGGTCTTCATTTTCTCTTGGTATTATGTTTAGGGAATTCTGAAGAGCTGGTTTGGTGGTCATGAATTTCTTCAGATGTTCTTTGTCATGGAAGCATCTTATTTCTCCATCAATTTTGAGTGATAGTTTGCAGCGTATATCAATCTAGGTTGAAGGGTTTTTTTCCTTATAAGGCTTGACGTAGCTTACTCCAAGCTCTCCTTGATTTAAGGATTTGTGTTAAGAAGTCAGCTGTGATTCTGATGGGCTTTTCTTTATAGGTGATTTGTTTTTCTTTTCTCTTTTTAATATTTCTGTATTTGTGCTGAATTTTTGTAATCTTGGTTATTATATGCCTTGTTGTAGGTTTATCTTAGTCTTTACTGGTTAGAGCTCTCTATGTTTGTTTTATTTGTATGTTGAATTCTTTCCCCATGTTTGGGAAGTTTTCTTACATTATTTCTGTGAAGAGATTTTTTTTTTTTTTAATGGCAATTGTGCTGTCTCCAGCTTTCTCATTTACCCCAATCAACCTTTTGCAGCTGTTGGATTGACTTCTCATGGTCTTTTGATTTTTTTTAATCATTTATTTATTTATTGATTGATTCATTGCAGGGTCTCCCTGTGCAGCTCAGACTCAGTGATCCTCCTGTCTCAGCCTCCCCAGTGCTGGGATTACAGGTGTGCATCAACCACGCCTGATTTCAGTAGCTGGCTCAGCTCCTGGGGCCGGCACGGCATGTGGTACAGGGGATCTAACCCAGATCCTTGTGCTTGCCAGGCAGGTGCCTAGACCACTGATCTGTCTCCTCAGCCCCTCTCTCGCTGGTTTTAAGATGTCTTTCTTTTCATGACCTTTAGCTGCAGTCCTATCTTCTAGATCTGGTCATCTGTCCTTGCCTTCATTTAATCTGTTGCACATACTTTCAGTGAAGGTTTTAATCTCTTGGATTTCTGTTTGGATCTGTTTCATGAATTCCATTTCGTTTCTATTTTTGTTGTTTCCATCCTTTTCTTAAAGTCAGTTGTTTTTTTTGTGTGTGTGTCTACTCTAATATCTTTCATTTTGATCATCATTTCTTTTTGTACCTGAGAGCTTATTTTTTCTATACCCATTTTTGCCTTCTGGGTTCCTCTCATTGTGCTCTGGACTTGTCCTTAGTGGGCTGGGAGTCTAGCGTTGCATTTTGCTTCTGTGTCGTATCACTTTCTATTGTCTAATTTTTCTTTTATTGTTTCCTTTGTTACTGCTTGCCAATTTCTTATGGTAAATGGCTTTATTGCTAGTATTGAGGCTTCCTAGGAGATACCTGTTCTTCAGGAAGGTCTTCTAGGTGTAGGTGGTTCTTTATGTCTATCTTAAGAACTTACCTTTACCTATTTGTTGAGGCTAAAATACTATTTGGTTCAGCACCCAGCCCTTTGGCATTGGACCGTGGTAATGGTTATGGCCTAATACAATCAGTGTTACCCTGTAAGGGAGAAAAATAGGTTACAGCCTGCTTATATCATCCCGGTAAAAGCAGTTCAGCTAGCACTAGCAATAGCATGAAGTACAGCCAAACTACTGACAGACTGGTAACTATGAATCTGATACTTTTGACCGTAAGATCTGCTTCTATAGTTATTAACAAAATTCCATATACTAACAACTAGTGTGCAATGATCTTCCCCTTCGTGGAGTGATGTTTCCCTGTTGAGGAAGTGGGGTGGGGTTAAGAGAGGACGGGGACAAGATAATGAATGAGGTCAAATATAGTAGGAGCAAAGCTGGGTGGCAAAGGACGATTACTGAAGTTGTGGGAAACTGGAAAATAGGAGAGAAAGGATGAAAGAAAAAATGCGGGAGTATTGCCGTGAGTCAAGAAGAAAAGAGACTATATATACATATATATATTTATATATAATATATATATTATATATATATGCTTATATATATTTATATATATATAAGCACTTGCCAGGCAAGTGCTTATTCTACTGAGCTGTCTCCCCAGTCCCTAAGAGACAATATTTACTCACTTGAAGATAACATATTTTCAAGAGCTAGCTGAGGAAAGAAGGAATATGAGAAGAAAACAAAGGTAATAAGTCTAACTAATGACAAAAAGAAAGAAACAACAGTAACAAAAGCGAAAACCAAATCAAAACAAGGATAACCACAAAAAATGAAACACCTCAACCAGACAGAAAAAGGGTAACCAGTCAGGCAAACAGAAGTAGAAGTAGTAAAGTTCCTCTCATGGTCATGGGTCCATTGTCGTGTCCAAGTCAGTCCCCAGAATTGTGCTGTGAATTCCAGCCAGGCTTGCTGTAGGTCTGTGCTGGGTACAGAGCTGATCTGGGCCGTCGAATGTGGGGGCTGGGACTGGCCTGCTGCTGGAGTTCCTCGGCACCCAGAGCCCTTTGGGCCAGACTGGTGGCCCCGCCCGCCTCTGTTCCACCTTGTGTGTGCTGATCCACCTGACACTGACTGCTGCCCTCCCTGCAGCTTCGGTCTTTCCCGGGGCTGGTTTCACCCGTGGTTGCGTGTGCACCTCTGCCAGGGCCTGGTCTCAATCTTACTGGCCCCACCCACTGCCGAGGTATGTGTCCACACCCGGTGGCCTGGCCTTGTCTCTCTGTCCCCTGATTTCCTGCTGCCTTGATTTCTCACTGTTGAGGTGCACTTTGCCGGACTGCTAGATCCCACCACCTGTGCTGTGTCCTGTGTGCTGACGGGCTGGCTCAGTCCACTTCCCTGCCTGTGGCTGAGACTTTGTTTATTGTAATCATTTGGGCCAGTTTTTCCCTGTCAACATTCTGTGTTTCCTGTCCTGCTGGGCTTGGAGATGTAAGGACGACTAGGAAGAGAGCTGGCCCCTAGGGGAGTTGCAGTCTTCAGGGGACAGTTTCAGCACCAGTGCTAACTCCTGGGGTGCAGGAATGCACAGGGCCCATAAGTGCAAAGGAGACATGCTTTTGGTGGAGGAGGCTTCCTGCAAGTGCGGTCAGGTGCACTGAGTCTTAAAAATCAATTATTTCTTAATGTATAATTCGTTTGCTTGGTAAACACTTCAAATGCTATAGAATGAGAGGCATTTGAAAGTAAATGCTCTTTCATTGCTTGTTGCCCAGCTGCCCCATGTGTCCTGAGGGCCTCCAGTGATTACCAAGGTGCCTTCCCTGTTGGGAACAAGGGCAGAGCTTGGGGACTTGAAAAGGTGTATGTAGCATCTCCAGTCTTTCATACTGCTGGAACCCCAGAGCAGCAGCATGGGGGCTAGAGTGGAATGATGGGGCGTAGCTGGGCCACTGGGAGGTGGGTTCTCAGCTGTGTTTCCTGAAAGAGTTAAAGACATCATGTTGTAGTAATCCACGCACACCCACAGTTATAATGGCACATATCATAACTAAATCTTGGAAGTGGCATATATGCCCATTAACACAGAAGAAGATAAAGACAGCGTGTTATTTATACAAAATGGAGTACTGCTCTGTCATAAAAAGGATAAACTTCATCTGTAGAAAAATGGATGCACCCTGGGGCCATAATGTTAAGCGAAGTAAGTCTGGCACACAAGCCTAAATATTGTATGATTTGTCTTATATGAATAACTCAAATTATAATAGAGAACAAAATATAAGATAGATAATGGGAAGTAACAAGACATTTTGTGTATGGGAAGGTGACCAAGAGATGGACAGAGCGGGGAGGAGGATGGGAGGAAAGGGGATGAAGAAGGGGTTAAGATGTGTCGCATGAGCGTGCCAGTGCTACCCAAGGAATGGGAACATTGGGTCCTAAGGCCAGAAAGCAAGACAGCTACACTGTCACAGAATGAGAGTGGCTTTCCAGAGCTTGCTGTTAGTAGTGCTTACCCTACCAACAGGAGTTTTACAACTCTGTGCAAATAATTCTGCAATACTAAAAATCCTCAATCATTTGACAGAACTTGAAAATAAGTTTTTGATATAAATACCGAGTAGATACTTTTTCTTAAATTAAAATTAAAGATTTTTACAAGAAATGTGTAACTGCTGTCATGGATGCTACTTTCTGATGTATTCTAGTTTCCATTAAAACATACAATATTTGATGGCATCATAGAACATAATTACATCTTATAATTGTGTTTTTTATTATTTATTTATTGGATACAGGCTGTCACTATGCGGCTCGGACTCATAGTTATCCTCCTATCTCAGCCTCCCCAGCACTGGAATCACAGGCATGCACCACCATACCGGGTTTCGGGGCCAGCCCGGCGTGCGCAGGGTTCTGGGGCACAGACTGGCACCGCATGTAGTACCAGAGATCCAACTCAGTTCCTTGCGCTTGCCAGGCAGGTGCTTAGATCCCTGAGCTTTCTCCCCAGCCCACATGTACTTATCTTTAAACATTTGCTCAATGTTGTATGGGTCTTTAATGTAGTAGGAATGACATACTCCAGAAATTTCTCTATCTTGGTCTTAGATGACCAGACACACAGAATAGCATTCATTTCAGGACAGTGGCTTTCAGGACTAAATATTTTTTCCTTTTATAAATTATCTTTTATGGAAAACCAGCTGGGTATTGAGGTCAATCCTGAGTGGACTGTGGCTGAAGTAATAATGACCCACAACGGGGGGGAGGGGGGAGAAGAAGGGGAGGGCTTTAAAGATCAGTTGTCCCCAAATTTATAGGAGTTTTATCTGTCCTTTGACTAGATTCATAAATCATCAGATCATATGAAGAATATAAGGAGACATTTTTTTCTAATACAGAACATATCCTACCTAGATCATCTGCCTGTCTTAAATATCCAAACTTCATATAGTGTAGAAGTCTAACAACACAGTATTTTAAATTGATATTCGTAAGGGCAAAATTTGTGTTTATTTTCTGAAAGGCATATATGGAAAATCCTCTTTTACTTTTTTGGTGCTGGGGATTGAGTCCAAGACTTTCACACTGAACCATATTCTCCACTTTAGTTTTTATTTTGAGAGATAGTCTTGCTAAATCACTTAAGTTATTCCCACTCTGGGCTTGAATTTGTCATCTCTGAGCCTCGGGCCCCGCAAATGCTGGAATTCCAGACCCATGCCACCACACATCAGCCATGTGCAGGAAACCTTAAGTGGCATTCCAAATGCAACTGGTAGATCATCAGTTGGTTGTGGATGATTTGGAAAGTGTACTGGATGTCACCCAAGGTGAGGGATGTCAGTGTCTTCCTTATACCAGTCCTCTGTGATTCACTCTCCTGTACTCTCAGACCTGTTTCTGAGAAACTGGATCTGGTGACAGTGCTACCAGTCTCTGTGCCGCTGCTTCAGCAGGAGAAAAGAGCCATAGTGTCCTCCACCCCCCCTGGCAAGCACACACACTCACGCACACGACACCCAGAGCCTGGAGCCACACTGAGAGAACTCAGGAGCTGAAGGTGGGGCTGTGCAGGAGCTCCCCCAGAGTGGAGCAGTGTGCACCAAGTCAAGATGATGTTCCAGATCTGTCACACTGCTCAGGGGGATGTGAATCCCCCCTTTTGGCAGCGTGTCTGTGTTGGAGAGCCTCGCCTTTACTTAGCAGTCTGCCTCGTTGCCAGTTTTACTAGTGCTGACCATGCCTGTAGTGTTTGTTTTTATTTTCCTTTGAGAAACATCCCCAGTGCATAATACCACTTTTGACTCAGGTAAGCTAGAGAGAAGGAATAAAGTTTGTCTTTAAATAAAAAGGTGGGCTCTTTGCTCCTGTGCGCTCCTGTGCGTCCGCGGATAGCAGATCTTCCCGAACAGCCAGCAGCGATCCAGACATGATGGTGAAGGTCGGAGTGAACGGATTTGGCCGTATTGGACGCCTGGTCACCAGGGCTGCTGTTCTCTCTGGCAAGGTCGAGGTTGTGGCCATCAGTGACCCTTTTGTTGACCTCAGCTACATGGTCTGCATGTTCCAGTACGATTCCACCCGTGGCAGGCTCAGTGGCACTGTCAAGGCTGAGAACGGGAAGCTCTCCATCAGCGGAAAGACTATCACCATCTTCCAAGAGCGAGATCCCGCCAACATCAAGTGGGGTGATGCTGGCGCTGAGTATGTAGTGGAGTCCGCTGGTGTCTTCACTACCATGGAGAAGGCTGGGGCTCACCTGAAGGGTGCTGTCAAAAGGGTCACCATCTCTGCCCCTTCCGCTGATGCCCCCATGTTTGTGATGGGTGTGAATCACGAAAAGTATGACAACTCCCTCAAGATCGTCAGCAATGCTTCCTGTACCACCAACT
>NW_004524611.1:7577133-7583938 GCF_000260255.1 Octodon degus
AAGTCGTCACTGCCCTACTCAGCCCCGATACTGAGAATCTCCCCCTCACAGCGTCCATCCTAGGCCCCCTAGAAGGGGAAGGGCCTTGGGATCCCTGGCTCGCTGCCCTTGCACACCATCAATAAAGCCCATTGTACCCAGAAAATAAATAAATAAATAATTAAATAAATAAATAAATAATAAAAAGGTGAACGTTATTATAATAAGGAAGAAAACAGTAATGTGCTGAGATCACAAAGATTGATGAAGAGCGCCTGTGAACTTGTGAAGAAATGCAAAGAAATTTGTACTGGTTTTGCTGTTGTACAGCTGTCTCAGTTACTTTTTCTTTGTTACTGGCACTAAATACCCAATCCCCAAAATTAAGGAAGGAAAGGTTTATTTAGCTCACAGTTTGTGGAGGTCTCTGTCCATACTTGACTGGCTCCAAGGCAGAGTGGCACATGGCAGAGGGCAGCAGTTCATGGCAGTGGAAAACAGTGAAACAGCAAGAGCAAAAGGTCAGGAGCAGAGGAAGCCACAGCAGCAGACCTAGGCAGAGAGCAAGCCTCTGTCCCTTCCTTACACTGCATTCAGGCCATCTGCTCCGGATCTGTGTAACATTCAAACCCATAATGCCATCGTCATTCACACCCATAATCCCAGCATTGCATCATGAGTTAATCATAAACTCTAGATGCCAGCCCCATGATACATGAGGCGTTGGGAGGGACATCTAGACACAAACCATGACAACAATCAAATTGCAAAAATGTGTGGCTGTGGCGTATGATACATGCTTAGTTCATGTGGAAAACACATTCAATTTGTACACATAGGTGTAGGAAAAAAAGAATAGTGTATGTGGAGCTTGTGCTCTGTGAGGTTTCAGGATCCACTGGGGTCTTTGGATAAGGTGGGACGACTATAGCATTGAAGGAAAACTTTATCAAAAGCAGTTGGGGGTTTAAGATCCTGAAAACCGTTGGCTTTTTTCCTGCCACCTCGTAGCTTTCGCCCTCCTTACTTTGTTCCAAATGGAATCATTCAAGGCCGTTTGTCTCAAGGTGTAATTTAAACACTTTAGCCAAGCCATCACCATTTTGCAGATTAGAATTGAACCCTTTTATGAGAATCATTGTATTTGATTTATGAAGGAAGAGTTTAATAATATATATGCTGCCGAAGTGAGCACATGAAAGAGGAGCTTAAGAGGAAAGCGAAATTAAAAAGAATGATCAGAAGCTCATTTCTTCTGCTTATTGCAACCAGAAAGAAGGAAGCACTTTCTCAAATTGACATTTGAAAACCTTTATTAGTGCATTTGGGAAATGAAGATAGTAGAAGCTATACGGGTGCTGCTGATTTATGTCAGCGTAAGCCAAGTTGTTGCTCTGGTGCAGGCCCATGAGAAGCCAGTATAAGAGGCAAAAATTCATTTGCCTGTGCAGGAACAAACATTATGCCATTGTTTCTTTCATAATCTGAAGTACTGGATTGAAATAAGTACCATTACTTAAGCATCTGTGCCCTCTTTCCAGCCAACCATGTGGTGGAAAAAAAATGTTTTGCCAGTGACAGGTTAGAAATGTTGAAATCATATAAATAGAATAACTTAAAGTTTATTAGCTTTATTTTTATGGGATTTAGCATCTTTGTGATTTTTTTCTTTTTTCTCCTTTGTGGCTTTGGAGTTTGTCTTCTATATATTAAACCATATAATGTCAAAAGCCTGCCATGGGCCATGTCAGTCACCTTTCTTTCTTATGTGAACAACATCGAGATCTAGGAAGATCCCAACATTGTCCTGTGATTCAAGGATGCCTTTATTTTTCACTCACCCCTGTCTGTTAACTCCATTGACTTTCAAAACTAACTACTTAAAGATTTATATTACTGTAAAGAACAATTTTCTTCTCTGTTCCTGGTTCATGATGGAAAATTACCATCTTTTGATTTTGTGTACTTTGAAAGTATCTAGTACCTATTCTGAACACCATGGTGGACTCCTTTGGTTGTAGGTCATTTGTATAGTTATGATTCATTGCAAGCTGAGTGTGTCTGTCCCCATTTTTCCCAGAGTAAAAGCAGTCATTATTTTTAGTTGCCATTTTTGGGGATAGTGGGACTGAGGACAGGAGAAGGCTAAAGACCATGTGGTTTTCTAGAACTTCCTTCTCATCTGCAGGAGGGAAAGATAGATAAAGTCCACAAAACTACTAGCTGCCCTTCTATTTGAAGTTTAAAGAGAAATTATTTGGTTTATATAAACTATACTTAAATTCTAAAAAATACAGATTTGGCCATACTTTAAATACTTCCTAACAGTGATCTATATCTGTATCTGTATCTATTTATAGTGTTCATATATAAGCAGTTTTACCTCATTCTTTAAATAGATGTACCCTGTTCTCTATGGACATGTCTTTTATTTATGTTTCTTGACTGATAGTTATTTCCATCTGTTTATTATAAACAGCTGAGCATACCTTTATTTTTAACAAAGTTGCACTTTGAAAGAGCTTTAGATTTAAAAAAAAATATTACAAAGGTAGTGCAGAGTTCTCATGTACATCCGCTTCCTAATGCGTGCCCCATGTTCCTGATGATGGGCAACATAGTATGTTGGGGGTTGGTGATGTAGCTCAGTGGTTAAGTGTGTGTTTAGCACACATGAGGTCCTGGGTTCATTCCCAGCACCCAAAATAGAAAAACAGACAGACAAGCATGCTACATTAGTATGGTGTATTTATTCATATTTGTAAACCAAATTGCTATTTCATTAAATTTCCCAAGGTTTGGCCTGCTGTACTTTTTCTTTTCTAGATTCTCTCCAGGGTAATGTGCTTAGTAACTTTGTCTCCTTAGGCTCTTCTAGGATTCTCAGACTTCCTCAGCTTTGATAGCATGGTGGTTTTGAGGAGTACTGGTCAGGTTTGTTTTTAAAATGCTTCCTCCCTGGGCTTCATGTGATGTGGTTCTCATAATTAGACTGTGATGGTTGTGTAGTGGGGAGGAAGACCACACAGTTCAGACTGTGTGCATGAAGGCTTGCTCTGTGCTACTAAGTTCTACGGTTTTGGTTAGTACAGTGTCATGTGTCTACCATGGTGGTGTGGTATGAAATGCTTCCCCACCCTGCGAACCTCCTGTTCGTTTCTGATCAACTTTCCCTGTCTCCTCTCAAGTCTTGGGCAACCACTGATCTTACAATTTTCATAGTTTTGCATTGTCCAGAATGTCATGTAATTGGAATTACTGTATGGATATACCATAGTTTATCTATTTACTTATTAAAGGACCTAATTCCAGAATTAGGTAGTGAGAAGTGAAAGCTGCTATAAATATTTATATGCAAGATTTTGAGTAATCATAAGTGTTCAGCTTAAGGGCTGGTGAGATAGCTCAGTGGTCTAAAGCGCCTGCTTAGGCAAGCATGCAGGGACCTCGATTCGATCCCCAGCACCACGTGCCATGCCAGCCCCGCCCACAGGGTGGGCTGAGCTGACCATAAAAAAAGAAAAAAAAGAAATAAGTGTTCAGCTTAGGTAAATAGTGTGGGTGCTAGGTTGGTGATAGTCTATGCTTCCGAGTACCTGTAACATTTTGTCTTCCCCTCAGGAGTGAAAGAGAGTTCCCATTCCTCTGCGTTCTGGCTGGCTTTTGCCACAGTTAGTTGTTTGCTTTTTGGCTGTTCTAGTAGCCACAGAGTGGTGTCTCTTTAAGAACAGTTCTCTGAAGGCAAATAATTATGAGTTTCTTTGCATAAACTTACTTGCTGTTTGTATATCCTTTCTCTTAAGATGTCCAGCTCTTTTGCCCATTTCTTAACTATTTATTTTTCTTATTGTTGAGTTTCAAAAATTTTTGTACATTTTTAGCAGCAAGATTTTTATCAAGTATTTGTTTTCAAGTTCTCTTAGCCTTGCTTTGTCTTTCATCCTAATAGTGTCTTTTGGATTGTGTTTTTCATCCTGTATCTATAAACTTACCCCAGGGTCATGTAGATTTTTCTTATAGGTTTGCTTTTTATGTTTTGGTTGATAATCCTTTTGAGTTAGTTTTTATGAAAAGTGTAAGGTCTTTTTTTAAATTTAAATTTAAATTTATTTTATTATTATTATTTTTTTAATGTGGACATGCAAATATTCAAGCCCTGGGTAGGCCAAATAGCTCAGCGGATTAAACTGCCTGCAAGCAGGTGCAGGGGCCGGGGGTTCAATTCCTGGGCCTGCCGTACGGCCCCACCCCTGGGGTGTGCTGAGGCAGCAGTTGAGACTGTACGTGGTGGTGCAAACCTGTAATCCCAGCTCTTGTAAGGCTGTAAACAGGCAGATCACTGAGTCCGATCTAGTAGAGAGACCCTGAACACCCTGTAAACCCTTCCCTAAAATAAAAAAAAAGTATTCAAGCCCCATTTATCACTATTCTGTCCATATTAGATTGCCTTTGCTTCTTTGTCAAAAAGCAGTTGGATATATTTGTGTTGCTCTCTGTCCCACTGTCATGCTGATCCGTGTGCCTTCTGTCAGCACTACAGTCTTAATCACTGTAGCTTTCTGGTAATCTTGAAATTGGATAGTGTGAGTTCTCCAGCTTTGCTCTTTGCTATTGTGCTGGCTTTTGTAGGTCTTCTGATTTTTCCATATAAACTTTAGAATTGGTTTATCACTATTTAAAGAATTGTTTGATGGAGATTTGAAATTACATTGAACTATAAATTTATTGAATTATAAATCAAGTTGGGGAAAAATGATATCTTAAAAGTACTGAGTCGGGCTGGGGGGATAGCTCACCGGTCTAAGCACCTGCCTGGCATACACAAGGACCTGGGTCCGGTCCCCGGTACAGCATGCAGCCCAAGCCTAGGAACCCGGGCGTGCTGTGCCAGTCACCGAAACCAGGCATGGTGGCACATGCCTGTAAGCCCAGTGCTGGGGAGGCTGAGACTGGAGGATCACTCTGAGTTTGAGCTGTGTATATTTTATGCATATCTTTGCATAATAAATAATAAAAAATTGTTGAGTCTTCTCATCCATGAACACAGAGTATCTCTTCATTTATTTAGATCTTCCATTTCTTTTGGTTTCATAGTGTTCTGCATGTGCATCCTGTAGTATTGTTAGATTTGTGTCTTCCTATCTGTTTTCATTTGTCCCTCCATTCTCCTCTCTGCTGTAGTGGTCTTGTAAATAAGGGAGTATTTGATTTCTGTTTGGAATTACACTTGTTCAATGGTAGGGCATTATTTTTGTCTTGTATTAGCTAGGTCTTTTGGTATGCTGTTGAGTAGTGCTAAGAAGGGACATCCTTGCTGCATTTCTAGTCTTAGGGAGAAAGTGTTCAACTTCTCACCTCTGAGTTGGGTGCTGGCTCTAGTTATATAAAGATCTTTCTTTCTTTCTTTCTTTCTTTCTTTCTTTCTTTCTTTCTTTCTTTTGTATTTTTAGGGAAGGGTCTATAGGGTGTTCAGGGTCTCACTACTAGATCGGACTCATAGTGATCCATCTGTTTACAGCCTCCCAACAGCTGGGATTACAGGTGCACACCACCACGCCCAGAGTCACTTGCCATCTCAGGAGGGCTCTGGGGGTGGGGCCGGCATGGCAGGCCCAATAGTCCTTATTGTACTGGGGAGATTTTCCTTATTCTATGTTTGCTAAGAATTTTATCATGAATTGTGCTGATTTTTTGTCAAATGCTTTTTTTTTCTACATCAATTGATAAAATCGTAACATTTTTCTATGTTAGCATGTTGATATGTGGTGTTACTCCACAGTAATTTAACTAGACTCGTATACTTAAAATGAATCTCAACTGGACCTCAGACATAGAATTATTTTACTGTGTTGTTGAATTTGACTTACTAATATTTTATGGAAAGTATTTTTATATCTGTGTTCAGGAGAGAGAGAGATTAACCTCTAATTTTCTTTTTTGAAGTGACTATATTTGGATTTGATATTTGGGCAAAAAATTGCCACAAAATGGGTTGAAAAGTCTTTTTTCTGCTTTTATTTTCTGGAAGAGATTGTGGTAGATTGGTATTATTTCTTTTTTTTAAACGTTATTTATGTTTTAATATATTTAGTACAGGATCTCATTACACAGATTGGACTCGTAGTGATCCTCCTGTTTTCAACCTCCCAAGCACTGGGATTATAGGCACCTGCCACTGTGCCCTGTCTCAGTCGCTGTCTCAGCGCAGGGCTGGCACAACATGCTGGGGATCAAACCCTGATCCCTGCTTCTGCCTAAGCAGGTGCCTTAATCTACTGAGCTATCTGGCCAGCCCTATTATTTCTTTTTCTTAAATGTTGGGTAGAATGTTAAGCTCAACTGCCTCTGTTATAGGATAATAATATCATTGAGCTTCTCTTTTGGATAATTAACAACTTAAGTATGCAGACCAAAAATTAGAGAAAAAGAAGGGCTACAAGGATAGCCAATATTTTGGCCCTAGCCCTTGAAGGCCAGTGAGGACTCAGGACATAAGTGAACCTGTACTGTAACATCCTGTAACTTAGTGGTGTCCCAAATTTTCTGTTCAAGGAGATTATGGGGCCAAAGAGGAAAGTGATTGATGATGTAGAGTGTGCCTAAGGAGAGCCACATGGAGAGAAAATATTCTCTCGGGATTTTGCAGAGAGCAAATTGGTCAAGCAATGGCTGTGACTCATCCACATAGCTGACACTGTCAGAAGATCTACAAACTGCAGTACAGGGTTTCAGGGTAAATCCTGAGAGGATTTTTTTTTTTTTTAGGGTTTTTTTTATTTTTTTATTTTTTATTTTTTTTTCAAAGTTTTATTGATAAACAGCAATG
>NW_004524611.1:7587118-7605252 GCF_000260255.1 Octodon degus
CTGGGCTGGGACTGGTCCCGCCGGCGCAGGGTAGCAGGAAGCTCTCCACACACTCACCGGACTTGGGCTAGGACTGGGTCTGGGGGTTCCCGGAAGTCGGCAGAAATTCCTACTCAGCGGGAGGGGTGGGGCAGGTAGGGCGGAGTGGTGGGGGGCGGCCCAAGGGGGTGGGAGAGGGTCCGTCCGGCCCACGCTGCGCCTGGGCTGGGACTGGTCCCGCCAGCGCAGGGTAGCAGGAAGCTCTCCACACACTCACCTGACCTGGGCTAGGACTTGGTCTGGGGGTTCCCGGAAGTCCCCAGAAATTCCTACTTGGCAGGAGGGGTGGGGGGTGGCCCGAGGGGGTGGGAGAGGGCCGGCCCACACTGCGCCTGGGCTGGGACTGGTCCCGCTGGCGCAGGGTAGCAGGAACCTCTCCACACACTCACCGGACCTGGGCGAGGACTCCCGATTTGATTTGAAACTGTCTCATTGCTATCTGTTTATCAATAAAACTTTGAAAAAAAATAAAAAATAAAAGACATCGTAAAAAAAAAAATTCACCCAAGTAACTAGCACCCCAAACCTTTCGTCATCCCTGCCCGTCATCCCTTGCCTCCAGAGGGTGACTATGGTTCTGAGTAACTTGATGTGTTTTCTTTTGGTTTAGCTTCTTTAGTCGCCTTGTTTCTCAGAGCTATCCATGCTATTTGTAGCAGCAGATGTTAGGTTTTTCATTACTCTGTAGGATTCCATTGGAAATGTGCCATACTTAAAAAAAAATTTTTTTTGATTTAATTTTTTTAGCCTTTTTTCCATAATTTTATTGAGAAACAAATAATAATGAGATGGTTTCAAACCAAATTGGTAGGACAGTTTCAATAATTAACACATTGCATACATTCTTCCTAGTGGTTAGTTGCTGTACAAGATGCGGACATGAGATCCTATTTACAAACACCATTAGAACAAATCCCTCTGTTCATTAAGAGAATGGAAGTATATATCTATCCTAGCCATTTTGAATACACAGATACAAAATGGACATTCATCTGTATCCCCTTTTTTTGTTAAGTTCTGTTATTTGAATATTATGTTAACTCAGCAAAGTATTCTAAAAGACTCAGCAAAACTATTCTAAAAGTAAAAGTTTATTCAGTGAACATTGGGATCCTATCTTGCTTGTGACTGTTACAAGCATTGCTACTCTGTACATGTTTTACAAATGACATTTATTTGTGATATTAATATAGTTTGAAATTTTTGTTAGCATTTTTAAAAATACTTGTTTTTTTACTATATTTTTTCAGAGATGTTTGTGTTTTTCATTCATTTGCATATTTTTAAATTAAGGATTTGATATGTACACTTATGTGTGTGTGCTTATATGTGTATTTTTAAAACTGTGGTGTGAGGCAGGGATTCTTTACTCCCTGGGTGGATAATTGAATGAGCATCACTGTGGAACATACCATTACCTTAAGGGTTTGGTAATGGATGCCCCTTGTAATCAGGTTTCCATATATTCATGGCTATTTCTAAGCTTTGTACTGTGTCATATAGGCTAATCTTTCCTACCTTTCGCCGTAATTTTATCTTCTTCTTCTTAGATGAGTGGGCTTCTTTTGGCACGTTGGCTTGTGGGCACATCTTGAGTGAAGTTTGGCTCTCACGTGTGCTGGACAGCTGGGGCCAGTTCCTGTGTGTGAAGCGTTTCAGTGTACATGTTCACCAGCACTGTCTGCTTGAAAGTTACTTGTTTCCATCTGTGTTGCAGTGCAGATGACTCAGGAGATGAGTGTGTAGTACTCTGCTGACAATATGTCCATACCTGCCTTATTTAATAAATTATACCATTAGACAACGAATTTTGGATGAAAGCCTTAATTGTTGGCAATTTAATGTGGTACAGTTAGCTAAGTGCCACGTACCCTTCTTCCAGCTCATCTTGCTGTCATTTCAGATTTACTTTCTTTGGGATCAGATGTGAGATTGAGTGCTGTGTAGCCGGGCACGTCTGTCACTAGTAAGCTTTCCAGGAATGACTTCGTAGGCATACTGCAAGGGCTGAGTCACCGTATAACAAGCCTGTTTATTATTATTTTTTTCTTCTCTTTTTTCAGAAATAGGCCTAGGGTGGTTAATTGGTGGGTTAAAAATAGTCTCACTATTCCTGGACTATAAAGTTTTTGCTTTTGAATAATTAATTCCCCAGGAGGGAAGTTGTTACTATAATATTTGGACCTTTAACTGCTAGATTAGTATAAGTAATATTCAGAAGAAAAAATATATGCCATAGGGTTTGTTGACTTAGGGATGTATGATTATGAGCTTCCCTATCCTTTTCAAATTAATCTGGCTCAGAGGGTTTGCAGATGTGTTTTGGCTCCATTGAGATCTTTCTCCGACCTTGTCTTCTGCCCTCCTTGGGTGTATCTATTTCTACTCATTGGTGTCTGCTGCAGGAGTGATGGATAGACTTTGCTAACAGGAATGTTGCCAGCGAGTTTGTTTTTTTTGTCAATAGTCTCAGACATGGAAGTCAATATGTTGCTTTAAGTGATGGGAGTCTGTGTTGGTGTCCTGGATTAGGCTCTAACGTAGCCGGCTCCTGATTAATTTTGATGAATTGTCTCTTTGATGTCTCTTTACTGTTCTGTAGAAAGCGTCCCTCTCTTGCTCACCTTGTGGTGATGGTCTTTGACTTTGCAGACAGATCTTCTCCCAGATGGGAAGTATAAAGAGCAGTCTTTATCATTGTATAAGCAGATCCTTTCCCTCTAGAAACCTTGCCATTTGTGCTTTCGGTTGGCTTTGTCTCTACCTGCTTACAATCTCCTTTCCTTAGGAATCATCTTTCTCTCTGAGTTTTCTCATTTCTTTGTTTTTTTGTTTGTCTGTTTTTGCATTCCCATGTCATAAATCTGGACAAGTGGTTCTTAAGATACAAATTATTTGTGAAGAACTATCCTGTTCAAAAGGTCCATAGCAGCCTCTTCAATATCTCCTAACCTTCAAAAGATAAACACTATTCCATTTTATTCATTTGAGTTTTTGAACATATAACTGTAACTCTACCTCTGTCTTTGGTAGGACTTCCCTTTCTTTGGTTGCATAGTTGACTTCCTTTGCATTCACTCATCCTTCTTTTAGTTTTTCTTTCTCTTAGCCTTTTCTCTTTCGTCTTTGTGTCTCACACTTCCTGGCTTTGTGTACCTCTCTTCTTGTGTTTGCATCATCTTCCTCCTTCCTATGGGCAGATGTCTTCCTGCATGCTAGTGTGGCGGAAGGAGGATGTTTTGCTTCCTGTGAGTTACTTGTAGAGGTGCATGATTCTTCAGTTGCTGGCCACTCTGTCCAGCATTCCAGCAGATACTTATGCTCAACCCAAGGCAAATCTGTTGTACTCCCTTTATTGAATTCTTGGCCTTAGAGCAGGAGAATTTGAACAGTAGCATGCACTCAGCCACGCTGTTGTTCAGGGAACATTCTTAAGATAATGGAGCTCATTAGCAGTGTTCTGAATTAAGCATCTTTAGTGTTAGTTAAATGGCTGTATCATAAATCAAGTAGGCATTTCTTGAGGTAGAACATCCTGAAAATTTGTAATCTCTTAGTATTATAAATAAAGCTAAAATGATCACTCTTATTCTTCAGTATTTGTTTGCAATTTTTATCACTTCTAAGAGCTAAATTTTTAGAAATGCAATTACCAGGACAACAGATTTCAAACATTTTTCAGATTCCTTAATAATGTTGCAGTGTTACTTTCTAAAATATTTGTACCAAGTCTACGCCCACCATCAGAGCATGAGTGTGCCTGTCAGGCTGAACTCTAGGCAGCATGGAATATTGCTGTTTTAAAAGTTCTTTGCCAATTTGATAAACCAAAATGGCACCTCATTACTACCTCAATTTGCATTTCTTTGATTACCAGCAAGTCAGTACCATATTTTAGGAGACCATTTTATCTTGTTTTGACACAGCTTCAACTAGTTTGTCTTGAATTGCAACTATCAAAGCTAACTCATTGAAATTAACAGCTGTAGACCTGGGATATAATAACCTCATCCAGAATATGTAGCACTGAAAACTGCCTAATTAGAAGCAACAGAATTCTAACTCATAACTGTGTATTTTAAAATCTCTTTTATTATGAGTATTTAGAGCACCCAAGAGAAGAGAGAATAAGATAGCAAATTCCTGGGAACTGTCACTTTGACAACTGTCAGCATCCTACGGTTATTTCGTCCATCTCCTCACTTCAGGAGGTGGGAGAGGCAGTGGAATATTTTAAATCAAATAACAGATGTAATATAACGTATAAGAGCTTTTAAAATGGTGAATGTCTCCTTCCAGCACTTTTCTCCGTAGGCTTTATTATTGGAATATATCACAGAAAACTGCACAGACCTTACATGAACAGCTGGGCAGATTATTACAGAACAAGCACAACCAGCAACTGCTCAAGCAAGGGAATATTAATAGCACCTTCACAGTCGCCTCGTGGTCATTACCCCCCATCCCTTCTGCCGCAATAAAAATAATCGCTACTCTCACTGCCCACGCCATAAGGTAGCCTTGTCTGTTTTTGAACTTTATGGAAAGTGGATAATACAACTTATATTCTTTTGTGAATATTTATAGATCTTCCTTTAAAAACGCAAATGCATTAGTTCCATCATGGTGTTGAGTGCAGATGTCTGTTTTCCTTAAATACAGCACGTGGCGCAGTTTACGCATCCTCTGTTAGCGCACACGCATTTGCTGCAGGTTTGGGCCATCGTGACCAGTCCTGATGGTCCTGCACCTGCCTTGTGGCGGGCCTACGTGCTGATGTGTGTTGGCTGATCTAGCGGGAGTGGAATCGCTGTGAGTTTGGGGTGCGCTCAGTGAGCTCCGGGTGGTAAGCCATTGCTAGGGCAGTCTGCATTTCTGACAGGAGTGTGTGTGGTATTGCACACTCCTGCTGCCACCTGTTTTTGCCCTTCTTTGTGATAGTTGTGAAGTAAATTCTTTATGTGTGGATTTAATTTGCATTTTTATTTATTAGTCCCTTGAATAGCCTCTTAGGAGAGGGGATAATACTATTTATTTATTTATTAATTATGTATTTGGTACAGGGTCTCACTATAGAGCTCGGACCTGTAGTGATCCTCCTACCTCAGCTTCCCCAGTGCTGGGATTACAGGCGTGCACCACCACACCTGGACTTGATCCCTGGCTCAGCACACCCTGGCGTGGGGCCAGTGTGGCATGTGCTGGGGATCGAACCCCAGTCTCTGCACCTGTCTAAGCAGGAGCTTAGTCTGCTGAGCTATCTCACTGGTCCGATAATACATTTTAATCTGTGAAAATTTTTTATTTAGTGGTGATGCTGAGGACTGAACCCAGGGCACGCACATGCTAGGCAGGCACGCTGCTGCTGAGCTACCATTCCAGCCACCCCGAAAACTCTTTTCTTCCTATAGAGGGAATTCAACTAGTGAGCTACATCCTCAGCCTTTTTTTATTTTTTATTTTGAGACAAGGTCTTGCTAATTTCCCCACACTAGGCTTGAACCTGGGTTCCTCCTGCCTCAGCTTCCCAGAATGCTGTGAGTTTGGGCAGGCACCACCACACTTGGCTAAAACTATTCTTGCTGAAGGCCGTGCAGTACCATCAAGACTGCTGTCGCTTTTCCTTTTGTGTTGTCTTTTTCTTACTGGTGTGTAGGACTTGTTAATGTATTCTAGATGTGAGCGAGGGTGTTGTTTCACTCTGCTTTGTCCCTGTATTCTCATACGTCTTTTGGTAAACAGAAGGCCGGTTCATCAGTTAAGCTTTTCTGTGGAGTACAGTTGATCCTGTTTAAGAAAGCCATAAAGAGGCTCTCTTGGGTCATTCTTTAGGTGTTTCACAGAATTTTCAGTGTGCAGGCTTTTACCCCCTGCACAGGTATCTATCTGACCCAACACTTTCTGCCTTGTTTTGTGGAACCCGTTTTGTCACAAATCTGTTATCTGCACGCATTTAGTTGGGCCTGTTTTTAGCCTTTGGTCCATTACCCTACTTACCCTTCTGATTGTCATAGCTTTTTTGAGTCTTGATGTCAAGAAATCTAACTCTTTCAGCTTTGTTCCTAAAGATTTGATTTGTCTACCGTGGTTTTTCAGTTATGATCATCAGTTTCTCAATTTAAAAATCTGTATTTTATGTAATATTGGATATATATTCAATTTGGGGAGAGATTATATCAAGGATTAGCAAAGATTTTAGACTTTGCATGCCAAGAGGTAGAATGAAGAATATTATATCAACATTGCTAGAACAAGAGAGAAAACACATTTTTATGAATTTGTGTTTCTAAAATTTAAAACCTCATGATTGGGTACAAATTTTTTATTTTAAAGGGCTAACAAAAAAGAATTCATTAAAAAAGGAATGCGTTGAAATCTGCGAAAGGTGTAATATTTTAATTGGACTTCAGAGTTAATATTGAGTGCAGTTTCTCATCTGTGAAATCCACTCTTAGCTCAAGGCCATCCACAAGCAGGTGGCTGGCCTGACGTAGCTGGCCGTGCGTAACGTGCTGGCCTGACGTAGCTGGCCCTGCGTAACGTGCTGGTCGTGCCGTTATAGTGTTGGCACAAATCAGTAAACATTCTAAGTATTTACTTAGAATTCCTCCGTAACTTGTAGTTTCCTGTATGCAGGTCATTCATACATTTAGTTGGATTTATTCTCAGATGCATAATAATGTTGTTGGCTGCCCTGGTAAATATTTTTAGATACTTTTATTTATTTTCATTTTATAAGTATTGCAGATGTGTAGAAATAAACTTGATTTTTGTACATTTACTTTATATAAAATTTTTTCTAAAATGTCAGATATTTTATGGGTTTCAAATCATGTACTATGTTCCATTTCTGGTAGTGCTAGCTTGGACATCTGATACAGTGTCTACTAAAATTTGTGAGAGCTGATCTTTATCTTTTTCTCAAGGTTAGGGGAAGTTTTCAGAATCTCACCATTAACTCTGAAGTTTGCTGTTGATTTTTTCATAGATATTCTTCTTTATAGGTTCTTTGTATTTCTAGCTTTCTATGACTTGTGAATGAGTGTTGAGCTTTTATCCAGTGCCTATTCTGCATCCATTGACACTATATGGTGTTGTTTCTTTATTCTGCTAATATGGTGAATTACACTGATTTTCAAATAGCAAGCCACAGCTTCTGTGTGAGGTAGGCCTCGTGTTGTTTTGCTGGGTGCGGGGAGCTCGTGCTTGCCAGGCACACCCTTCTCCACTGAGCTAGCTCCCTGGCCCGCCAGGGCCGTTATTATGTCTCTGTTTAGTGTATTCTGGGGTTCTTTTGTGTGTTTTGTCATTTTAGCTCTTACGTGTAGATGTTTGATCCATTCTGAGTTCATTTTTGTGCACAGCACGAGAATGAGGATCCCATTTCACTCATTTGCACGTGCTTTTCTGGTTGTCCCAATGCCATGTGCTGAAAAGACAGTTCTTTCCCCAGTGAGCGGGCTCAGTGCCCCGTTGAAACCAGAAATACACAGGTTTTATTTCTGGACTGCCAAATGGGCCCCGTTGATCTCACAGTCTATTTTATGGTATTGTCATGCAGTCTTGATTAGCACTGTTTTGAAGGGATTTAGAAATAAGGAAGTGTGACTCTCTGACTCTTCATTTTCTAATTATTTCGACTCTCTAGGTCCCTGTCCCCATTTTGGGATCCACCGTTAATTTCTGAAAAATAGCAAGCTGGAATTTTAACAGGACTTTAAAAAAGATTTTTGGGGGGATATTCATTTTAAATAACATAAATGTCACAATTTTGATGTGAAAAGTCAGTGACATTTCATAGTTTTGTCATTTTGTGAGGTCACTGCCCCTGAAACATCTGGTCCTGAAACATTTCTAATCACTCTGAAATAAAATCCCAGACCCATTAAGTAGTCACACCCCCTGGCTTTCCACCCACAGTACCTGAAATGGATACGTGTAGTATGACCTTTTTCTTTCCCAGAATAAATCTCATTTTTAAGTGTATAATACATTAAGGTAATGGAAGATTTGGTCTGTCATTATTTTGCTGAGAGTTTCTGCATCATAAAGGATTGGTCTGTAGTGGTTTTCTTTCTTGTGATGTCTGTGTCTAGTTTTTTTATGAACATATTCAGAGAAGAGGTTTTGTGAAGTTATCCTTCTGTTTTTTGAAAAACTTTGAGAATACCTTTCTGAAAATGTTTGGCAGTAAAGTATCTGTTCCTGATCTTTTCTTTGTGGGGAGGTGTTTTATTTTGTTTCATTTTGTAGTACTAGAAACTGACCCAGGGCTTTTGCACTAAGCAACATACCTTGTCTGTCTGTCTGTCTGTCTGTCTGTCTCTTTCTCTTGCTCTCTTTCTCTTTTTCTCCCTCCTTTCCTTTCCCCTCCTCCTTCTTCTCCTTTTTCCTTCCTTCTTTTTTTTTTCTCCTTCTCCTTTTTCCATTTTTTATTTTGAGACAAGTTTTCCTTAATGATTGATTTGCCTATGCTGAGCTTGTGATCCTCCTGCCTCAGCCTCCCAGGGTGCTTAGGGTTAGAGGTATGTGCCACCATGTCCAGCCAAAGCTTTTGGATTATTCTTGACTTGTTACATAGACCATGCAAATTTTTATTTCTCTTTATATCAGTTCTAGCAATTAGAGCATTTAATTTAGATTATGTAAGTATTGAGCTTTTAACTGTCTAAAGTATTTTCTTTAAGCATTTTATTTCTGTGTGGTTAGTATTATTGCCAAAACTTTCTGATTTTATTTACAGCTTCTTTTTTATTATTAGTCTTGCTGAAGATTTGTCAGTTTTGTTAATCTTTTCCTAGAACTAATTTTTAGGGTTTTTTTTTTGTTGTTGTTGTTGTTGTTTTTTCCTGTTCTTTAGTGTCTTCTTTTACTTCTGCTCTAGTCTTTATCATTTCCTATTCCTAGCTATTGGTTTACTTTTTTTCCTCAAGTTCCTTGACACAGATAGGCTATTGATTTGAGATCTTATAACACAGGTATTTATAGCTATTGATTTCCCTTTAAACAAGCTTATCTGTAATCCCATATGTTTTGATATGTTGCAATTTAATTTTCATTCATTTCAGCATATTTCTTATTCCTTATGTGATTTTTTTCCTCAATAACCAGATATTACATATTTTGTGTTTCCTCATATTTAAATTAGCTCTGCTAATATGTTTTTTTTATATACTTGGAAAATATATTTGACTTTTTTTATATACTTGGAAAATCTTTCTCTTTGAGTGTTTAGTGTGTTCATATTAAATGTAATACTTGCTGTTATTTACACCCCACCACCCTGCTCTTTTATGTTTTTCTCAGTCTTCCTGCCATCTTTCATTTTAGCTAAACATTTTATTGTCAATTTTCCATGTTTTGGTTTTTAATTTTCATTTATTTATTCTTTTAGTGGCTACCCCACATATCAAAACAGACACCTTTCACTATTAAAACCAACGTAAATTAGTCTGTATTATTTTGTAAATAATACTTGGAGCACTTCAACTATGTGAACTATCTCCCAGCTTTTGAGTTATTATTGTGTGTTTTACATTTATTTTGAACCCCACAAACAGTACTGTTCTTGTTTCATGCAGTCAGGATTCCTGATTTTCTGTTTTCCACATGTTCCTCTTCACTTCGTTGTCCTGTGTCTCTACTTACATCTGAAGAACCTCAGAACAAAGCATAGCATAAGCACAGCACCAGCATAATTCCTAATAGAGTTAGCAATGTGTTATAACAGAATTCAAATCTGTATCCCATTTTTTCTGATACTCTCCAGAATCATGATTTTTTAGTCATTTTTCTCAGAACAGCATACAAACAAGGTTCCCACACTGTACTTAGTTGATACATCTCTTAATGTTATGGGCCTGGTCCTGTCCCTGTTTTTTAATGTGCTACTTGTTTGTAGAGGGAAACTAGTCAATTGTCATTAAAATTTATTGTATTCTGAATGAGATGATTGAATTATCTTGGTGCCTTTTAACATATTCTATATCTCTTTGTAATTTCTGTAAAATGATAGCTATATGTAAAGTTGTGTTTAAAATTTATTTTTTGGTAAGAATTCCCTATAGGTGGTGCTATTATTCCTAATGCATCAACCAGGTGGTATATAGTTTTTCCTGTACAATTGATTAGTGGGTTTTCTACCTGCATGACTGTGTTATTAGTGAACAAAGACAGTTTTAGTTTTTTCAGACTATATTTCTTTTCTTTTCTTACTGGATTAACTAGTATTTTCAGTGCATCACTGAAAAGCAGTGGTGACCAGGGACATTTTTGCCTTGTTCCTGATCTTAGCAAGAAAGCTTTTAAGTTTCTTACCATTAAGTATGACATTAACTGGAGGGTTTATTTTTTATTTGTTTGTCAAATTCAGGAAGGTCCCCTCCAGTTTTAGTTTTCTGAGAGTTCTTACTATAAATGGGTACTGTATTCAGTGTTGTCAAATATAGACATCTCTTGATGTGATTGTGTGATTTTCTTCATCCTGTTGGTGTGATTAATTACATGAATTGTCTTTGAAATGTTGAATGAGCTTAGATATATACCACTTGGGATGAATCCCAAGTGATTGATCATTCTTGGTGGTGGTATATAATTCTTTTTATACATTTTTGGATTTCATTGGGTAATATTTTGTTCATGGTTTTGGTATCTATATGCATGAGAGATACTCTGTATTTTGCTTTTCTGTGATATTTTTAAATGAGTTAGGATGTATTCCCTCTCCTGTCTTCTGAAAGACACTATAACAAATTGGTGTCATTTCTTCCTTGAATGTTTGGTAGACTTCACCAGTCAGTACATCTGGGTTGGGTGTTTTCTGATTTGGAGGCTTGTTAATTATTGATTCAACTTTTTAAAAAAGATTTAGGTCTATTTACATTGTGTCTTTCTTTTTATGAATTTTGGACCATTTCATTCAGGCTATCAAATTCATGGGAATAGTTTGTTGGTTTTTTGTTTTGTTTTGTTTTGGGTTTTTTTGGTACTAGGAACCAAACTCAGGCCCTTGCTGCGTTTGCCATGCAGGCACTTGTGACACTGAGTTACATCCCTGGTCCTAGATTTGATTTTAATAGTTTCTTTAAAGTTTTTTATTTCTTGGCTGCACTGGGGATGGAACCCAGGGCCTTTGCACTGACCTATTTCCCAGCGTTTTTCATCGTTTTGAAGTGGGATCTTGGTAGGTGGTTAACTTGTTAGTTGCCCAGACTGAGCTTGAACTTGGGATCCTTCTGCCTCGCCCCTCAGAGTGATAGAAGAATCACAAGAGCATATCAGCACACTCAACCTGCCTTCCTGGTGCTGACACTTCTGTAGCATCAGTAATGATGTGCACTTTTATTATCTTAGTAATTGCTTCTCTTTCCTCATCTCGATTGTTAATTAGCCTGGCTAGAAGCTTATCAATTTTATTCATCCTTTCAGAGAGCCAGCTTTTGATTTTGTTGATAATTAACTTCTTGTTTCCAAATTCATTAATTTCTGGTGTGATTTTTATTAGTCATTCTTTGGTATCTGTGATAGATTGATTGCAGGATCCACAGCTGTGCAAGTTTATTGTATAAAATGGAATGATAACTGCATGTAAAGCATGCATATCCTCCTGTATACTTTAAATTGCCTCACAGTTACCTGTAGTACTGAATGCAGTGCAGCTGTTATAAAATGTAAGAAGAATAAGGAACATTTCTGCACATGATCAATAAAAATGCAATTAAAAAGTACATTAGATCTGTGGTTGGTTGAATCCCTGGCTGTGGGAACTTGTGGATCCTGAGTCAAGTTTTTTTATTTTATTGTTCTTACTCTGGATTTAAGTTGTTCTACTTTTCCTAGTTTCGTTAGATTGCTGACTTTGGATTTTACTTTTTAGCACTTGCCTACAGTGCTTCAAACTGCTCTGAGCGTTGCTTTCTCTGTATTTTCTTCTCCTTCTCATTGCTGAGAGGTGACACTTTCACTCTGACACCCACAGCTTGAAGGGAGATTTTCTTTGGCTCGCAGTCCCCTTACTCCAATGAGGAAGGGGTGGTGGAAGGGTCTGGTGGAGGAAGGCTACTCACTTCATGGCGGCCAGGAAGCAGGGAGCAGAGGAGGAGCTGGGTAGGAGATGCGCCCCTCCAGTCACTCCCTAGGGACCCCTGCCATCCAGACTCTGCCTGCCAGCAGCACCTTCAACCCTCAGCTCCTTAGTGGATGAAGCCACGGAGGAGTACTGTGCCCTTGATCCAGTCACCTGGCAGAGCCCACCTCGCAGCACAGGAGCCCTGGGCCCAGCTAGACCTAAACCACACACTGTGCATCCCACGGTGTGTGACCGCTGCTTAGAAGCACGGCTAGTGCTTGATGTGCATCGCTGTGTAATTTCTCCTCCCGTTGGGGCGGTTTTCTCCTCCGGGTCTTGTGGCACTGTGCACAGCACAGCTTGTGCTCCTAATGGCTCTTGCTCCTTGATCTGCGTTTTCACTTGTTCATTAAGGTGCAAGCTGGTTGGTTACTTAGCTCATTTGGGATTATAAACTTCTCCTGCCCATCTTCTTTGGCTAGAAAGAATGCTCCGTTTGGCTGTATTGTGAATTATACTTTGAGTTTATTTGTTCATTATTATTTGAAGCAGTGTGCTTTGTCCCCCATAAGCAGTATAAAACATAGGCAGTTAAAGCCATTTCAATGCTAGGCATAGTTTCTAGGATTTAAGTTGCTTGATTTCTGTAGTGGTATTAAATATTCCATTGCTTTTAGAAGCAGTGCTTGTTGATGGGCGATTGTTTTTAAGTGGTGTGTCTGCGTTAAGCAATTTGTATTTAATTTATTAACAGCGTGCATTTTGGCCAGTATTCCATTTGGTTTCTGTGGATTGAAGAGAGTGCAGAGACAGAAGCAGGGGCATCGCTCCTGCTGGATTCTGTCTGCCTCCGCTCCCGTTCTGGTGTTACCATTGCTGAGGATTTCCTTTTGGGGGGGGGCTGATTTTGTTTACTCACGAGCAGAATGTAAATGCGGGGGAGTGGCCGCGTGCTTGCTAGACCCTGACGGCAGACTTGTGAGAGCGTCAGTGATGCAGACAGCTCGGGGTATGCGTGCCGCAGCTTGCCGTCACTGCTCTGGCAGCGTGGCTGCCTGCGGGGACCGAGGGTCTGGTGGCTGAGTCCTCGAATGCTGGGTGCAGTGCCTGATGGCGACGTGGTAGTGGGGATTTGTGTTCACTACGTGCCAGGCCCATTTTACTTGTTTTAGCTCATTTAGTTTTATAACAGTAGCACGAGCTGTGTGGATGCTGTTAGGCGCCCGACCTCACAGAAGCATAGGCCGCTACCTAAGCCCAGCCAGCTGGCTCCAGAGCCTACGAGCTTCTTTGCTCCTTACCCGACACTGTTCTTCCCCCATCCCTCACCCTCATGCCTTTTGACCTGGTGCTTACCCATTTCTCCCCAGGTGGTTTTCACAAGCATTTTCCATTTACCTTTGGACTTTTTTTTTTTTTTTTCCTTTTGGGCGGAACAGGGGATTGAACTCAGGCCCTTGTGCTTACCAGGCAAGTACTTATTCTACTGAGCTATCTCCCTGGCCCTACCTTTGGACTTTTGACCTCAATTTTCATTCCATGTATTTTAGAAGCAGTGTTTGTTGATGGGCGATTGTTTTTAAGTTGTGTGTCTGTGTTAAGCAGTTTGTATTTAATTTATTGACAGCATACATTTTGGCCAATATTCCATTTGGTTTAGGTCCATGTATTGCTTCCATCTAAGAAAAAAATTAAAACCCACATTGAAAATCTGTCACATGTGACCTGTTTTACAGCTGAGCCTCTCGCTGTTTTGCCGCACAACCAGCTGCGTACTCAGTGTGATCGCCTTTGGCTTCCTCGCCTCCCTCCTAGGTTGGGTTTCTGCCCACCACTCCGAGAAGGGCAAACTTTCCTGTGAAAGCACATGAGAAACCGTGATGGCGTTTTCCACAGCCATCACTGTGGTGTGAGGAACAGATGGCTGAGCTGCCTGGCTTGAGGCTGCACAAAGCTGCTATAGTTGGGTGTGTCTCCTGAAGGCCTGGGTGGTGAAACCTTTGGGAGGTGAGGTCTGATGGGAGGAACTTAGGTCTCTGGGTGTGTCCTTGAAGGAGAGCTTGGGACCCCGCCCTTCTATGCTTCTCTGCTGCCATGAGGTGGGCAGCGTCCTCTGGCCTGTGGCCCCACCGTGATGCATGTCTCCCCACAGGCGCAAGTGCAAGAGGGCAAATGACTATGGACTGAAGCTTCTGAGACTGAGCCTTTCTGCTCTTTAAGTTGATTTATTTTTCCTCCCCTCCCTCCCTCCCTCCCTCCCTCCCTTTCACCATAACTGAAAGCTAATGCAATCTCCATTTTTCTATTCCATACTATTGCACTACGACTGTCCCCATCAGCAGTGTGCTAACCAAGCTGGAACCCAAGTGAATTACAACTGCTAAGTAAATTTTCAAACTGAAACTGAAAAGAGTTTAGTTAAAATGAGTGCAATTCAGTTGTGTTCCTATTGTTTTACAAAATGAAATAATAACAATGTCAGGTAATTCTTTTGCAAAGGAAATTCTAGGTGTCATCCTTCAAGCCACAACTGTACCCAGTTATTGTTTTAATTTATTCTTACTGCTGTCTGGCACTATTTTGTTCTTCCTTAGACCCTAGAAGTTGCTTTAACTAATTTTAATGACTTTAAAGCCTTCAAACCTATTCCAAGCCACTTCAGACAAGTGAAACCCAAAATGTGAAGTATGTAGTCTAATCAACTTCAATGCATTTTCCCCAACAACCCCCTAGTGCTGCTCTTTGTCTTTGGCAAGCTGGGAACTTGAATATGCTCTAGATAGAAAGGTAAAATAACAAACCGCTATGACTTCTGTTGGAAATAATTATTAACTAGTAAGCCAGATATGTCAAAGGAAAGTCATAATTCAAAAGGAAATTAGCACCCTGCTACCTGTATTTTATCACTGATTTTAAAAGTGCGGTCAAAAAGTGTACAGTCAGAAATTTCTAAAATTTACATGATGTAAGCTTGCTTTGGGATGAATGGTTTCAGAATTTTCTAAGCATAATCCTATTGCAAGCTGTGCCAGAACTTGAAACCTAAGAAATTTTAAATTTCCTGAAATTGTTTAACTCTTAATAGGAAAAGGACATTTGAAAAAATCATATAAAATCTATTTTCAAATTATTTCAGGCAGTTTTAGCATCATTTTCAGCAAGAGTCGTCTTTAGCCCTCTCTCTTCAACTCTGAGGATGTTGTAGAGAAAGCTGTGGAGGAACTCCACGTAGGAGGTGGGGGTTCTACCACTTTGTGTTTAATGGGGTTTCTGGGAATGTTTTAGTGGCAAATTACAAGAGACTCAATTATATGTGGCTGTTTTTTTTTTTTTTTTTTTTGATAAGCAAGATGCTCCTATTTACTCTCTCTGAGGCCTTATTTTAGTTAAGACCCCTCCTCCATGTTCACAGAATATCTTGAGTATGTGAGATTTACATTTTTACCTAGCATTGTTTTCCTTATTGCAAACATTTTACCTGTTGTGGAAATCTGGGGCAGTACACATATAGTTAAGAAAACTAAGTAGGAGCTAGGGATATGGCTCAGTGAAGCCCTGCGTTCAATTCCGGATAACCCCCTGGCCCCGCAAAGAAAACTAAGCAGAAAAAATAAAAGAAAAAAAAAAACAATAAATAAAGCTAGAGACTATTTCAAGAAAATTTTTACAGTCGGTAGAAGGAAGACTTGTTTCCCAAGGGCAACATTTCTTAATTTCACAGTAGAAGCCGCGGAAAGCATAATAAAACATAGAGCTTCAGATAACGCAGATGGCCAACGGCCGTCCATCCAGAACTCTGTTCCCAGGGAAAATACTTCTTCAGGGGTGAAGGAGAAATAAATGTTTTGAAAGACGAAGTGCCTATTTTAGGAAAGAACATAGGCTAACAGTCCTTAACAGCCAATTAATTAGAGAAAGAGCAGCAGATTAAACACAAGTCAGTGCTTTGGGAGGGAGTCAAGGATCAGAGCACAAATTAATGACCTGGAAAAAATTCCATAAAATAAAAATGATTATGAAAACCAAAAGTTGTATTTGTAAAGACTTATAAAACTGGTAACTATCTGGCAAGACCAGTAAATAAAATGAGAGAAGACATAAGTAAGCAGTATTAGCAGTGAAAAGGGGACATCACGATAGATCCTACAGAGATTAAAATTGTATATCTCTATTCCAATTGTACTGGAAATTTAAATGAAGTGATAGGCTTTGAAAACAAATTTGAAAAAATTAACACAAGAAATATCTAAATAGTTTCATAATTATTAAATAAATTAATTTTGCAATTTAAAAAATTTCCTGAAGAAAACCAAAGGCTTAGATTGTTTTACTTTTGAGTTGACTAGCTGCTCTTGAAGGAACTAGTGCCCACCTTACACAGCTATTTATTCTAAAATTGTAAATTTTGTTTACAACAGTTTGTGACAGAGAAAGATGGATAGATATGGAAAAAGAATTTGATAGACTTCAATACCTGTTTATGGTTAAAACCTTGTAGTACACAAATGCTAGAAGGCATTTAAAACCTTAGTATCCAGAATGAGACTAAGATATTCATTGTTACCACTTCTGTTAAACATGGAATTGGGGGGCCGGGGAGATGGCTCAGTAGAATAAGTGCTTGCCTGGCAAGTGCAGGGACCTGAGTTCAATACCCAGTTCCACCAACCACCCCCCCCCAAAAAAAAAAAAAAACATGTAACTGGAAGTCCTACCTTGCTAGTGTTAAAAGACAAAAAAAAAAAAAAAAAAAAAAAGCACAGAGTTATGATTAAAAAGGAAAATGCCACTGTTGATCAGTATACAGTTTGTTGAAAATGTGGAACTAGAAGTGTTCTCAGATTTTGAAATATTTGTATTTTTATAATTAGAAATCTTGGGATGGGGACTAAAGTCTGAACACAAAAGTAGTTACGTTTCTTGCGGCTCTTCATATGCAGCCCAGAGGCAGTTTTGTGGAGCATTTTTTTGTGTGTCTGTGTTTTGACTGTCAGGTATGGATTGTTCCACTTGTAGTATTATGTGGACACTCAAAACATTTCAGATTTTGGATTTCAGGATTTTGAATTAGAAATGTTCAATTCTCCCATACATCTTTAAATTACATTCTTGTAATTAGATAAATTTTACAAGGTCATGGGGTACTGAGGTAATTTTAGAAGCTGGTGGTATTTCTCTATACAAACAATTCAAATAAAAGTTAAATATTAATTAAAAGAGGAAAAGTAAGAAGATAATTGCCATCATACAGTAAATATAGTACCCAAAATTTATTACCTACAAATTAAGCTGTGGAAATAAATTGATCTCACCTATATAGAAAACTACAAAATTATTGTGGATTTTTTTTAATATACTAAGTTTATTGGTACATTTTAGTTACACGTAGTGATCACATTGGTCACAGGGACTTTGTACATGCACGTGATGTATCTTGCTGCTCCTCAGGAAATGTCACATTTCCTGATGAATTTAAAGTATTAACTCCCCTCCTTCAACCCCTCTTCCCCTCCCCTCTTACACAAAAGCTTGGTTTCATTTTTTTTCTTCTTTTCTCATTTTCCCCTTCTTCCTTTTCTCCTCTTCCCCTTTTCTATTCCCCCTCTTCCCATGTGAATATTTTCTTCCTATTTTACAATATCTATTCTACATTTTGGTTATGGAGAGAATTTTTAAAGGAACCACATACAGGCATCATTTGGGGCGATTCTGGATTATAGCAGTCTATTTCAGTATTAACTGCTTCTGCTCAGTCATGGCATCCACTGGCCTCCGGTGGCTGCTTAAGGACTTGCTGTGCCGTTACTCTGAATTGAGCTGTGCTACATGTGTAAGATGCACGTTGCAGTTCGCAGACTTAGCATGGAAGAAAGAATGTCACATTTCCTGATGAATTTGAAGTATTAACTACTTTAGAAGGTGGTAATATTTTGATACATTAAAATGTTAGAGTGAATTTTCCCTGTCAGTGTTTTTTCATCATGGCCACTATCAAATTTAAAACTACATGTATGGTTTAAATTTTTGG
>NW_004524611.1:7605352-7684565 GCF_000260255.1 Octodon degus
TATAAATTTTTGTCTCACCTTGTATTCTAGTGGTGAGAATTCTAATTCTCAGTGTATACTGATTTAATTCCACCTCAGTGAAAATCATAGCATCATGCATGCTTGTGGAAGTTCATAAGCTGATTTTGAAATGGTAGGGTAGGCCGAGGGCCATGACACTCTTGAAAAGGGACAGGATACAGGATAAGATTTGATTTACTACAGTCTCTCAGTTTGGGGACTGCTGGCATTTTAGGTTGAATGGGTCTGCATAGGAAAGGCGCCAGAAGTGTCCTGTGATGGCGAGATGTTCAGGAGCAGCCTGGCCTCTGCCCACTAGGTGTCAGTAGCACCTCCACTTGTGGAAAGCAAAACTAGTCTGCAGATGTGGCCGTAAGAATAATCTATGTAAAGACATGACAGCATTGTAGCGCACTGCCCCTGTGGTGCAGAATTGCCTCCGTTTGAGAACCACCAACTCTGGTGGCCATAAACTGCTTATTATCAAGCAGTGTGACATTGGGATAAGGCTAAACAGTTGAATCAATAGCACTGAACAGGAAAACAAAACAACTGAAGTAGGCTCTTCCATGACTTTATTGTATTTATTACAATGGAATATCCACATGGAAATAAGTTTAACACAGAAACCAGCTTTGGATTTTGGTGGATTTTGGATACAAAATCAAAATTCTGTGGATTTTGGATACAAATGTGAAACACTAAATGACAAAATTTCTAGAAAAATACATCATCTTTATGTTCTTGGTACTTGGAAAAATTCTTTAAATAGATATAAACACTAATCTTGAAAGAAATGAATAACAAATTAGTGTTAAGAATTTTATTGAATACAATGGGAAAAGAAAACTATAAAGTAGATGAAAATATTTTTAATACCTTTATAACAGCTCTTCTGCTAGTGCTAGAAAACATGACAGATTTGTTGAGAATCAGCAGAAAAGACAGCCAGTAGAAAGCTACTGTAGACGCTAGAACGTGTACTTGACCAATGTAGAGGTGCAAAAGGCCAGAAACTCAATGCAAACCCACTCAGCTTCATGAATAATCGGGCAAGGCAGAGTCCAGCAGTGCAAGAGTGGCTTACATATAGAGAGTAGAAACATTAAGTGTTGTTGGGGATGAGGAACACCTAGAACTCTGGTATCTAGCAGCTGAAAGTGTGAGAAAATGTTTGGAAGTCAGTCTGATGTATGCTACAATTGGATGCATGCGTTGTCTTATGGTCCAAGGTTTTTGTCCTTAGGTCAGACCTAGAAAATGGTGTGCTTCTGCATCATGAGACGAGTACAGTGGTGCTCGCAGCATGTTATGTGAGAGACCTCAAGTGGGCACGGGGGGTGTGGGGCTCCTTACACTTACGCAGTGGGGTTGTAAGGGGCAGTAAATAGCATGAGAGACTTGCAAACATCAGATTCACTGATAGAGGACAGGTGCAGAAGAATACGTGTCACAGGCTGGGCATGATGACACATGCCTGTGAGCCTGACATCTGGGAGGCCGAGGTAGGAAGACCACAAATTCAAATCTAGCCTGGGCAACTTAGTGGTTTAGCAAGAGCCTGCTTCAAAGCAAGAGCTGGTGATGTAGGTCAGTGCAAAGGCCCCAGATTTAATTCCCAGTATCTATCTATCTATCTATCTGTCTGTCTGTCTGTCTGTCTGTCTGTCTGTCTGTCTGTCTGTCTATCTATCTATCTATCTATCTGTCTCTAATATCTATATCTTTATATCTGTCATAATAGCATTTTATATAATTTCCTTGAACAGTCAGAATTAAACTCTTTAACATTATACGAGACAACAGCAGTTTTTTGGTAATAGCTGAAATCTAGAAATAATCCCAGTTTTTACCACCAGAGAGTGGCTGAATAAATTGTTGTATTATCATGAATGGACTACTACTAACAAAGAAAGCAAACAAATCCCAGGACGTGGCAACAAGTTCAAATTTCATGAAGACATTATTGATAGAAGCCAGACATGACTGAACATATGATTCTGTTGATATAATTTTTAAGCACAGACAAAAAATGCAAACCCCACCACTCCAGCCAGGACCCCTGTCTTTAGATAAAGAAGTGGCTCCGACCCCGTGGGCGCGGCCTCTGGTGATGGCTGCCTCACAACGGTGGCCGCTCTAGTGCTCTTGCCCCCTGCGGCCCTCCTCTCCGCTTGCCATGGTTCTCAGGATTTCCATGTGTGTGCATTGCCATCCCAGCTGAGGGTGTTGGCAATGGCCTATCGCTTCTGCCTCCGATTCCTACCTGGGAAGTGAGGACGATAGTCACGCGCACGCCGTGAGCGCAGCTTGCTCACTCCTGCTGTTGTGTTTATTGTGTCACTGCTAGTTTATTTTTTCAAAGTATTGTTCAACCCCAATTGGGATGATGCTCTATTTATAAATCCACCATGGCTCTCCATGTAGGCCAGGTGTTCTTTAGCTCTCTCAGAAGAGCTTATTTTATTTACTGTAAGGCAAGTTATTTCATAGGTTCATCTCTAGGTTTTGGTAGATGTATTTTATAATTGTAAGTCAAATATTCTTTGCCTTGTATTTTGTCATCAATTATGGCTGACATATAATAGCTACCACTTGGTAGGATTTTTTGCCTTCACGCTGATTCTAGCGGCCACATGGCTTAACACTTTTAATCTTGGGTAAAGTCCCCAAGATTGCATGGCTTGGAATTCATTGTGGTCCCAGCTCACTTTCATTTGAACCATTCTCTGACTCTTAATTTCTTTGACTCTTAATTTTTTACCTGATGATGTTAAGTTTTCAAGAAGCCAGTTGTAAAAAAAAAAAAAAAAAAGCCAGTTGTATTACCTTGTAACTGAATGTTTCTTGTATACTTTCCAGTAATTCTTATCCTGGCCTTCTTGCTTTCACTGTAACTTGCAGAAAGTGTTAAAATAAAAAAAATAATACCATGAATGTTCCTCTATAGTCTTGACTAAATTGGAGTAACTTTTTAAAAGCCATTATGAGTTTCATGGACTATTGACTAGAAGATGTTTTTCTTTACATTAACGGTATGTTTTTTAATGTTTGAATTTACTGGGTTTTTAAAATTTCTTTTCTACTTTAAAAAACTGGGTTGGCTTTTACACTACATATATCAAATACTTTTGGATAGCTATTGAAGGTGATGGTTTTTCTGTGTTGAATTATTAGCATGATGAACTGTGTTACCCTGCCTGTCACCCCATGTTGCATCATCTCTATATTCTTATAATTTTTAAAATAGTGCTGAATTTTATTTTCTAAGTTGTCCCTAAGATTTTTGCATATGTAAAAATCAGATTGGAGGGGCCAGGGAGATGGCTCAGTAGAATAAGCACTTCCCTGGCAAGTACAAGGGCCTGAGTTCAATTCCCCAGTTCCAGAAAAAAAAAAAAAATGAGATTGGTTTGTAGTTTTTTTCCTCTGCCTCTCTGTTTCTGTCACTCTCTCTGTCTCTCTTTCTCTCTGTGTGTCTCAGTCTCTTGCTGTCTGTCCATCCCTCCCTCCCTCCCTCCCTTCTTCCCTCCCTTCTTTCTCCCCCCCTTCTCCCTCTCCCTATTTAGCCTTAGAATAATTCTAGCTATGTGCAGGGAGCCCAGAATATTTATTTCTTTTCTTGCATTGTCTAATACATTTCCAAAGGAACTTTTGAGTATATGTGAGCAAATATTCTTGGTAAACATTATTTTGTGATGTACCTGCTAGATATTCTTCATTACAGTTCTCAAATGTTTTCTCTTTTTTCTTCTCTTTATTTACTATGAAAGATTTCAAACATAAAAAGCCAGGCATCATGGAGCAAATGTCTGCAATCTCAACGATCTGGGAGGCTGAGGCAGGAAAACCTCAACTTTGAGCCTAGTCTGGGTAACTTAGCACTTTAGTGAGACCATGTCTTAAAATTAAACATAAAAAGGGGCGAGGACATAGCTTAGTGTGAAGGCCCTGGGTTGTTAGGTGTACTGACTGCAAATGGACATGTGTCTGGTAGTAAAGAGATTAGTCTTTTTGTTCAGTCTTCACTTTGCTTTTCTCTGAAATATATTGGGCCTTACCATTTCCCTGGGAGTTAGCTCCCTACACCCTGTCGCCTTTGCCATTTTCTGCCTGTTACAAGCAAGTCACACTTCTGGCTTCACTCAGGAGAGGCTCATACTTTAGATATTAAGCTATCAATAATTTTGATTTTATGTGTTTGGTACGTGGTCTTGCTACGTAGCTTGGACTCAGCAATCCTCCTGTTTCAACCTCCTCAGCACTGAGATTACAGGCATGCACCACCATGCCCTGTCTTGGTGGCTGGCTCAGTACACCCAGGGTGGGGCCAGCACTGTGGTACGGGGATTGAACCCGGGTCCTTGTGCTTACCTGCTGAGCTATCTCTGTGGCCCAAGCTATCAATAATTTTGTTGTGAGATTTTTTTTTTTTTTTTCAGTAAGTCTATGTATCTCTAAACTATTTCTTTTGAGCCTTGGGCAGGAGCTGCAAAGTTGAAGATTGTAAGCTTTTTGGAAAGTGGGTACATCTTTTGGGTACATGGTGAACAAATGGGACCCTTGGTAGTCCATAATGTGTTTAACACCAGGAGGTTATTAAATAAGTAGAAAGCAGGAAGCGAAGGCAACAGTAGTTATTCTTGTCACTAACAGCTTGAGTGGTCCTTACCCAAAAGCCTAAAGGTTGTTTGAATTAATTTTCTCACAGCCTAAAGCCATTTCATCAGTTTACCGCTTTTTACTGAATTGAATTGGGTGTGTCTATCACAAAACCACTGGGAACCTAATGCAGCGTTAGGTGTGGTGAGGGACAGAAAAGACATCTTAACACCTATGCCTTTATAAGGTGTATGAGAACCTTCTTTCATGTTCGCATCTTGTTTTCATCTGTCCCTCAAATGTAACTTCATTTACCTAAGCTTATTCTGGGGTTCACCTGCCCTGGGTTCTCCGTGGATTGGAAAAGTTTGAGAATTCCCTTACTAGGTGACTTCCACAGAGATTGCTACTAAAGTTGACCTTCCTTTCATTGTAGAGGCAGCGCACTGTCTACAGACTGACGCTCGTGAAGTCCTGGAACGTGGACGAGCTTCAGGCCTACGCCGAGCTGGTGTCCCTGGGGAGTCCCGACTTCATCGAAGTCAAGGTAAGCCCTGTGGCTGGGCTTGGCCAAGCCTTGCCCTGACTTCGCTGGCTGTGAAGCGATGAGGTACTATTCCAGCTGTAAAGGAAGCCACAACTCTCAAGACCCCGTCTCAAAAACCAAAAGGGTGGAGGTGTAGCTCAGGGGATAGTTCAGTGAGAAGATGGGAGGTTTAATCTCAGTCCCCCCGCCCCCTATCAGACCAAACAAAACCCCTCCAAGGAGCCCCTCCGCATGCTATTTTCTTATTCGTTCAGCATTGTTGCGAAGTGAGTGCTGATAATATCAGTAAAGAAGAGGGAGCTTTTGCTCTTGGAGAGCTTGGCTTTAGTCAGACAACACAAAATGATGAATAATTCTACACAGTGACGTTAAACTGAGAAATAAAAGTGTTGTAATGAGGACCTGGTTGACTTTTAAATAAATTTAGTGAAGAAGTCGCAACATTACAGCAGCAGATGGACGGGCCGAGGAGCCCCGGCCCATCCAGCGGCCACTCAGCTTTAGCAGTCAGCAAGCTGTGAGTGGGCGGAGCTGGCCCCGCGAGCCCTGCCCCAGCTGCGCCGCAGCCTGCCGGCCGGTTTCGGTCAGCAGTGGCCCGCCCCCTTCCTGCTCTCCCTACTGATTGTGTCACCACACTGTGTCACCTGTCACAGCAGTGCTGGCTTGCACCTCTAAAAGATACGTACCCTTTAAGACTCTCACCCTCCGAGGCCCATGCCTACAAACTATTAGAACACAGAGATTTCAAATTTTGGTTTTTTTATCATTTTTATTCTATGAATTTAGTACTATTTATTTAAACTGTATTTTTGAATCAGGACCCAAATGAGGGGCATACATTGTAATTTTTTTAAACTTTTTTTTGGTCTATCTTCCATTCACACTTATTTTGTTAAAAGAAATGACTGTAAAAGGGAGGGTGAGGAGGTAGGGACAAAAGTGAGTAAGATGGAATAATAAGACAAATCATCTATGGTGGCCGTGCGGGTGTCAGCTTTGTCCCTTGCTTACTCCCTGGCCCTTCCCTGGAGAGGAGTAGTTAGATCCAGATTCGGCGTGTGCGCATCCCAAGACCATTTCCTTGGTGATGCCCAGTGTACTCTATTAGGAGGCCAATAGCGTCGCTCGCTTCGCCCCGATGTTGCCCGCGGATCTCTGTAAGTGCCATCTCTGGGCCAGAGGGGAAATGCACATGTGGTTCTGCTGGATCTTGTGGAAGGTTTTCCTGAGAAGCTGACTTTTGTGGGCGCCCTGGCTGCGGAATGCCGAGGTGCCAGGCCACACCCAGGCTAGGGCTGAGAGCCCGCGGACGCCGTGGTGCGGAGGGCGTCCAAGTCGCGCCCGCGAGGCTGGCAGGGGCCTGATGAAGCAGAGACGCGGGAGGGGGACGGTTTGCTAGGCCTTTCAAGCAAGGATGCGAGCCGAGGATTTTGAACTCAGCTGAGCAGGGAGACTTCTAGGTGGCAGCGTTGAGCCCTGGGGGCTCTGCGCTGGGGCTTTGACGGCGCCCCCTGCTGCTGCGTCGCGAATGGACAGCAGAGGGCAGTGGTGGCCGGGAGACGGGCGAGGAGGGGCTGTCCGCTTCAGCCCAGCGGATGTGAAGGGCTGCAGCTGGCGAGCAGACCCATTTCCTTTAACAAAATAAATAAGTGTGAATGGAAGATAGACTAAAAAAATGAAGAAAAATTTCAATGTATATGCCTCATTTGGGTCCTGACTCAAAAATACAGTTTAAATAAAATAGTACTAAATTCATAGAATAAAAATGATAGAATAAAAAAAACAAAAAAACTAAACTGGAGTGCTACAGCTGGGGAGTTTAGGGTCAGTTTTGGAAATGGTGCCAACAGGGTGCCTTGGAAGCTCAGGTGTGTGCGTGGGAGACGAGAGGCATTGGGAATAGCGTCATGTGGAAGGTGGGGCTGTGTACCGAGATAGAGAAAATGGGGCACGTTTGGGGAGAGAACGTAAGGGACCCACGTGGCCATGTTAGATTTGAGTTGTCTTTTAAATATCCAGGTATAGGCTGCACGAGGCCATAGGTTGTAGAGCACGGAGCTTGGGGATGAGCTAGGGATGGAATCACCGCGCGAGATGGCGGTCAGAGCTGTAGAGGGTTAGCAGGCCGCTGGCCTGGCACTGGGGTGCGTGGGGGGCCAAAGTACCCACACAGCAAGCAAGAGACAGAAAGGTGCGCCCCGACTCTAAGAGCAAGGACTGCCTTTTCCCCGTGTGGTTTTACAGTCTCTCTGTTCTGTGAGAGGATGTTTCAGAATTTTACACCTCAGTTGGGGTCTCTGCTCGGAGGTGGGAAGGGCGATGATACTGCTCTCCGCGCGTCGCCGCCTCTCTGCTCCGCCGAACACACTCTTTTCTTTTGACATTGCTTTTAATTTCAAGTGGTTACTCTTGGCAAGAGATTTAATGATGCAAAGATACAAATACATCTGGAAATATATGTCCCAGTTTAAGAAAACCTTGCCAGCATCAGAGATTAGTGGTCTTTTAATTTATGATTTAGCTATTAAAGAATGCTGCCTCAAATTATGTTACAATAAAACCTCGATTATTGTAAAGCAACTTGGCTGATGTCTTGGTCACCTTTTTTTCTTCCATCTCCTTCCATCTCTGTCACTCCCTTTTATAGTGGAAAAGGTATTTTATGATCAGAAAAAAGTATACTTTGAAGGAAGGTGGCTATTTTGTAAATAGGATAATTCTGTGGTGGGCTTTTTTTTTTTTTTCAAGTTTCGCGAACTGTTAACATTAACAGCAAATAGCCTTTGTCCACCTCTTAGGATGTTATAAAAGCATGGCTTTTCCCCAGCAAGTTTCTCACCTTACTGTTTTATTTCCACATTCAGTAATATTTGTGAGCCCTCGTCATGTGCCAGCTCTTGTTAAATGGCTGGAGATAAAAATAATTGCCAAGGCACGTTATTTAAGAGATAAATATCTTGTTGAATAGGCAGAGTCTACAAAAATAAAATGAGCTATTTTGAGAGATTTAATAATTGAAAATGCTCAGAGAAATGTGTAATCAGAACACAGTGTAAAGTGTTCTTCATAATGAAGTGGAGTGTAATAGGTAATAGTCTGGGTCATTTTAGGGAAAAGTGTGGTCATGCCCAGCCCGGCTTCCATAGGCAGCTGGGGTGGCAGTGCCATGCGGTGTCAGTACCTGCTCCATCCGAGGAGCAGAGCACGTGCTTTGTTACTTCACTTCTCCTCTGTCCAGCAAGTTAATGAAGTGTCTTCCTTTTGAAATGAAGTAGCAAAAGAGATGTCTTATACTACTAAAAGACAAGTTATAGAGTAAAATTCATGATTATGTTTTCAACTGCATAGATTCATAAATACACAGGAAAGTATGGAAGGATGGGTATTCAGTCGCTAATAGTATTCTATTTGGGAGACAGGGAAAGAAAGACTGAAAAATTTTAGTTTTCATAATTTTGTATTTACCAGTCATTATAAAGAGCATGCATTAGTTTTATAGTTGAAAAGACTGAAATAGGGCTGTGCATGTAGCTTAGTGATAGAGCTCTTTCCTGGGCTCCGTCTCAGGAAGCATAAGGGGAGGGTGTGTTAAAGTAAAGAGTGGAAAGCAGTAAAAGGCAAAGTCATGTTTTCCTGCTCAACAGAATGAAACTTCTTAATGTCTAAAGTCTCATCTTGGGCTGGTGAGATGGCTCAGTGGTCTAAAGCACCTACTTAACTTAGAACAAGCTTAGCAAAGCACAGGGACCGCAGTTCAATCCCCCAGCACCACATGCCAGCCAGCCCCGCCCCCTGGTGGGCTGAGCTGGCCACACACACACACACACACACACACACACACACATAAATAAATAAATAAATAAAAATAAAGTCTCATCTTTTTGTTATCTTACTAAGTTTAAATTTTTCTAAAATGGGGACACACACACACACACACATAAATAAATAAATAAATAAAAATAAAGTCTCATCTTTTTGTTATCTTACTAAGTTTAAATTTTTCTAAAATGGGGGCATTTTAAAAGTAGTAAGTCCCTTCCAAAAAAAAAAAAAAAAATTGATGAGAACTAGCAATATGGGAGGCTAAGATAACCTGAAATCTCTCCAAAAATAAACACACAGAAGTGAATGTGGTCGGGAAAACATGCCTTGAGAACACAGCTGATGTGTCAGGTCTGCAAGGAGAACCCTTAGGGGAGCAGAAAGGCGATCGTCCTGGCGGTCCTCTGCAGGTGCGGGAGGGCCCTGGGCCTAGAGGAGGCCTGTGCCCTTTGGCCTGCAGTGACAGGCTGGAGTAGGGAAAAGGCTGCCCACCTACCAGATTAACCAGCACCTGCGAGACTTGTTCTTTCCCTGTTCTTTTGGTGAAAAGGGAAAAGCCTTCCCCAGTCTCCCTTTCAACCTCAAAGGGATCTGAAGTCCAAATCTAATGGTTCCTCAATGTCCTAGAACTGCGCCAGAGATGTGTGGTTAGTAATACAAGGGGGTCCAAGGCTATGACATGCCTCAGGCTCCCTGGGGAAGCAAACATGAGGCTGGTACAGTCTTTTGTGTATTTTAGTTGTGTTGCTTCTTATTACTTAAATAGGAACAGAACATACATGTGTATTCAGAATATTGTACCGAGCTGTTTACAGATCATTAAATATACTTTTAAGTTTCTCACTTGTATGTCTTTTCGACTTCTTTCTGTCCTTTTCATCTTCTAGCTCTAATCTAGCGTGGTGGTAGGATTAGGAGCTTGCTAGGAAACTTCCAGCTCTAATCTAGCATGGTGGTAGGGTTAGGAGCTTGCTAGGAAACTTCTGGCTCTAATCTAGCATGGTGGTAGGGTTAGGAGCTTGCTAGGAAACTTCTAGCTCTAATATAGTGTGGTTGTAGGATTAGGAGCTTGCTAGGAAACTTTGTCAGCCTTTGTTCATCCTCTTCCCACTTTCTTTTTCTATCCTATTTGTGATCTTCAAGGAAAAGCATCACCCTGACTTTGGTTGTGGAAGTCACGGTAGTAACACCCTGGGATCAAGAAGGGAAACGTCGGTGTAGGCGTGGTGCTGTGTGTATGTGGGGGACCAGGGGACCCTCTTGGCCTGCCTGGCCTGCAGTCTCAGATGGGGAATTGCAAGAGGGGTTTTGATGCATTTTTAAAATGTGGGGATGGAGCCTTGGATGGATTGCTTAATTTCCTTGAGCCTACATTTTCTCAATAGTGCAACATAAAAATTAGAATAATAGCATCTATTTAAGAGGTTTGTTTTGAGAATTGGGGTAACCTATTCCTGTGTTCAGTAAATGTTGAGATCACTTTCCATTAAGCACATTCATTGAAACTAAACCAAAAGAAGCAATTTCTTTATTATATTGATTTCCTCTTTTCTTTCCTTGCCAGTCCTATAAACTATTTTTGTTATATTCCCTGTAAATTAACATGTATTTTAGCTTCATTAGGCTTAAGTGGGCTTTTCTTTGCTAGCCTGAGTCTCTTAACTGTCATTTGCTTGCTTGTTTGTGAAGATGTGTTTTATATTACAAACATCTGCTTTGCTGAAAACTTTAATAACACAATCCCTTTGTAAGTGAAATGCTGTCATTGTGTTCTCTGTCTCACGTTGCACAGCGAGAACAGTAAGTGCTCAGTAATTATTTGTTGTCAAATGATTTCACCTGCTTTCTGTAGCGTTGTGACTGTCTGCAGTGCTCAGTCTTCGCAGCACGCACCTTGCAAAGTGATTGTCCTGCATAGTGCAGCCTTTCTCCACACAAGGAGCCTTGCTGGAGTTCCCTGACGCAGCGGTGCGCAAGGCCTGCCTAGCATTTGGTTCATAGTCAGGAAAGAGCAGGAACTGTGGAGCGATACAAATGCAAGCGCATGCCGAAAGAGCTCTGGGGGTCGCTGGGTGCAGAACAGTAGGGCTGGGTCTTGGGCTCACGGAGCCCAGGCTGGAAGCTCTGAGGGTAGCCACAGCCCCCCGCTGGTGCCCCAGGGCTACCAAGGCCTGCGGGGTAAGGTGTCCTGGTGACGCGGCCACCAGCTCTGAGGCCCCTTGTGGATGTGGGGGCCAAGCAAGGGTCATGAATTCCTGGTTAGAAGAAGGCCACAGAGAAAGGCAAAATGGTTTCACATGCTGTGTGGAGACGCTGCAGCTGGTTTTGGAGGGAAGTTGTTGAAGCAGTTTGGGGTTAAAGGAGTGACATGTTTTGGATATGTTGCCAAAAACTATTCCATTAAGTATTTCTTTAGACATCAAACTACAGGGGACAAAAACTATTAGAAATTTCTTGACATCCATTCAGGTTGAGTGGAATATCAAATAGACTGGAAATCCTGCTCTTCCCGGGACGTGAATCCCATGGCAGACTTTCCAAGCGGCCGTTGAAGCAGGACTTGCTTGGCTTTTGTCTCCTAGAGCAGTGAGATGCATCCAAAAGCCACCAGGTTGCCGGGTGTGGGTCGTGTGTTACGGTCCTGTTCTCATAGCTTCAGGTCTGCTTGTCACTCCCCAGCCCATAGCTGCTGGAGTGAGTGACTGTTCTTTGAGCTCCATGCTGCACCCATTTATTTTCTTCATTCCTGGCTGAGGGCTGTTAAGTGGGGTGACAGCGGGCAAGGTGGCAGACAGCCATGATGTAGCAGAAAGAAAACTGAGTGGTTTTAGGTAACTCAGGCTCAGCTGCGCTCAGGAGTAAAGCGGAGCCACCAGCGGCCCAGAGGACAGGCGGAAGAGAGGTGGCAAAGCTGGGCGGCTGGCAGACCTTGACAGTCAGGAGCCACTGATGCCCTCAGCAGGTGACCTGCTACCTCCTTTCCCAGAGGCCATTTATGCCCAGAGCATTTCTGTCACAGTGCAGAGCTGGCTGGGCCAGTGCTGCTTATCTCAGAGGGTTTTGTCTGAATAAAATGACAACTTCTGTGCAGAAGGGCCTTATAAATTATAAAGCATCCAAGATTGTCAGGAGAAGTACGCTGTGAAGGCCTAATGGTGAGAGTGGCATTCATTTTCTTAACAGTATTTTCAAACCAAACCTCCCTTAATGTTTCATGATTTATTATTGCTGAATAATAAAGTATTACAACATTTTCAACAGTCATTGTCACGACTATACAATTTTATCTGAAATCTCCATGCTTTGGTGAACTTTTTAAATATTAAAGAAATTCCTTTGAAAGAGCTATTGCGTGATTGTATAATTCATATAACATAAGCAGTATTTAAATTGAAGCTAAGTGCATTTTATAACTTAGCAATAAATCATCTTCCTGTTTGTTTATGTATTTGTGAGTTTTTCAACAATACTTTCTTTTTTGGGTGGGGCATGGGGTACTAGGAATCGAACTCAGGGCCTTGTGCTTGCCAGGCAGGCGCTGTGCTGCTCAGCCGCATTCCCAGTCTCAGCCATGCGTTCTTAATGGTATTTTTTTTAAATTCATTTATTTATTTATTTATTTGTGTGTGTGTGTGTGTGTGTGTGTGTGTGTGTGTGTGTGGCCAGCTCAGCCCACCAGGGGGCGGGGCTGGCTGGCATGTGGTGCTGGGGGATTGAACCGCGGTCCCTGTGCTTTGCTAAGCTTGTTCTAAGTAGGTGCTTTAGACCACTGAACCATCTCACCAGCCCCCTTAATGGTATTTTGAACTATGTTATTATTTACTTTCTTAAAAAGTCACCTAAAATTAATCCTGGTTTAATGAATTCTGTTAATCAGTGGGCAAATGGGGAAGATTTTCTTGTTTATTGTAATTAGGCCGGCTGTGGGTAGTTTGTATTCAGCAAAGCCCATCTCAGTTCAGTGTACCAGGCATCTTTGTGAACAGCCATCTGCAGTAGCGCATCTCAGAGCTCATCAGAGTCTTCAGCCAAGTCCCAGCTCCGCCATCTGTGGGTCAGGGTCACTGCACAGTGCTCTTTTTTTTTTTTTTTTTTAATGCCATTCTGCCCCTTCCAGTCTATGTATGTGTGTGTGAAAGAGACGGAAGGAGGGAGGAATGGAGGGGGGAGAGAGAGAGAGACAGACAGACAGACACTGTATGAGTGCTGCATACCTTTTTATTTAATTTTTAACTACCTAGAAGACAGTCAAACCACTTGTCAAAAATTTTTGACTTGGGAGTATTTGAAGAGTCCACAGAACTGAGATACCTCTTATTATTAGAAAATTATTCATCTGTCATTATGTCATTCATCAAGCAAAGAATTGTTATGAAACTTTTGAGATATGCCTAGGTTGTCAGGCAGAGTTCAGAAAAGTTAGAAACCAGCTTATCTTATTGCAGTTGATTGCATAGGAATTCCTGGATTGGCAGGGTAAGTGTGTGTATGTATGTATGTATGTATGTATGTGTGCAATATGATTATATATATATATATATATATATATATATTCATCCTCAAAGGGCATCACAAAGTGATCTCCCTAAAGAATAATCTCACAGGGGTTCCTATTTGACCCTTTACAGAAAAGGGATAGGAAGTACAACAGTCTCAATCTCACTTACCCTGGGGAGGGCAGCTTGCCTTGTTTGCCAGTCAGTTATTGGTTAGTGAATTTTTATGGGTGTCTAAAGCATGACAGCCTGGATCTCAGTTATATTGGAGAATGTGTTCATTCACTTTTTTAAAAATGTTTTTTTATTTTATTGAGAAACAAATAGCAATGAGACAGTTTCAAAACTGATTAATAGGACAGTTTCAATAATTAATGCATTGTGCATTGTTATCTTCTTAGTGGTTATCTGTAGTATAAGATGCAGACAGGAAGGATATCCTGTCCAGATGCTATTAGTACAAATCTTTCTTCTCATTTCACTTTTTTTTTTTTTTTTAAATGTATTTGGTATAGGGTCTCACTATGCAGCTCCTACTCATAGTGATTCTCCTGTTTTCAGCCTTCACAGTGCTAGGATTACAAGGCCTGTGCCACCACACCTGGTTTTGGTGGCTGGCGCAGTGCACCCGGTGGCAGGGCCAGCACAGCATGTGGTACCTGGGATCAAACCCCAGTCACTGCGCTTGCCTAAGCAGGTGCTCCGTCTGCTGAGCTATCTCGCCGGCCCTCATTCATTCTTATTTATGAGTGTATTTACTTACTAGGGCAGTGGTAGCAAACCTGTAGCGCCTGTGCTGCAGCAGGCTGTTTTGTCATTGAGAGCTCTAGGAGCTTTGCCATCACTGTACCATGGGACTGTAAGTCCTTTAGAATTAATCTGTTACAGTGCAGCACTGGCTCTGCATGGAAAGATACGCTGTTGGTGCCAATCTGTTGGAGTGCCTAGATGTCAGTGGGTGTCACACAGCACAAAACACAGCTGCTCCTTGGCCTGGGTCCCCTGCTGCTGTCACTAACACCTTGTATGGTCCCCTCTGCAATTTTTACCACCCTTTTTATTTCAAAATATGGGTTGGCTTGACTTAGGTTAGATGACCTTGAAGACTTTCTGGCTGTGAATTCTTTGTGACATTCAAGTGCATCTGTAACCATCCCTGATCGTTGTGATGTTCCCACAGGGTGTCACCTACTGTGGGGAAAGCTCCGCAAGCAGCCTCACCATGGCCAATGTGCCCTGGCATGAGGAGGTCGTCCGCTTCGTCCGTGAGCTGGTGGGTCTGATCCCTGACTACGAAATTGCATGTGAGCACGAACATTCCAACTGCCTCCTGATAGCGCACAAAAAGGTAAAAGTGACATCGACGTGCATACGTCTGATCCTTTCTTCTGTTTATAAATTTACTTTCTCCTCACTTTATTATGGTGATTCTCAGCTTTTCTACTATGTGTCCTAAAATAAACATTAGCAAAGTTGTAAAAAGAAAAAACCCTAAATTCTGTTTCTAAGGTTCATAAATTCCTCTGGGGAAAATTGCTGCTGTTTTTAGTCCTCATATAGACATCTTAGAGTGCTTTCTGGTTTGTAAATTTTAGAGGTACATGCTAAAAACAAAACTAGAATACCCTTGCAGTAACCCCTAGTCCATCCCTGGGATGACAAGGAAAGGCTGAAGTAGTAAACAACCCCCATATGAGATTCTGGTTGTCAGAAAAAATATTGAGGTATTTATCAAGTTTCAGATTGTTTTGAGTTTTGGCATCTGGAGAATTTCGTTTGGGATTGTAATACTATTTCTGCTTTCCCCTTAGTACTTTTATTTGTCAGAACAAATACCCTAATCTAGTGTCTTTTTAAAGTAAGAAATGCCTAGCAAAGAAAAAATGCAGTATATGCTAAAGATAGGGTGCTAAAGTAAGAAGAAAAGACCCTTAGCACAGTACCAGTGTCCATGAAGCTGCCGTAACAGTTCTGTCCTTGCTGAAATACTGACAGAGAAATAACATGGCTTTTGGGCAGTGGTGTTTGATCCCCATGCCAGGCCAGCCCTGGCCCTGGGGTGACCTGAGACAGAGAATGAGGCTGGGTGTGATGGCACGTGCCTGTAATCCCAGCGCTTGGGAAGCTGAAAACAGGAGGATCACTACGAGTCTGATCTGCACAGTGAGACCCTGTAGACCCTGCACTAAATACATTAAAAAAAAAAAAAGAAAGAAAGAAAGTAATGGACATGGATAAACCTTGAAAATATAGTTTTAGGTGAAAAATACCAGATATAGAAAGCCATATATTGTATGGTTGCATTTATAGGAAACAGAGTAGGAAAACCCATAGAGGTAGGAAGTAGGTTGGTGTTTCCAGAGGCTGGAGGAAGAACAGACTGGAAGTGACTGCCAGTGGGTATGCGCGTGTTCTAGAATTGTATAGTGGTGCTGGCTACCTGTACAGCTTCATGACTCTGTTAAAGGCCATGTTATGTTATGTGAGCTGTACCACACGAACAGTTAATACCAAAAAGTAGTAAGGTCAAGAATGAGCCATGTTGTCTACTTAGCTAAATGCTTTTCATGTTGACAAAGTCAGGCCGTAACTTGAGCGCTGAAAGACCTCTTTCCTTACCCCCAGTAACATAAGTGGCTTCCCCATCAACTTCTCAAGTTAATGATATTTAATAATACAGGAATCACTTGATTAAAATTTCATAAACTCTAATTTCAAACAAGTATAAGGCAAAAAGGCCTTGTACTTCGATTATGGGTAGATTTTGTATATCTGTCTGTCACAGACTTAACCATTTAAGGAGGATGTGTTCTGGGAACATCAGGGACCTGGGATTTGAAGTATTAAAAGTAGCTACAAAGAGATTGAATTTACCAAAATAAATCATAAAGAAACAAGAACAGAGGAGAGCCTGAGAGAGTGCATCACTGTTTTGCATAATCCCTGTTGACCATACATGTGTGTCTGGTGCTGCTCTGGTTATTAAAAATGATGAGTTGAGGGGCCAGGGAGATAGCTCAATAAATAAGCACTTGCATGGCAAGCACAAGGGCCTAAGTTCAATCCCTGGTCCTGCAAAAAAAAAAAAAAGATGGATAAAATATGGCCCCTGCCTTCAAACATGGTCTAACAGAAAGATAACACAGGTGAGAAAACTGCCCAGAAGTGGTGTGAGAGCTGCCAGGAAAGGCTTCATGGAGGAGCTGCTGGTCACTGGGATCCCAGGGAGGAGGAACATTAGGAGGAAAACGGCATGCGCAGACGCCTTGGAGAAGCACAGAGGTCCACTGGCAGAACCACTGGGGTTTGGGCAGCAGGAGGCCAGAGGGGTGACAAGGAAGGGAGCATTAGGCTAGGGAAGGGTCACAGAGAGCACTGAATGGCATCTGAAATGTTTCTGCGGGACATGGGAGGCAGTGAAGGGTTTTAGGTAGGGAAGTGGCTGTCTAGCAGCATTGGAGAGTGCAGCTTTCCAAAGATGGTCATGTGAGTAAAGAGCAAACAAGTAGGCTGCTACCTGGGCATCCTGTTCTCATAAGATTGTAGATGGAATCCAGATGGAGAGAGGTTGTGCTTGCAATGTGTAAAGTGAGAGAGATGTTCAGGCTGTGTATTCCAGGATGCTTGAAGTAGATTAGGGAAACACCAGCCACACCCTGGAATACATGGCCCCAAACTTTCTCATTCATGGTGCCTCTGCACGTCACTAATTTGTTTCATGAGAACTGTAGGTCAGAAGAAATACCTAATAGTTCTAGTTCTGACTCTGCAAATGTAGGACAACCTTAGACTGCAGCTGTGACCTGTCTCAAGCTAGTAGCTTGTGTAGTACCTGACAGATGTTCAGCATCACTGTTTTTCCCACCAAAATGTAAGACATCCTGCAGTGCCCCTGGGGTGTTTTGGTCTCACAGTTGGGTAGTCAGCACTGTGAGGAAACAATATAGGGACCCACTCAATGTGTTATAAAGATCTCATTTGATTATTTCCAAGTGTGATTTTTTTTTTTTTTTTTTTTTAGGGGAGGAAATACTGAAGGATTGAGCTTAGGGGCCTTGTGTAACTGAGCTCAATGTAACTGAGCTGCATCTTCAGCCATTATTATTATTTTATTGTTACTGTTATTATTAATATATATTTTTTAATTTGAGAAGAGGGCTCACCAAGTTGCTAAATTACCCAGGCTGGGCTCAAGCTTGGATCCTCCTGTATGCTACCACGCCTATCTCCAGTTACGTATTTCCCAAAGCATCTTCTTGTTGTTATCAATGTATGCAACTTTCATAGTTTTCTAATCATGTCCCACTCTCTACTCTTGATAGTGTTTAGTGAAAAAATGGAAATAGGTATGTTTTAGGAAGGTACAAATTCTTTACTTGGTCCATTGGCTCTGTCTTTGGACTCGAAATCTGGGGCAGATCACCTTAACCTGGAGAGGCTGGAATCACCTGGCAGCTGTTCGCTCTTCTCAGAATGTGGCTCAGTTTCTGCTGGTCATTGTAGGGCTTCCTAAAGATGGTGCAGGTCACACCCTCACTGAAGGCCTGCTTCCTGAGTGCTGTACCAGGACAGCTACACAGGAAGGCTACATCTAAGTCTTTATTTTAAAATAGTTGGGGCTGGGGAGATAGCTCAGTGGAATAAGTGCTTCCCTGGCAAGTGCAAGGGCCTGAGTTCAATCCCTGGTTCCGCAAAAAAAAAAAAAAAGTTGTAAACATTGATAGGAAATTGCAGACAGTAGAGCTATCCTGTCCCCTTCACCTCGCTTTCCCAAGTGGTAGTGTGCAACCCAACTACAGTATGTGATACCACAACCAAAAAGTGGCAGTGGCACAGTTCCTTGGCCTTAGAGATTTCACGTGTGTGAGGTCCTGGGCTCCATCCCCAGGATGAATGGAAGAAAACTTCTGTGATCAAGGTTATTCTCAGGCCGCTCCTCTGTAGGCCAGTCCACTCACCCTTGGCTGGCCCTAGCTTCTGATGGCCACTGATCTGTCCTCCTCCTCCCAGTTCGTCATCTGTACAATGGCATAAACAGACCTATGAAGTATGCAGCCTTTTGAGATTGACATTTGTTTCACTCAGCATAATTTCCATAGAATTCATCTCACTTAACTGTGTGTGTCAGTAGTTTGTTTTGACTGTGCCATTTTACATTCTCACCAGCAATGTGTGAAAAATTCAGCTTCTCTGCCTCCTCTCTAGCATTTGGCATTGTCATTAATTTTATAGTTGGCTGTGCTAATACATTTTAAGTAATATCACAATGTGCCATAATTTGCATGTTAAGAACACACTCTTTCTCTCCATTTATTTAGCTCTTTAGTTTCTTTAATCAGCATTCTGTAGTTTTCAGGGTACAAGTCCTAACATGTTTTGTTAAATTTATATCTAAGTTGTTTTTGAGCAATTATAAATGATACTGTTTTCATTTGTTCCCTTCTAGTATGCAGAAATAGGATTGTTTTTTATATTTTGATCTTGTATTCTGCAAACTTGCTGATATCGTTTATCTGAGGTTTGTTGGGGTGGCTTTGGTTTGTTTTGTCTTGTTTTTGCTTCTGATAATTTTCCTGGGATATTCTGCAGAGACCATTGAGTCATCTGCAAACAGGGGCAGTCTTATTTCCTCTTTCCAGTTGATATGCTGTTATATCCCTTTGTCACTTATTGTGCTGACCAGCACTTTCAGTACTTCATAGATTGCCTGAGCTCGATGGCCATTCCTACGGTTTTCTTCCTGGCTGTAGGAGAAATCATTTATTTTCTCACTATTTCATGTGATGTCAGCTGTAGGGATGTGGATAGTTATTTATTTATTTACATGTTCTTTACTAAGTTGAGGAAGCTTTCCTTTATTTCTAAAGCTTTGCATCGTTGTAGATTTAATTCAGTGCTTCTTCTTAACTGGTACTGATGCTGAGCAGTGCTTGCTGCCTGGTGTGCATGGAAGCCGGCTCATAGCGCTGGGTTTTACAAGAAGTGAGTGCTTTATTGAAGGCTGAATGACAAGCAGGCTGGAAGCAGGCTTGGGTCTGTCTCCGACTGCCAGTGAGGAGGGCTGTAAAGGGCTTAAGGAGTTGGTAGGATTGAAGACATCATGGGTCTTGACTGCCACTTTTGCTTTTTGAGATTCTTTACTGTTTTAGTTTTGTTTTGAAATTTGATGCTCAGCGTCCTTCATGCTTGACCTCAGTCTCTGTAGTTCCTGGTCCTGAAACTAGGATTCCAGGGGCTTGAGATTTTAGCTCCATCCTAGGAGCCACTTTTATTAGTCTGTGGAGTGTTTCACAGGACAGGAAAACATCTTCCACAGCAAGTAGGACTGTAGAGGTTTCTTTTCATTTTTTTAATGTCTAGTGGTAAGGGGAGAGCTGAGCCCATGGGGTTTGGGGATTTTTAAAGGGAATGGTGACTTCGGCCTAGAGTCACAGAAGGAAAAGATGTAAAAGACTGTCTACAATAAATGAGACTAGGCCAGCTGTGTTTGTGAGCTGGGAATCATCAACAGTACGTTTAGTCCTTGTGTGCAGTCAGAGAGAGAGACCTTATTCTTCTTGATGATGGCATTTCAAACGAATGGCTTGTAGGTCCATGAGAGACTCTTATAAATTGCAAGAGATACTTGTATACATGTAGCTGGTTCTGGTGCTGTACACCTGTGAGCCCAGCACTCTGGGAGGCTGAGGCAGGAGAATCACAAGGTCAAGTCAAACCCCGCAACTTAGTGAAACTGTGTTTAAACTTTTAAAAATAAAAAGGGCTGTGGATGTAGCTTAGCATAGAGGCTCTGGGTTCTGTCCCAGAGCGAGGTGGGAGGGAGATTACATGCTATTTTTAAGCCCTGTTTATAAAGCTCTAGCAGGCAGTCTCCAGGTGAGCATGTGTTTTTTCTTTTTCTTGTTCTTTTTTTTTTTTTTTAAACCAGTATTATGATGGGATACATTCATTTAACCCCACCTATAGTATATAATGCTTTTCTATATATTGGTGAATTCTATTTGCTAATGTTTCCTTAAAGGACTTTAATTTTTGTATTCCTAAAGGATATTGATCTCTAGTTTGCTCTTTGTACTGGTTTGTGATGTTTTGCCATCACAGAATAATTTGTTTTCTTTAAAGGACTGTGCATAACTGGTGTTTGTTCCTTAAATGTACAGTAGAATTCTCTAATGAGGCTCTCGGAGCTGACAGATACCTTTTGGGGGAGATTTTATACCTTTTGGGGGAGATCTTAAATTACTAATTTAACTTTTTGACTAGTCACAGGGCTGTTCAAATTCCCTTTCTTTTGATGTAAGTTGTTGTCATTTGAGCATTCAAAGAATGAGTCTATTTCATTCAAATTGTCAAATCTGTGTCAGTAAATTGTTCATGGTATTAAAGGCCTTCTATCTAGAACATATAAAGAGTTAAAAAAAAATCAGACCCCCAAAATTCAAAGACCCAATCCAAAACTGGGCATCTGAGATGAACATGTAGTTTTCTGATAAAGAAATACAAATAACAAATAAATATATGAAAAAATGTTCAACATCATGGGTTATTCAAGAAATGCAAATTGAAACAACACTTGAGATTCCATCTCACCCCAGAAAGAATGGCTATCATCAAAGAGTCAGCTAATAACATGTTGGTGGGGCTGTAGGGGAAAAGGAACCCCTCTCCACTGTTGATGGGAGTACAGACTGGTACAACCACTATGGAAATCAGTGTGAGGAGTCTTCAAAAAGCTAGGATTGGAAGTCCCATTCAACCCAGCTATTCCCCTCCTGGGTACTTTTTCAGAAGAACTGAAAATATCCTACCACAGTGATATATGTGCACCCATGTTTATAGCAGTGCAGTTTGTCATAGCTAAATCTTGGAAGTGACCCATATGCCCATCAGCTGAGGAATGGATAAAGAGGATGTGGTATTTTTACACAGTGGAGTATTACTCAGTTTGTAAGGATAAAATTGAAGCTTTTATCAATAAATGGATGCAACTAGAGAACATACTCTTAAGTGAAATACATCAGACCCACATGTGCAAACATCATATTGTCTCCCTAGTATAAGAACCTGAAAGAGTAAATAAAATCAGAAGGGTATGCTAGATACTGTGAAAATGGAATGAACCTGTTCAAAAGAAAGGAATTACTGAGATGACAGAAGGACAGGAGATTGAGGCAGGGGGGAAGAGATTTATCTATGCATGTAAGCAGGATGGTTTGGACAACTGTACTGTGGATTTCTGCTGATCTATGGAAAGAGGTTAATGCTTCATTTGTTGTTGTTTGTCTTCTGTTTTCATTTTTTTCCATAGTATTACCTCACTTTTTATTGATGTTTGCACAGGATCTCATTTCTGAATTGGTTATAATTTGCTTCTTTTTGTCCTTATCAGTCTTACTGCAAGGTTATCGTCTTTTCAAAGAGTCAGCTTCTTCTTTCATTGATTTCATTCTTTTTTATTTCAATTTTGATACCTGGTTTCTTTTGTTATTCCCTTCTTTCTGTGTGTATGTGTTAGGCTTCTTTGCTTTTTTGTAGCTTCTCAGAATGAGAGTGTAAATTATTGACTTACGCTGTCTTTTAAGGTACGATATATTGCTGCAAATGTTCCCTTAGCTCTGCTCTAGCTGTGTCCCACAAGTTTTGATCCATTTTATATTCCTTTTCATTGTCAATTGTTTTCTTTCTTTCTTGCTCAGGAATTATTCAGTAGTTTGTCCTTTTGTTGCCTGGTATTTAGAGATTTTCTGTTATTTCTGTTACTGATTTCTAGTTTGATTCTGTGATGGTCAAAGAACAAACTGATTTCAGTATTTTTAAATGTGTTGAGGTTTGTGTTCTAGACTTAGGGTCCATCTTGGTAAAAGCTTTTCATGTGTTGGCAAAGAAAGTATATTCTGCAGTATTTGAGTGAGTGTCCAGCCAGTGTCTTAACTATTTTCTGTTGGTTATAGTGTTGAGTTTTCTTGGTCCCCTTTGTGAGTATCTATATAGTCCTGTCAATTGTTGAAAGAAGAATGTTGAAGTCTCCAAACTGGAATCATAGATTTCTCTAGGTCTTCTTACAGTGTGGTAGGTTTTGCTTCACATGTTAAGCAGCGCTATTCGTTCATACACATTCAAGAGTTTAGCATCTCCTGGTAGATTTGCCCGTTCTTCCATTATGTGATGTCATCCCTCTTCCTCCCTAGTATTCTTTTTGCCGTGGAGCATACTGTCATCGGCAGTGACATGGCTACTTCCACTTTCTTTTGATTAATGTCTACATGTTACATCATTTCCATTGCTTTACTTTCAACCTGTCTATATCATTAGATTTGTAGTGAGTTTCTTAGAGACAACATATAATTAAATCACACTTTTAAAATTTGTTCTATTTTAGAATTCAATGTTATCTGTAATGTTGCTAAGAATGTGTCTCTTCATAGAATTTGTTGTGGTTGCTCTGGATTTCATTTTATACATACATACATACACACACACACACACACACACACACACACACAAACACACACACACCAGGCTACTAGTGTCAGCATTTTACTATTTGCATGAAATATAAAAAACTTTTATATCTCTTTCCCTTATTTATAATATGTTAAATATTCCCTATACATATATTCAGAACTGCATGGAGTAATACATTTTTGCTTTATCCGTTAAGTAAAATTTATAATGAAAATTTGAGAAGAAAAAATTTATTTATTATATTCATTTTTACTCTCTGTATTTTTTTCTTCTCAGTGGTCCAAATTTCCTTTGAATCTTCCCCATCTGTTTGAAGAATTTCCTTTAAATTCTTTTAGTCAATTTGATGACAGCCAGTCTTCTTAGTTTTCCTTCATCTGGCAGTTTTTGGTTCCCTCTTCATTCCTGAAGGTTATTTTTGCTGGATTTAAAAAAAAAAAATTCTACAGTGACAGTTTTCTTCTTTCAGAACTTCTGGCTTCCTTGGTATCTGATTTAAAAAAAAAAAAAAAATCCTCTGTAGTTTCTTTTTCTCCTATAGTTAAGGTGTTGTTTCCTCTCTCGTTGCTTTCAAAATTTGAAACTTTTGGTTTTCAGAAGTTTGATTACAATGTGTCCTGGCCCATATTTCTTTAACTTGGATTTCTTTGCTTTGGTTGTTTGATGAATATGGTCATTTTCACAAATTGCTAGGTTTTGTCTTTTCCATATTTGGGAAAATTTCAACTCTGGTTTCTTCATTATTATAGCCCCACCTCTTCCTCATCTCTTTTGGGATCCTGATGACACCGATGTTCGACCTTTTGTTACAGGTTCATGGATTCTGTCTCATGTCATGAGTCCCTTGAGTTTTATTATTTTAGCTATTATATTCTTTAGTTTAAATTTTCCATTTGATTCATTTTTTTTTAACTTTTTACTTACTTTAGGTGTTTGTAATTGCTCATTAAAACATATGGCTGCCTTAACACCTGTCAGGTAATTAACACATGTCTCTTGACATTGGTGACTTTTGATTATTTTTTCCATTCAAAGTGGGATTTTTCAGGGCCAGGTAGATAGCTCAGTAGAATAAGTGCTTGCCTGGCAAGCACAAGGTCCTGAGTTCAATCCCTGGTACCGCCCAAAAAAAAGGGATTTTCCAATTTCTTGGTATATCTGGTGTCTTTTGGCTGTATCCTGGTCATTTGGTTGCTCTGCTATGGGACTGTGGGTCAGACTTAAATCTTTTTTTAACAGACTTTGACATTACACTAGTGGGGCAGGATGGGAGGCTGTCACTGGACTTTTTCTGGGTAGAGGTTGAGGCTCCTCTCCCAGCTTCTTGCTCTCCCCCAGGAGGGGTGCCTGTGGCTGTCAGGAGAGGGCAGGGATTTGGGCTCTCCTCAGGCTCCTCTGCTGCCTCTGTTATGAGAAAGGTCAAGTCATCTCTTCACTGCTTCCAGCAGTGCTTCCACTGTCGTTGCAGGTGGTGGTGGTGGGAGCTGGGCCGTATGCCAGTGGGTGGTGTCTGCAGCCCTAGCCCTCCACTGGCTTTCCCCTGACATCACTCAAACATGCTAGGGAGAAGCACCTTGTTCCTGCGGAGTCAGAGTGAAGGCTCAGTTTCCATGTAGTCTGCATGGCACCACAGCTAGGGGAAGGCGTGAGCAGGCCTCTGACCTGTGACAGCCAGGTGTTGGAGGGCTCTGGGTTCCTACTCAGTATTTGCTGACCACAGAGGATGAGGGAAGTCTCTGTTCATGGTTTTGGGTGGTCATTTAACAGGAACACTAGGATGGTCGTCTTGGAGCCTCCCAGAGTAGGCAGTGTTTTGTGCATTTATAGTCTCTCCACCTTCTTCTACTTTCCTTAGTCTACTTTATCTTCTGAAATCAGACACGTTCCATTTTCCCTGCTAGTTTTGGTACCTACTTACATTCTTGGCTTCTTCATTCACTCATTCATGTATCAATAAATATGTACTGTGCTGAGTTTGCTATTTTATAAGTCATTAGTGACTTGCTGATTGTTAAATCCTTTTGTCATTCACCATTCTGTGTTCTTATAGCAGGAAACTTATACCTATTCATACATATCTCTTATGTATTGTATCATACTTGCCTGATTCTAATAAAGTTGATGTGCAAAAATAACATTGCCATAAAATAGAATATTGAAGATTCCCAAATTGTTGAATTTCTTTATCCATTTCCAAACTTTTATATACCTTCAGATTCAAGGTACTATGTGGCATAAAACCTAAGATGACCTGCCTGCCTGCCTGTCTGTCTGAAATTATTATTTTGAAACGAGTTTTCACTCATTTGTCCAGGCGGGGATTGGGACGTGTACTTGCCGCATCCAGCACAGCTCTTGAATCCTCCTCCCACTGCCCAGGGTGGTGGTTGGGGAGGTGAAGGATGAAGAAATGAAGAATCAGAACACAGAAAGCTGAGGTCAGGTGGAGCCCCCTCTCCTGATGGGAGAAAAAGAACTGCTCAACAATTCACCACACTTACTTATCTACTCGGGAGATTGAGCTCAGTTGAAACTCCTTTGCTAACCTACTTGCTTACCTGGCTTTTGTTGAGGCCCCGTGTTCTCAGCGCTGGAAGAGCTTGTTCACGTGGCTTGCCTCGGGTGCTCCGTGTTCTGGGACTGGACCTGCTTTAGTCCCACACAAGTGACAACACCGATTTCAGCTGCTCCCCACATTCAGTGCCATACCCACCTTCCCAAAATGAATCTTAGAAATAATAATGATTCTTAGAGGAATTGCAAGCATTGGTTAATATTTACATGTGGATGACCTTTAAAGACCTTGCATAAAATTTGCAAGGTTTTCACAGTGTGAAATAGCCTCTGGAGATTCCATTATGATCCTCTTCATCCCCAGAGTGCATTTACAGTGCAGTGATCTTGCCATCACCGTTTGCTGAACCACATGCAAATCATCCTTAATTACTGTGGTGAAATGCTTTTGCAAATTATTTTTAATATTTCTCCGGAAGAGTTCTGGCATTTGGCTGTGATGCTTAGCTTCTAGATGGAGGAGTTTCTGCTCTCGGCAAGCAACAGGCTCCTTCGTGGGGAGGAAAGAGGAAGGCAGTAGAAGGTTCAGTGCAAGCTTCTGACTGGCTGCTGAGCGGCAGGACAGACTCAGTTCAGAGAGCCACACCAGCCGACCTGAGTTGCAGGGCTGAGCAAGCAAGGCAGGGCGGTGAGCCTTGGGCTCACCCGAGGCTGGAGGCGGTGACTCGCGTGCGGCCGAGAGGCAGTGGATGAAGAGGTGGTCAGCTTGCTGCTTCTGGGTTCCCAGCTAGCAGCTTAGGTATCGCTTTGGCTTTGTCTGCCTGTAAAGTAGTTAGGCCATGAGGATGAATCCAGCACACTGGTCATTTTAGTTGTGAAACAGTGAGGTCCCTTCCACATGTTGGTAATGGCCTAACAAGTGGGTTACAGCCAGTGGAGCCCATTAATAGGTGAAATACACAGCTAACAGTTGTTGCAAAGTAAAAGGTAGTGTTGTAGAACAGCCTGTATAGGGAAATTAAGAATTCTGTGTAGGACAGAGATCCTTTTTTACTTTTTTAAGTATTTAGTACTGGATCTACAGGGTCCCAGTACACAGATCAGACTTGTAGGGATCCTCCTGTTTGCAGCCTCCCAAGTGCTGGGGTTACTGGTGCCACCATGCTGTCTCAGTGTGCCCTAGGGGGCGGGGCTGGCCCCGCATGCTAGGGATTGAACCCCAATCCCTGCGTCTGCTTAAGCAGGCACTTTAATCCACTGAGCTATCTGGCTGGTACTCAGAGTTACTTTGTAACTTGGATTAATATCTTGTGTTATAAATTATATGGACACTGCAATCATTGAACCAGTGCTGATTCATAATTTTTAACTAACATCTGTAGTTTCTGTAGATTTCCTTAGATTGAACTTAATGTTCTCCTTCAGTTCTAGGATTCCACTCAGGACAATACATTATGTTTTGTTGTTTCTTTGTATTTTACTTGGCTGTGGCAGGTTTTCAGAAGGATTTTTTTTTTTTTTTTTTTTTGCTCCGAATGCCTTCAGGGCAGGTTTGGCTGGCTTGAGTTGTGGGGATTGACCCACAGCAACCTGAGCCTGACTGCTTTGTTGAAGCAGCCTCTTAAAGAACTGAGCTAAGGGGTCGGCCCCCTGTGGCAGGTTTTCAGACTTTTTTTTTTTTTTTGGTGGTACCAGGACCTTGTGCTGCCAGGCAAGCACTTATTCCACTGAGCTATCTCCCCTCCTTATTTTCAACAACCCCAACAGCTTTGAGGAGTTTTAGGAGTGATGAGGAGCACTTATGAGTTGGTCTGTAGGACTCCCGCTGTCTTTATTACTTCCTTGTTCCAAGACACAGTGCCCAGTGCCTACAACTTGAAGGGGGAGGGAGAGCATTATTTTGGTGCAAGGTTTTAGTCCATGGTTGGTGGGTAGCACTGAAGAAGCAGTGTGGTAGAAAGGCTGGGGTGCAGGACAGCTGCTCATCCCATGGCGACCAGGAAGCAGAGCAAGTGGAGGACCTGGGGATGAGGTTGCTCCCACCTGGTCACATCCTAATGACCTGCTCTCCATTCCTCTACGATCCAGTCACCTTCTAAACCAGAGATTGGGAGGGGCATTTTAGGTTTAAATCATAATACCTATTATGGAAATTTGCCTAATGTTTTGCTTTTTATTAGTACATGTTTACAGTACATAAAAATTACTTTTTTTTCTTCTAAGACTTGGCTCTGGGGCTGGAGAGATGGCTCAGTGGTCTAAAGCACCTACTTAGAACAAGCTTAGCAAAAGCATCGGGGACCACGGTTCAATCCCCCAGCACCACATGCCAGCCAGCCCCGCCCCCTGGTGGGCTGAGCTGGCCACACACACACCTCTCTCTCTCTCTCTCTCTCTCTCTCTCAAAAATAAAAAATAAATAAATAAAAATTAAAAAAAAAAAAAAAAGACTTGGCTCTGTGTTTTTAGGAGAAAGATGGCAAGGCCAGGTGCCCTTCCTTCCCCTTTGCTGAGGGGGACCCACTTCCTCTGCGGTACTCCGCAGAGCCTGGAGCACCGCCACCACGTGGGTAGGCTCACAGAGGCAGTACTGGGCTTCTCCACCGGGAGATGGCACGGGCCCTGCCCTTCACGCTGGGCTTGCTAGGAGGAAGTGACTGCGCGGGGCAGAGCGTCTCCAGAAGTTGTCCGGGCTTCTCGAAGGCTTTGCTTGCTCTCCACTTGTTAATAGTGCTTTGGGTTATAACCCGACACCACATGACCCTCGGTGCGCTAGTTGTGCCAGCTTTGCCCCTTTGGCGGCGGTTTCCTTGTATGGCAGTCTCCTGTACCGTGCCCATATCAACGCGAGCTTTTGCGTCCTTGTTCGCTTTTGTCTTTTCTAGCACTTCCTGAGTGTGTGGTACTGTCAGGTTCTCCAGGCCTGCCTTGCCCTGGAATCAGTCATTTCTCTCAGAAGCCTTGGTTCCTGTTTTGCATTTTCAGTACAAGATTCAGTAGATTATGCGGCACTGCCTTTTATTTTAAAGTAGGTTTTGTACAAGAAAAATTTTTTTCCATAATTTTATTGATAAACAGCAATGAGACAGTTTCAAATCAAATTGGTAGTACAGTCTCAATAATTAACACATTGCATACATTCTTCCTAGTGGTTAATTGCTGTACAAGATGCGGACATGATATCCTATTTACAAACACCATTAGAACAAATCACTCTATTTAAGAGAATGTCACTATATATCTATCCTAACCACTTTGAATACACAGATGCAAAATGGACATTCATCTGTGTCCCCCCCCCCCCTTTTTTTTTTTTTTGGTGGGACCGGGGATTGAACTCAGATCCTTGCATTTGCCAGTCAAGCGCTTATCCTACTGAGCCATCTTCCCGGCCCCTGTATCCCCTTTTTTTGTTAAGTTCCGTTATTTAAATATTATAGGTGTGTAAACTCAGCAAAATATTCTAAAAGAGTCCAGTAGCCCATAATAGTATTGGGTCTTCCGCTTGACTGGCAATGTCAGAAATTGTTGACCTGAGTCCCCTACAGCTCAACGTAACAACATGGCTTTACTTCTTATACTTCATTTTTATACTTTTCTGCTGGATGGTTATGACCAAGGTAAAGCAGGACCTATGCAACAAGAGTGAAGGATTTTTTTTTTCTCCGAATGCCTTCAGGGCAGGTTTGGCTGGCTTGAGTTGTGGGGATGGAACCACAGCCACCTGAGCCTGACAGCTTTGGGGAAGCAGCCTCTTAAAGAACTGAGCTACGGCCAGGCCCCCTGTACAAGAAAATTCTGACCAACTCTAGCTCAAGGCGTGTGATCTGGCCACATTGGAGGTGGGCGGGGCTAAGCGATGGTGTTGAAACATATTTTTGACTTGATGATGTTTTTAACATATGATGGGTTATCAGGATGCAAAAGCGTCATAACTGGAGGGGCATCTGTGGTGATGGCTTTCAAATTTGGGAAATTTTCAGCTATTGTTTTTTCAAATATTCTCTTGTCCCTTCTCGTACACTAGGGTTCCACCAGTGTAGCTGTGTTGGCTGCCTCACTTTCCCACAGGTCTCCTAGTCTCTCCACGTTTGTGAAATCTGTTTTCCTTTCTGTTCCTTGGACTAAATTTCAATTGTCCTGTTTGAGTTCATTATTTCTTCTGCCTCCTCAAATCTACCTTTGGGTCTAATGAAATATTAACTTCAGTTATTATACTTTATATCTCTGTAATTTCTTTCGGCTTTTTTGATTTCTGTTTTGTGGTTGTGTCCTTTTCTTGACTATTTCTGTAGCTTCTTTTTGTTGTTAAGGCAGCTTTAAGACATTGTAGACCTGTCCTTTGATCTTCATCAAGGTCATTTGCTGTTTTTGTTTTGTTTTTGGGGGTATCAGGATTGAAATCAGGACCTTGCCCTTGCCAAGCAGGAACTGTGCCGCTGAGCTACATCCCAGCCCTTCATTTGCTGTTGGTTGATGCTGTTGAGCGGTATTTTTCCTCTCAATAGGCCATACTTTCCTGTTTCTTTCTACTGCCTTGGCATTTTCTCCTGTTGGAAGGAAGAACATTTGTATTTAGCAATGTGCTAACTCTGGAAATCAGATTCTTTCCCTTCCCAGGGTTGCTGGCGTGTTTGGGTTTGTTTCTTTACTGAGGGCTGTCTCTTTGCCAAGAAATGCCCAAGGTGTAAGTTGAAGATCTTATCCGGTGTTTCCTAAGCGTGTAGAGTGACTTCCTAATTTCCCATGTCTGTGTATTTTTTAAAATGTTTTTGTAACTGTTTTTATTATCTAAAGAGAATTCAAAATAGAAAAAAAAAAAAAAAGAAAGAAAGAAACAGTGCAGACCTTTACCAAACAAATAGGAATTTGACAAAAATGGTTTGCTGTATTGCATAACGTCGTCTTCAAATTGTTCAGGACCAGGGATATAGCGCAGTAGCATAGCGCCTGCCTGGCAAGCTCAAGGTCCTGAGTTTGATTCCTGTTATATATACAAATTAGTTGTTAGGTTACTACATGTAAGCATGCAGAATTGGTTAAAAAAGTTATAACTCAGCTATTAAAGGATAAATTTGAAGCTTTTATAGGTTAGTAGATACAACTAGAGACCATACTCATAAGAGAAATAAACCAGACCCACATGTGCAAGCATCGCATCGTCCCACTTGTGTTAGCACCTGAATGAGTACATAAAATCTGAAAGGTACAGTAGAAACAGTGAAAGGGAAAGGATCTGCTCAAAGGGAAGAGAAAACTCGGAAGAGGAAAAGGACAGGGCGGGGGAGATGTATTATGTCTGTATGCAGGATGGCGTGGATAATTGTACTGCTGATTTCTGCTGGTCTACTGAGGGGAGCAGTTGATACTTCTTTTTTTTTTCCTTCTCTTTTTTAATACCTTATGTAGTTACTTTGGAGGGCCCAGTCTTTAATGTTTGTCTCCCAAGTGGGGATGGGGTGAGGGGGGTGCCACCCCTTGAAATCACCTGGAAATCACTTCAGCCAGAGGGGAAGCAGCTTGCACCAGGGAGAGGAGGTGAAAGAAGAGCACCTCTTTGCGCTTCTGTAGTCAGAAGTGGAAGAAGACAGCAATGTGCAGGCCAGGGTGTGGAGGAAAGGCTTCTCACTGCCTGTTCGGCTCCCACACGCTTCCAGGAAGCAGCTCCAGGCACAGACTCCGGAGTTAGGAGCTGAAATGGGTGTAATGAACTGTGCTTTACTCGCCAGCCTTCCCTTGAAAGGTAGATACATTGTGCCACTGCGATTTTGCCGGGGTGGAGAAAAGAACTCCGCAGCTTACTCCTTCGTCTTCGGGGTCCTTACCTCTGATTTGAAGTTCACACTTGGGTGACTTTCGCAGCTGATGGACGGGGCTGCCCACCCTCACCAGGTACCAGGCCCTCCGGTACCTCTCCGTGGTTGCGGCTGCTGCTGTGCTAGCCCCATGAGTATTGCTGGCTTGGTTCGCTCTGACTCGGCACCACCTCTTCTGGGTAGCGTCCTTCTGACTGAGGTGAATGGTAAAATTGGTCCCTTTTTTCCTTCCACAGAAGTCTTCTTTTGACTTTCACCCAGAGTGACAGCTTATTAGAGTAGAAAAGTCTAAATTGAAGTATTTCCTCTTAGCACATTTAAGATATTATTTTGTTGTCGTCCAGCATAGTCTTTTCATTATCTTCTAGTATCTTTTATCAGTGAGGATATGTCAGTGTCACTCTCAGTTTTGGCATTGCTGATAAACCCAGCAGTGAGTAACTCTTCCTGAGGTCACTGTGACAAGTGCTAGGCGTGTATTAATTCACTTAACCCTTAAGAAAATCTTCAGGTCAGACTTACAATTTTGCGTCCTATTCCAAAGAGGAAGCTCAGGCCAAAAGAGTATCCCTTGCCCAGGGACAGAGAGGACCGCGTTGTTTCAGACTACAGAGCCCACTTTGAACTACACAGCGCTGCCTCTCAGCCACTGCAGAACAGCCCCTGGGGGCAGGGCGCTGAGGTGTCTCTGGGAAACACCGCTAGCCCACAGCACTCCCTGTGCTTTGGGATGCTTAGTTCTGACAGTTTGGGCCGCATTTCGGCCTTGTATGTCAGGAAGCACAGCTGCAGAGGCCTCCTCTGCGTGGTCAGGTTTGTCACGCGTGACAGAGGGAAGGCAGAGCTGCCACTCCTGAGCCCTTCTTTCAGGGAGCAATGAGGGAATTGAGCATCTTCACTGAGGTTGGTGCAGTGTTCTCGTAACAGAACCTCAGCTGGGTACACAAAGTGCAACTCACTTCAGTAGAGGCCTGATTATACCTGCAGGTACTTTTAGAGAAATGGTAGAAAAAAATTGGCATTTTGGTGAGATTGCTCAGAGGATTTAGCTCTACTCTGATGGAATTGGAGATTAAGATTTAACTCCACAAGATGAGTTTCTAGATAAATTTTGTCAAATTGTACTTGGATCTATCTAGAATTTAATCTTATTATTGTAGTTTGTCTCTCAAAATGGTCCCAGAGGCAGCCACCTCCATGTGAACCCTACTTATCACCCTCACCTTAGGAAGGGTGGCCTCTGCCCAGCAGCCGCTGTCATGGGCACTCAGGGCTGGCAGAGTGGCCCCACCTCTGCAGCACAAAGTGGTCACCACGAGCGATCCAGAAAGGTGTTGCTGCTTCTGGTTTAGACCTCAGATGTCTCCAGAAAGTCTCGTGTTTGGAGGTGCACCCTGCTCTGGGAGCTGGTCCCTGGGCCTCCTCACCTGGGAGGGTCCTTGCCTGTCCTCAGCTCCTCCCGCTGCCGTGACGCAGGCAGCTTCCCCCTGCCAGGCCCTTGCACCGCTGACATTTTTGCCTTAGAACCTGCTGACTGCAGAGCAAACTCCTCTTCCTCCTTCAGCTGGCTGTGTCACATATTATGTCCCAGCTATTGGGATATGACTAGGACATTGCTGTGGTAGTTCGTTTGTTTTGTTTTTCTCCAGAAATCACCTCAGTATTCCAGAACCACTTGTCCCTCAAGCTGCCCTGAACTTAGTCCACTCGACCCCATCACCATGTTCTTCTAGGGTATGAGGAAACCTGACAGCCCCTCTTCCTGCCCGTAGGTACCGCTTCCCCAGCATTTCATTTACCAGAATGTGTAGTTGGAGGACTCATCTTCACAATAGCAGTTGACTAACACACAAAAGTTCGTCTCAAAAGTGCAAATGCGAGGCTGGATGTCGTGGTGCAAGCCTGTGATCTCAGCACTCTGGGAGGCTGAAGCAGGAAGATTACAAATTCTAGCCCAGCCTGGTTGATTTAGTAAGACTATCTTAAAATAAAAAAGTAAAAAAGGCTGGTGATATAGCTCGATGTGAAGCCCCGGGTTCAATCCCTGTGTGTGCGTGTGCGCGTGCACACACACACACATACACACCCATCAAATGGGTACAATAATGACATAGGTCTCTTTTTTGAGTTAATATTCCTGCTTTATTTTTGTATTATTCCATTTTTCCCCATAATAAATGGACTCTGAAATCTGATTATGCAGCAAATGAGTAATTTTATCCAAAGAAAGAACTGACCTTTGTCTCAGCTTGTGGGAGATGCTCTAAGCCCTTGGACTTTCCAGCCTGATAAAAAGTGTCTTTTTCTGTAGGCCTTGGGCCAAATCAAATTGTGCTCTGGCCAGGGGCTTTAGAGTAGGCCTGGACCGGACAGTGTTGACTCAGGCTCTGCCAGGACAAGTCACCAGGCACTAGGTGAGACGCATGCCATTCAAGCAGCACAGTAAGACTCTGGAGAGCCGCAGGCTGAGGTGCACTTCCGGTTGGCGGGGCTCCATCCTGCCGTCAGGTGGCTGCTGGGAGGCCGGCACTTCCGGTCTCCCCGGGATAGACCTACTGGAGACCCATGCGTGAAACTCTCCTGGGTTCGGTCTTTGTGCCTCTTCTCGTGGCCGATTCTAATTTATAATAAACTAGGAGTTCTAATGAACTGTACTGTCCAGTATGACCACTTTGAGTAAGCTCTGAGAGTCCTTCTAGCTAACTAAAATCTGAAGGGCTTCTTGGGACTCTTCTTGAACTTTTCACTGGTGTAACTTTAAATCCTAGCATCACCGTCTTCTGCTTTCCTTATCTGCATTAGGGGTGACAGTGTCCCATGGTAGCAGCTGTGGAGCAGGGCTTTGCCCTGCAGTGCTGGCCCCTTGGTTCTTTAATAAATAGCACTGGAGCACCAAGCAGAGAACAGTTATAGGAAATACCCCTGGCGTTGATGTTAATAAATAGGCTTGATTTGCACCTTTTTCAGCTCATAGTAGAATTTTCTTTCTTTTTATTTTAACTCTTGGATGTTAGAAATATGGGACCTTTGAATCAGTCAAGCCCTGTAACAACTTCAGCAGAGCACGGCTCAGGCAAGGATGTGTATGAGCTCTGTAGCAAGGGCTGGTGTTGAGTCGGGGTAGCTGTGGGTCTCCCGGTACAGACACTTGGAGTGTCTAGGTTGTTAATAATATACGCTCACCTTTCTTGGATGGATAGGTACGTGTACACAGCTGTACATGCAATTGTATGTCTGTAGGCAGGTCTTGCTGTTGCCCAGACCACCCTTAAACTTGTGATCTTTTTGCTCAGTCTCCCAAGTAGCTGCAATTGCAGGTATGTGCCACCATGTCTGACTTGGTTACTAATTTTAAGCTTTATTTTTGATGATTTCAAAATTTTCAGTGGAAAGTTTCAAGAGTCTGAAGTTTATTACAAGCATAATCCCGGCATGCCCTTGTGTCCTCCTTAAACACAGACAGCTTCCTCTGCCCCGTCTCCAGTAACGAGCGCGTCTACATTTCCTAGGCTGTTCCTCTGCTATTTATCTCTGCCTCTCCAAATAAAGGGCTTATATTGCTGCCGCTTTCTGCTTTTGCTCTTGTGCACCTCTTACCACCCCCACCGCATAGACCCGAATTTCAGCCGACTGTTTCTTGGTGTGTTATTGTCACCACAAAGCACAGCTCACCTCCGACTCTGCCACCTTCTGCAATTGCTGTTTATTTGCAGTGCAGCCTTTTGGATTCCCTGGCGTTATTTCTTTTGTCTGTCTGGATGTGTATGTTCTTCAGCTGGTTCAGCTCCCAGGCTCTGTGATCATCTGTGACTCTTCTAGACTTTCAGATGTGTTGGGGTTTCCATAAGCTTCATTTTTTTGAAAAAAAAAATTAACGGGTTTGATTTTGGCACATTCATACATGCAGATAGCGTCACTAGATCTCAGGTTTATCTGTTGAAAGAAATCTCTCAGAAAGCACTTTCTGACCCGTCCACTTTGGATGGCGCAACCCCAACAACCCTCGCGCTACCCCCAACCCTGTGGTGGTGAGGCTGTTATCTATCCCTGGGCTCCTTAAGCTCCTCCCTGTGGAGAGAGACCTGGCTTCTGGGACCTCACGTTTCCTTTCCATTTCTCCCTCTTCCACATGAAGCCCACCCACCAGTCTGTTTCCAGGGAGAGGACTTGGAGAGGTAGAATTCACCGGGAGCTCAGGTGTCCAGCCGTGTCTTCCTCTCCCTCCGCCTCGGTGCACTGGGTTCCCTTGTGTAGATTCTCGTTTGGAAGCTGACCTTATGTGGCGTTGTGCCCACTGTCAGCCTGTGGCACACCCCTGAGAACCTAGGTGGCCTTCAGCTTCCCACTCTCGCTCCAGGACATGCTTTCCTTGTGGCACCTCCTCTGTCTCCACTGCTGAAACTGCATCTCAACACCTCAGGCAGTGTGTCAGTTTTTGTCTTCTGGTGGAGCCCTCTAACCTGGAACTCATGACCTTCACTTCCTAAGTTTTCCAGAATTATTTGTTTAGAATGTCCTCCCGCCTTTTTTCCTTCCTTTCGAGAACTCACAGAAAGAAAGTCTATAGTCTATAGTTTGGGGCTCTTGGATGATACTGTGCTTAACCATTTATCTTTTCTCCCCTCTTCCTATTCTTTGTATTTTATTCCAGATTCCAGGAACTGTTGGTGTGTTTTTCTTTTTCTTTTTGTGTTACAGCACTTTTTAATGACTACAGTGTTTTCTTTCACTTATTTCCTGAGCTCATCAGTAGTTACCTTATTTGGTTTTGTTTTATCATTTTTCTCCCGCACGCACGGGCTTTTCATTGTGTTATCTTCTTTTTCTCTCTCTTTCATGTTAGAAGTCCTCCTCAGCTGCCCGATGGGTTTGGTTACCTGTTCATATTTGACAGTATGTGACTCAGAAGCACCTTGAAAGTTTTAAATGTGTGGCCGACTTTGTCCTGGGGTTCCCTGGCCGGGCCATGTCCTGAGAGAACCCCAAACTCAGTACCTTTTGGGTTGTCCTTCAGGCTGCTCAGAAGGCTCTTGTGATTTCCCACCACTCCTGGGGCCGCTACTGTCTTTCCCAGTGCAGCCCCTCCATCCTGGGCTGTCCTCATCACTTTCCATTACCACAACTGACCGACCCAAGCAGAGTCTGAGCCCTGCGGGGTTGGGTTGAGGGTTAGACTTCACTGTTCCTAAGCCGGTCTGCTCTCGTGGGTCTGCTGAGCCAGTTCCTGCCCACCCATTATCCTTTCAGCTTCTGAAAGCTTGATACTTTTCTCACTTCTCCTGATCTCTTTGAATTTAGAGAGAGAGAGAGAGAGAGAGAGAGAGAGAGAGAGAGAGAGAGAGTGTGTCTGTCTGTTACTGTGGGTGAAACCCAGGCAGGGCCTTTGCACTGAGCTATATATATCCTTAGTACCTCACTTTTTTGAGACAGGGTCTCAATAACCTGCCCAGACTGGACTTGAACTTGTGACCCTGCTGACCCCACCTCCCAGGGACCTCAGCATGGACCTCCAACCTGGACCTAGTATCCTCGCCATCACTTTGGAAAGCGAATTCACGTGTCTGTTTAATCCAGTATTTTAATCAGGTCTCTGAATATAGCGTATACACCATAAGGAGCCCCTGTTGTCGCTGCTCTGCATAACGGGTTCTCTGTGGGAGAGGTGAGACCGCAGCAGCTGCAGCCAGGTGTCACTGAGGCCGCAGATCCGCACCTGGTCAGTGCTGTGCACCAGGCGCGTCTTTGAGATCATCTGTGACCTTTTGAGCTGTTTGTGTTTCTGCACAGACTTAGCTCTTCGTGTGCCGTTGGAGTTGAGGGATTCCCGCAGCAGGCTGACCTCAGGTCTCAGGACATTCAGCCTCCAATTTCATGATTTGGGTTTCATTTTTGTATGTGCAGCTGCCTCTCAGCGGTGTGTGCATCACTTATACTCAGTTTGCCCTTTAGCGTCTGCCTTTTGCAGAGCTGATTTTATCCCCAGCTTGTCCTGAAAGGGCGGTATGTATAGATTCAGTCTGGGCGCAGCGTGATCGCAGGGTGGTGTTCCGTGAAGGACCCACTGTGCTTTCCACTGCACCCAGTACAGGAGTCAGGGTCCCTGACTTCACGGGGATGGTGCCCACCTGTAACCCCAGCGCTCTGGGAGGTTGAGATAGGAGGACTGTAAGTTGGAGCCCGGCCTGCGCAATTTAGTGACTTAGCAAGACCCTGTCTCAAGAGCAAAAAGAAAAGGGCTAGGAATGTAGGTCAGTGCGAAGGCTCTGATTTCAATCCCAAGTACTGAAGATGGACAGACAGACCGACCGACTGACCAACCTACCTACCTCTATCATATTTGTTTACCTTCTTCAAACCAAGCAAAGGCTAGAAAGGAGATAGGCACTGCAAGCTGGGACAGGAGCCTGCACAGGAGCCTTCTGTTGAAGTATCAGCCCTCAGGACAGTGAGGAATACGTTCCTGTCGTTGAAGCAGCCTGGACGCTGGTGCTTTGCTGTGGCAGCCCATGCTGACGAGCACGCCTGTTTGCCATACAATGACTTGGTTTTCCAGGTTGTTTTCTTAGACATTGTCACTGTCAGACTTCAGCATCAAGTGGGTGTGTCTGCAGTTGGTGGGCCTGACGCGTGCCCTAACCTGAGTCCTAACCCGGGTGGCCTGTGCATACCCTCACCATACAAGCTCTGTTGTTTGTTCAGTTTTGAAACCCTGGCTGGCCCAGTGGTTGGTCCTCCATAAATACTGAAAGGAGGGGACAATACAAGGCTCACTGTGGCCTCATCTCATGGACATGAATATCAATGACATGCCTTTCCCTATGCCAGGCAGGGAGTCTCCCTCTGTCGGGTGTGTGGTGTCGCACACTTCTGTCATGAGTACACCATGCAGGAGTCCCCAGGAGACTGTGGAGCCAGGACAGCAGCCTTCCATCCTGTCTCGAGGGCCTCTAGCCCTGTGCAGAAGTGAGGAGGAAGGGGTGAGCCCTGTGTGTTCCGAATGGTGGCTCAGTGGTTTGGTGGCATAGGGCACGCCAAGGCACCCAGGAACTGGGGTTAGGCTCTGCTCAGGGAGGTCCCATGCAGGGTCTCTGTCATGGTTCAGAGGTTCTAGAAGACCCCAGAGCACAGGCCGAGCAGGCCTGACACTTAAGCTGGTGCTGCATCGCACAGAGGGATCGGCCCAGGAATTGACAAGGAGACAGCAGGCTGGGTGTGGGGAGCACACCTATGATCTCAGCACTTGGGGAGCTGAGGCAGAAGGATCCTGAGTTTGAGCCAGGCCTGGCTGGCGTAACACCTTTGCAAGATGCTGTCTCAAAATTGTAAAAGGTTGAGGATGTAGCTCAGTGCAAAGGCCCTGGCTTCTGTCCTCACACTACACAAATAAAAGAGAGGGAGGGAGGAAAGGAGGACAGCTCATGAAGAGCCTACAGGTACAGGCGTGGTATGCAGACTGTGTTCTGGGCAGAGGTTCTGTATTTGTGCATGTACCCTCAGACAGTCTGTTGTGGTAGAAGTGAAGTCCAGGGCTGGAGTCAGAGCAATCTTTTGAAGGTTTTCTTTTTCTTTCTTTCTTTCTTTTTTTTTTTTTTTTTGTATTTTAGGGAAGGGTCTACAGGGTGTTCAGGGTCTCACTACTAGATTGGACTTGTAGTGAGCTGCCTGTGTATAGCCTCCCAACAGCTAGGATTACAGGCATGTACCACCATGCCCAGTCTCAGTGCACCCTGGGGGTAGGGCCAGCACTGCATGCCTGGTGATGGAACCCCCAGCCCCTGGGCCTGCTTGCAGGCTGTTTTGAAGACTTCTGAGCCCCAGAGGAAGGGCCCACATCAGGCTATTGGGCAAGAGTGAATGGGTCTGGCTGTGTGGAGACAGGAGGGCCTGGGCAAAGGGAGCCCTTGACCTGTGTAGGTGTGAGGGTCAGCACCTGGGAGTGTGGTGGTCAGTGTGGGCAGGGAGGTAACAATGTGGACTTAACACAGTGGCTGAGGGCATTCGCAGTGCCCTTGGGCATTGTTCAAGGAGTGGTCTCACTAGAAGAAAACGCCTCAGAATTCCTCAATAGGCTGATTAAATGTTTGCCTGGCATTTACCCCCTAGAAGACTCTTAGCTACTGGATAAAACACCAGATGCTACTTAAAAGTCAGCTTATCTCAATGCTCTGAAGCCAGGAACCTGGGTTTTGGCCATTTTTCCCCCATTCTTTTTAGCAGGAACAGAAAACAATAGCTTGACTTGGTTCATAGTTAACATTGTTGTGGTTTGTGTCTAGGTGTCCCCCCAAAGCCTCATGCAGTTGTGGGGTGGCTTCTGGAGTTTGTGATTGATTATTGTGGGTGTGAGTGCTGCACCTGCCCTGGGGCAGGTAACTTACCTCACAATGTAAGGAGGCCAGAGAGGCTGGCTGGCTGCCACTTCCTTGGCTCTCTGCTCTTTGCCACCACCTTGAAGGGCTGCTGTCTGCCATGTGCCGCTCTGCCGTCTGCCATGTGCCGCTCTGCCTTGGAGCCAGCTGAGTATGGACTGAAACCTCCAGTAACTAAGCTAAACAAGCCTTTCCTTCCTTCATTTTGGGTGTCGGGTTTTTGTCCCAGCAATAAGAGAAGAGTAACAGACAACCGTATTTTTTCTTTTTAAGACAGTGCTACAGCAAATACTTGTCTGTTTAAAAGTCAGGTTTTAACATTATTAGTTATACATTTACTCCAGGAAATGCCAAACAGATGCTCAGAATTAAAAGCCCACAGTTCAGGGAGGCTTTCTTGCAGAGCTGCCTGAGTTTTCTTCATTCCAGTTCTTTATTTTACAGTGACTTTGGAGGAGCAATTTTCTTAAGAGACTACAAATTGGATTTATTCTCCTTTATTGAATTGAAATTCTTAACAAGACTTTGTACTAATGAGATATTGTATGCGTGTTATGCTGGAAAGGCTAGTTTGAGTCATTGAGTTAGCATTTCGGAATTAGAAGTCATTGATTAAAGCTTTACTAATAACTCATGTGGAGTGCAGTAATAAAAAGGCTTCCGCGAGGTGCTGCACCACAGCCATGAGGATCCATACCGGGTGAGTAGCCACGACCCAGGACTCGGAGTTTGGCCTGACTGTTACCGAATGGCCGCTGCTCTGCCAGGGATACCTGCCCTGCCCCTCCAGGACCTTTTGTCCTTTAGTCGCCAGGTATGGCACGGCTGCAGCACAAGGGGCAAGAAACCCGCTTTCCTCTGCAGTTCATGCTTTCGGTAGAAAAAATACTTGGGAAATATGGAAGTTTTTAATGAAAGAGAAAAACAATCAGGCTCATCTTTGATTTTTTTTCTGTGGGTTGTTTTTCCTTCTGATGTGAAAATTTTTTTTCTTTCCAGTTCAAGATTGATGGAGAGTGGTGGACGTGGATTGATTACAACCGTTTCCAGGAGCTCGTCCAGGAATATGAAGATAGCGGCGGATCCAGAACTTTCTGTGCAGAGGATTACATGGCTCGAACTCCTCCCTGGGCCCTGTTTGGTGCCAGGGAAAAAGGCTTTGATCCCAAGGACACGAGACATCAGAGGAAGAGTAGATCAAAAGCCATCGCTGCGAGTTGAGCTTCCTGTCATCATGCTGAAGGACAGGAGGATGGATCCAGAAGGTCACTGGACTCCCCTGACTTCCGAGTCAGATCCTGCCATGTAGATGTCACACAGCTGAGACGGTGGCCACACTGGAGAGCCAGCCCCACGTGCTGAGTGCCCAGACGTGGCTCCAGCGTTTCTTGCCAGCATTCAGGCCTCCTGATTTGGTTTCTGGCAGGAGCACATTTTGTGCGGGGAGAAGACAGGCATTATTGGAACATAGTACTTTGGAGTTATATTTGAGTGCGATTTCCATAGGAATAAACAGCTCTGCCTCTTCCTCCTTCCGGGCTCGTGGGTTTCTGTGAAGCAGTCCCTTAGCATCGAGGTGTGCCACCCTGAGCTGGCGCATCTGAATACCATCCCTTCCTGCTGCCCTGTGGAACACCTAGAAGCATTTTAAGTTGTCGCCGCTTTCATATGTTCCTAAATTCTGCACCAGTTGCTTTCAGATGTGCCTTACATCCACCATGTGCGGCATTGGTCTGGAGCTCATCTTGCGCTGGACTCCCCTGTTCTCATACAGACAGACCGCCTGGGGACGGTCAGTAGAAGCCCCGTCTCAGAGGGATCGCCTTGCACTGGCCGTGCAATGAGGTGTCTGCGCTAACTTCAGCGCCTGCTGCGCCGCCCTCGCCACGCGGCAGGCCGCTATCTCCCTTCACTCCTTTGGCCTGCTCCCCACAACCCGTTCCTTAAGTTTCAGATCGCTCTAGTTAAAAACCCCACACTTAGTATTTTTATTCTAGTTGTCAAAGTTCTTTTAAAATTCTTCTTTCCAACAAATTAAATTAATAAAATTATTTTGTAAAGACTTCATACATGACTGTTCTTTTATGTGCTGAAAGGTCCCTCTGGTCATAAGGTTCTAAGTCACATCAGGCCCACTTTCTCACTTTGTAGCTGTTTCATCAGAGCTCCTGTTCTGTGGTGAGCTAAAATCCGCAGATGATTTAGTCTGCCTACCCACTTAGTTGAATGCTGAGTGCCATATTTATTTTGAGGTGGAAGAGTCAAGGTGCTTCTTTCCGCTGTGAGCTGGCATGGTGAACACAGGAAAAACCTCTTTTTTTTTTTGTTACTAGGAATCGAACTCAGGACCTCGTGTCTGCCAGGTAGGCGCCGTGCTGCTGAGGTACATCCCTGGCCCAGTCTTCTTTGTGTATTTATACCACTCTCAGGATTTCACTTCTGACATCAGATGTGGAACGTGGGAGGCCCGCAGTGAGCAGTAATAGCTCAGTCCCACCCCAGCACTGTTACGGCTTGTGTCGAGATGTCCCCCAAAGCCCCATGCAGTCGCAGGTGGGGCTTTTTGAGAAGTGACTGGGTCTAGAGTACGTGATGCTGGTACTGATTGATGGGCAGAGCTGTGCTCACGGGCAGTAGGATTGAGTGTGTGAGTGTTACGCCCCCTGAGTAGCCTGGATAAGATAGAAGGGACAGAGCTGTGGACTTCCCTTCGCTCGTTTTGCTGCCTTCTGCCTGCCATGGACTGCTTCTCCTCTGCCACGCCTGTCTGCTCTGCGACCCACCGTGGAGCCAGCCAATGAGGGACTGAGCTCTCTACACACTCTGAGCTGAATAAACCTTCCCCCTTTGAGTGTTAAGTATTTTGTCCCAGCAACAATCTAGCTGAGAGAGATGCTAGCTGCAGTTACCACACACTGCACGGAAGAGAGACCCTTACATCAAACTGCACTCCCACGTCGTTGTCCCCAGGTTCACCACAACCTTGGCACCATGTCTCTAATCCCTTCTTGGGATTGCCATTTGCTGCAGGGGCTCAGAGGACTCAAGATAGCAGAAGACTTCCTATTGCTGAATTACAAAGGATGCTTATTTCAAAGAAACGACCACATGAACAGATCCATAGGGCACAGTCTGGAAGGGCCCCAGTGCGGGGCTTCTGGCCCTGTAATGCTGAGATGTGGTCCCTTCTCACACATGGCTACCTTCACCTTCTCAGCAGCTCTCTGAGCCCCATAGCGCAGGAGTTGTTTTTTTTTGTATTTAGGACAGGGTCTACAGGGTGTACAGGGCCTCACTGCATAGGTCAGACTTGTAGTGATCCTCCTGTTTACAGCCTCCCCAGTGCTGGGATTACAGGCATGTGCCCCTAGTATCGAACTCCCGGCCCTGCGTCTACCTAAGCAGCCACTTTAATCCACTGAGCTCTTTGACTGGCTGTAGCGCAGGGATTTGGATGAAGGCTTCCATCACACAGGGAAAGTCAGCCTCCAGGGCCAGAGCTTCCAGGCCTTTGCTAGCAGCCCAGCAGGAGCAAACCTCTACGACAGAGGGTGGATCCGTCCCTGGTGCTTGAACCGTCTGGGAGCTGTGCATCAGGAGCTGGGGCAATGTTGGGATAAGAGCTCCCTGAGTGCTCTGGAAATTACAAGGGTCCTAGGAGTTCAGGGCCAGACCGCAGAGACTGAATTGTGTCACTTTGGGGACAGTGGCCGAGTATCACAGAGATCCTGTCTTTCTCGAGCCCAGCACATCTTCAGGCTCTGCAGTCACTGTCCTCGCTTATGACAGGGTCCCAAGATGAAGGGCAGTGAGAGTCACGCTGTGTTTGTGGTTGCTGGAGAGAGATGAAGAACACCTTCGGCCTGGTCTAGTGGTGCAAGCCTGTCATTCCAGCCGTCTGGGAGGCTGAGGCAGGAGGAGTGTTAGGTTCCAGCCTCGCCGGGGCAACTTAGTGACGCAGTGAGACCCTATTGCAAAAAAAGGGTTGGAGGTGTAGATTAATTAATTAAGGCCCTGGGTTCAGTTCCTGGTACTGGGAAACCGACACCTTCGAGTAGGATGAAGTGTTAAGCCAGAATTCACCAGAGGGAGCACAGGGGGACTGCCCGAGAGGTGGGCAGCCGGGCTGCAGGGGCTGCCAGGGAGCAAGGTGGGAGCCGGGCACTCTGGACTGGGGGCGCTTGCAGCCTCTTCAGCCAGCACTGCCTCACTTTATTAGGAACTGAGGTCTTGCTTAAGATTTAACTTGAAGGAAGATATTTTGTTGCTTCAAATCATAAAAAAATAAAAGAGAAAAGGAAAGAAAACCCCTCACAGAATGCATGAGCCTCTGAGTCCATTAGCTTTTGGTACAGAAATGCATGTTCTTTTGCGCCAGAACATATTGATCTGTGGCTTCCTGTTAAAAAAATAAATAGCATGGCACATTAATCCTGGCTCACAGTCGCAGCAGAAAATGTAAAATGCCGTAGGGAGAATACGAAGGGCTGTACTCGGGAAATAAGTTTGCTGAAGAATAGAAAAGAAAGGAAACCCTGGGCACGCTTAGAAGGTGACCTATTTATAAAACATCATCCTCTGTGAAATTTATCTTTGGTGTTTAAGCCAGTGATTGTAATGATGCCTTGAAGAATTAGCTAAATAGTTGGGACTAGTTAAGAAATTTGAGGAAAAAATCAAAAGAAACGTTGCTAGTTTACTACAACAATGTCATGATTACAAGCGTGTCTGTGCCTAGCAGCAAGCTCCTGAGACACATAAAAGCCAAAAACTTTAATTCAACTTAAAAATATATAAAACCCTGGCAGTTTATGGGATGAAGACAATTAAACAATCAATAGTCTGAAACTTATGTGCCCCATTTCTAATAATAGGACGAGTCAGAAGCTGGGGCAGGAACTAGAGCCGAGCACCACCGTCAGCCAGCCTCACTGAAGCTTCCGAGAACGCCGCAGCCCTGGTGCCGTATAACCAAATGACGTGGAGCGTTCCCAGGAGAGCTCACACGTGAGGCCATAAAGTAAGTCTCCGTAGACCTGAAAAAACTGAAATCATACAAAATATATTGCGGTCCTAGCAGAAGAGAATTAGAAATCGGCAACAGGGAAAACATCAAGATACTCACAAATATGTAGGAGCTAACCAAGATTCTAAATAACCACACAGTCAGAGAAGCCATGAGACAAATTTAAAGGAAGGAAAATAAAAAGAAAGCATACCAAAATTGAAATATTGCTACTATAGCACTTAGAGGGACATTTATAGTTGCATATACTTTCACTGGGGAGAACCTGTGAGATACAGAAGGAATTAAGATGTGTTACTTACGTGTACCAACCTCACACAAGGATTGTAAGCACTATGGACTACAAACAAGTAGCAATAAAAATAAATGAAGAGAACATGTATCTCAAAGCAGTAGCCTAGCCTTCCACCTTAAGAAGCTAGAAAAAGAACAGCACATTAAGCCCAAAGCAAACAGAAACAAGTAAGTAATAAACATTGGAGTGGAAGCAAACAAGGAAAGGAAAATATTTTTTTTCATAATTTTATTGATAAACAGATAGCAATGAGACAGTTTCAAATCAAATTGCTAGGACAGTTTCAATAACTAACACACTGCATGCATTCTTCTTAGTGGTTAATTGCTGTCCAAGATGTGGACTTGAGATCCTAATTACAAACACCATTAGAACAAATCATTCTATTCATTAAGAGAATGTAACTATATATCTATCCCATCAACTTTGAATACACAGATACAAAATGGACATTCATCTGTATACCCCTTTTTTTCTAAGTTCCGTTATTGAATATTATAGGCGTGTAAACTCAGCAAAATATTCTAAAAGAGTCCAGTAGCCCTTAATAGCAATGGGTCTTCTGTTTAACTGGTAATGTCAGAAATTATTGACCTGAGTTCCCCACAGCTCAACATAACATCATGGCTTTACTTCCTATATTTTGTCTTCATACTTTTCTACTGGATGGTTAAGACCAAGGTAAAGCAGGACCTATGCAACAAGAGTTGTAGCTTTTGGGTCTGATAAGGGCAGTGAAATCCCCTCAGGATTTATCCTGAGATCCTGTACCTCAGATTGTAGCACCTTTGTCAGTGTCAGCCATGTGGATGAGTCATGGCCATTGCTTGGCCAATGTGCTGTCTGTGAAAGCCTGAGAGAGTGTCTTCTCCCCATGTGACTCTCCTTAGGCACACTCTACATCATCGATCACTTTCCTCTTTGGCCCCATAATCTCCTTGATCAGAAAATTTGGGACACTACCGAGGTACACGACGTTACAGTACAAGTTCTCATATGTCCTGAGTCTTAATTGACCTTAGAAGGTTAGGGCCAAAATGTTGGCTTTCCTTGCAGCCCTCCTTTTTCTCTAATTCTGGTCTGCAAAGGAAAAGATTTTAAAATCACCAAGGTCAAAAGTTGGTTCTTTAAAAACTTCAACAAGCCAGTCACTCTGGGAGACTGAGGCAGGAAGACCACACGTTCAAGCACAGCCTGGGCAACTCAGGGAGGCACTCTTAAAATTTAAGAAAAAGTAGGGCTGGCCAGATAGTTCAGCTGATTAAAGTGCCTGCTTAGGCAGACACAGGGGCCTGGATTCGATCAGCTCCATATGCTGTACTGGCCCAGCCCCGGGGCATGCCGAGAGGGTGATTGATACTGGACGTGGTAGCGCATGCCTATAATCCTAGCAATTGGGAGGCTGAAAACAGGAGGATCACAAGTCCGATCTGTGTAGTGAGACCCTGTAGACCCTGTACTAAAAAAAACAAAAAAACACCATTGGAAGGGCAGCAAGGGATGGAGCTCAGTGGAAAGGCCTTGGGTTCAGTCCCTTCTACCAGGAACCACCACCACCACCACCAACAACAACAACAACTAACTTCCACAAAATCAACCTTTAGCTCATCACCAAGGGGGGAAAAAGGTAACAAGTAACTACAATCAGATATGTGTGTAAATATGATGTTTGTACAACAGTGAATACCCTATACCCACTGAATTGCCTAGTTTAAATGGACAAATTTTATGGCATGTAAAATATAGTTCCATAAAATTTTTCTTTGCATAGTATAGTATGGAGGATTGAACCCAGGGCCTTCACACATAGCTATATCCCCAGCCCTTTTTACATTTTTGAGACGGTTTCATAAGTCACTAAATTCCAACAAAGTTGCAATCCTCCTACCTCAGCCTCCTGAAGTGCTGGGATTATAGAAATGTGCCACCCCTCCCCCCAGTTCTATAAACCTAGTTTTTATTTTTTTATTTAATTTAATTTGTTTATTTTTTTGGCAGAACCAGGGGTTGAACTCAGGCCCTTGCGCTTGCCAGGGAAGCGTTTATTCTACTGAGCCGTGTCCTCGGCTCCTGTAAAGCTAGCTTTTATAAAGTAAAAAGCAGAGGGGCAAACATGGATGTTTGCAACACTTAAAGGAAGCCTCATACACCAGTGGGGATTTGGGAGAAGGACACAAAACACTTAGCTCCTGGCTCCCTATGGGATATGTGTACTGGGCACCTAGAGGGTTGGGCGAGACAGAAGGCTCAGTGGAAGCGCGGCGAGGAGACCCCACAGCTCTTCCTTGCAGTTCAGGAAAACAGGCTGCTGGGCCCTGTCCCGCTGTGCAGCCTAGGTGGCTGTGAAGCAGGACTGTTGCCCCAGCAGGCTCCTGGGGCACGCTAAGGCTCCAGGCCTCCGAAATACAAATTAACACCATATTTTCCCATCAAATTATAGGAGGTTGTTTTTTTTTTTTTTTTTACTCATCATATCATGGCAGCATAAGGTATTTCAAAATCCGTTTGGCAGCCAAGACCCTTCGTCTTTAGCCTTGGGTTAAGAGATTTTAAGAGAGGGGATAGTTTTATGTGCACAGATACTTTATTGAAGAATTCTGTAATAGTAAAAGCCCAGAAACCTCAACATAAAATACAGAAGTCATTTGCTGTTTGTTAAAAGAATGGCAAGATTATTATACTGTACTAAGCCCTGTTCTCCATAAAATTCACCCATTCAACAAATGCTTTTAATCTTATTTATTTACTTATTTATTTGTTTGGTACGGGGTCTCTCTGCGCAGCTCGGACTCATAGTGATCCTCCTGTCTCAGCCTCCCCAGCACTGCAATTACAGGCATGCACCACCATGTCCAGTTTCAGTGACCAGCATGGTATACCTGGGGTTCTGGGCTGGCACAGCATGTGGTAGCCGGGATTGAACCCTGGTCCTTGTGCTTGCCAGGTAGGTGCTTAGACTACCCGGCTATCTCCCCAGTCCCTCAGCAAATGTTTATTGGCTGCTGAGTCTGTTCTAGTTAGTGCTGTAGATTTATTGGAAGTAAATGAGCAAGAGAACATAACCCCTACCGCTATGATGCTTACATTCATCAGCGCTCAGGATTCACAGACATAAACGTTAAACCCCACAGTGGTTGGGGGCCGGGGAGATGGCTCAGTAGAATAAGCGCTGCCCTGGCAAGCGCAAAGGCCTGAGTTTGATCTCTGGTTCCTGCCAAGAAAAAAAAAAAAAGAATGGGAGGTGACTCAGGGAGGTGGAGGCCAGGCCAGGCCCCAAGAGCAATTATGCAAAGGAACAGCGAGATTTGACTTGCATTTTAATAAGATCACTCTCCCTGTAGGTTGGAGAGTGATTTGGAGAAGCCAAAAAACAGATGGGATGAGTTGGTAAGTATTTTCCTAGGACAAGAAATCAGGATCAGAGTGGTGGCCTTTGTGAAGGGTGTCGCTGTAGTGCTGGCCTTGAGGGTTGGGTCAGGGAGAGCTGGGAGGCAGCACTTACTGGATTGAGTCACAGATTGGTCAGACAGGGTGGGGAGATGGAAGATCAAAGATGACTTCCTGGTTTCTGGCCCGGGACAGGATGGGCGATGGAGCCATTCTGCCAGTCAGGTGCTGCTGGAGAGGACCAGGGCTGGGGGAGCCTGGGTCATGGGCGGATGCATGGCTTTGAGGCTGCAGCTGGACCCCAAGGACCCCAAGACAGACAGGAGAGGACTTGGGAGGAGACAGCAATGCACAGAGGTTGCCCTGGAAGCCTTGGGGGGAGGGGCTGAGGTCCCCTCAGGAGAGGACAAGAGCCACAGCATGGGAAGCGAGTCCTTCCCTGGCGTGCAGAGGGAGCAGAGAGACAGGTCTCCTGGTCGCTGGCTGAACCCATCGGCCAGTGAGACATGCACTCCAGGAGGTGACAAAACAATTCCCTTCATTGGGTGGGCATCACCAGTGACCCAATCAACACTTTGACTGAGGCACTGAGGCTTCCAGCCACGACCTTCTTAGGGATCTTTAATGACAAAAGATGTTTCTGATGGAATGCTAAGTTTAAAAGACAGAACACAAAATGACAGTATTAATTATGTAAATATCATATAAATGACAGAAGAAAGAAACAGATACGTACTTTTTAAATCAAAACAATGCAATGAAAGGTATTAAGAAATGTGTTCTCCACTTTGAGCCATAAGCCTGCTTTTCCTTAAAGAAGAGGCCAGGCTTGTTGGAATTCAGCCCATAGCTGGAGTTAAAATACATTCAAAATAGCCTATTTGGTCAGCGGAAAGATTATTTAATTTTTGTTGTTCTTTCAGTGTGCTCAGCTGTTTTTCTGACTTTTTGTTTAAATACAAATTGAGGAGCTTCTCCCGGGGCGCCACTGATTAGATGTGAGTTAGCGGTGACTAAGCTCCTTGGCCACTCGCCTGCTTAGTGCTTTTTGTCCTTTACCGATTGCTTTTGATTTCTCATAAGAAAGTGTGTCGCTTCCATGACTAGGCTTTTTTTTTTTTTTTTTTCCCTAATTAGTGCGTATTAGCTGTACAGACTGGTGGGTTTCATTTTGGTGTATTCGTACTTGCATTCATTAGACTTCCTCCATTACTCTTTTCCTTTGAATTTTTTTTTTCCTTGTCCCCTTTCTGCCTTCCTCCTGTCAAATATCAGCTTGTTTCAAAATTGTTTTTGTCTTGAAGGTGTGGGTTCAGTATGGGAAAGCCACTGCATTTTCTGGGGAATTAAGCTCCCTTGGGGGGGGACTGGGGTGTGTTTACATCTCTGCTCGCTGGTTTCGGGAATCATGACCCAGGTATTAGAGAACCCTGTGGGCAGCCGCAGACTTAGCGCCAGGCCATGCCTGAGCGCCAGGGAGCCTCCCACTTTGGGGCAAAAAGAAGGAACCCAGCCCACAAGCGTTCTGCACCTTCCTGCGCTCCCTCAAGTTTCTACAAATCCCCCTAAAGACCCTAAGCCCAGATTATGTCCTCTTGTTCCAGAAGCTCTTTGAGAAGCTAACGAATTGCTTTACTGAGAGCCGCTAGACATTTATACTCTGATTATTGACTAAGGAGAAGCAGGATAAAAGAGCTTGGATTCTTGAGAAGCTGAAATACTTTTTCAGCTCCTTTCCCCCACCCTTCCTTGGCAAGGGGGATGGCGACAGCGATGGGGGAGAGGGACCAGCATGTCCTCTGTGCCCTCACGAAGAGGCCTGGGCTGCCTTCCACACATCTGTCCTGCTCTGGTGGGATGAGGGGCACACTCCCCAGCAGAAAGCCTCTTTCTCCCTGGAGGACAATGGAGAGAGGAGGCCTGACGGCATTGGGTCCTAAGCCCCAGGCTCAGTGCTGAGGGCCCTGCTGCTGTTAGTGGTGTGTGCATGTCCCCAAAGGCAGGTGTGGGAATCTGAGTACCTACTGTGACAGCATTGGGTAGGGGGCCTCACCATCTCCCTCTAGCCAGCTTGGTAAGTGCATGAAGGGTTCTCTGGGGACAGGACATTCGGGAAAGGTGGCTGCTGCGGTTAGCAGACGTGGGCTTGTACCATAATGCGCTATTCCATTAGGCAAGACTTTATGGCAGGTGATAAAACTTCATTCCAGTGACTCTGTGTGAAGAAGATTTGTCTTTCCCACAACTGGAGTGTGCAGGGCCCGCAAGGTGCAGAGCTGTCTGGATGTAGGGATAGGGCCTGACAGATGCGGGCTCTGTCTCTCAGGTCACCCTGACCTGTTACATCCAGTGCACAAAGTCGGAAGATGCCCCTTCTTTTAGCTTGATTGGCTAAAGGCCAGGGGAGGTGCACCTTGGGTCCTGCTCACTCCTGGGCCCAGTGTCTTGTCCAGGGGCAGCTACAGCAGTGGACCTAGTGCAGGTGGCAGGGCCAGGGTGGGCACTGGGGAGGCAGCCTCCAGGAGACCCAGGGATGGTGTTAATCTTGTCAACGTGGATGGATTGAGGGATGTGTGGATCAATAAAGCACACTTCTGGTGTGGCTGTGGGTGCTTCCAGAGATGGCTGGCATGTGGGTCAGCAAACTAAGGGGAAGACCTGCCCCAACCGTGGGCAGCACCACACAATGGGCTTGCAGCTGGGGCAGACCAGAACGGCGAAAGGAGCAGGGAGTCGGTCTGCACTTGCCAGCTCAGTCTGCTTGAGCCAGTGTGTCCTTTGCTGGTTCCTTTGTCTATGGACACTGAGATTCCAGCTTCCGCAGTCTTCAGCATGGACTCACACTAGGGGTTCTGCAGGGAGCTTCCAGGCATGCAGCCTTGGCTTGCAGAAGCTACTGGGTTCTTTGGTTCCGGCACACAGACAGCCACTGTGGACCCTCCCACCTCCAGTCCTGTAAGCCTCCCGAGTAAGCCCCTTCTCAGAATTACAGACACAAGTTTCAGTGAATGTTTAACTTGAGAAAATGATTACAGTGAAAGACACATGGTCGTGAATTCACCCCAAATCTTCCTCCTCACTCCCAACACAGTTATCCCATTGTTTTGGTCACCTGCTGCAGCAGTTCTGGAAGTCCTCTCTCATGAGTGTCTTCAGTTGCGCTCTCCTGGTTCCCTTGTTCTAAATCCACTTGAACTGTTTTCCTTTCATGGTCATTTTGACTTTGGGGAGGAGCCAGTAGCCACAACGTGCCAGATCCAGTGAGTCAGGTGTGTGAGGACACAGTGTCACTTTTTTTTTTTTTTTTTTGGTACTGGGAATTGAACTCAGGACCTTGTGCTTGCCAGGCAAGTGCTTGTGCTGCTGAGCTATGTCCCTGGCCCAGTGTCACGTTTTTTACGAGCCTGTCTTTCTGCTAGGTGGCCCTCTGCAGCAGTGTTCACCAACTTTTTAATCCTTCCTCATAAAGACCCTGCAGAAGGAGGACTCACAGAACTCCTTCAGAAAGTGACAAACTGATGAGACAAGCATGTTAAAAGCAATAGGAGACTGACAAGGGGGCTTTGTGCCCGTCAACAGAGTCATTGCTGCACGGCGCTCTCCTTCCCTTGAGTGCTGCCGGTAGCTGTTCATGTGCTATGGAGGCGGGCAGTGAATAGCTGGGCCCCGGGTCACACGGCTGCATGCACAAAGAGTGTGTAGACCCTGCTCTGTCCTTCTCTGGCAGTCCTCTGGAGTCTTTGCTTCCACTGAATGTCCTAGGGAAAGAAGCCCTCGTGTGGCTCCTTAAATTTGAAGGGGGCACAGAGGGAGGACATTTATTGGCGCCAAGGGATTAACTGTCACTACTGGATCCTTAGGCATCTGTGGGGACTTCTGACAGGTGGCTAGGAAATCGCAGTGCACATCAGGGTGTGCTCTGGTGCCGAGGCAGACCCTTGCCAGCCCCAGGGCTGTGCTAGTGCCGTGATCTTCCTGGGGCCTGTGCACCTCTGAGAGTTCCAAGGAGGCTGTCCCATTGGTCCTCTGGCTCCAGAAAGAAAGACATGGGTCCTCTTACCTCCAGACCAGCTACTGCTTCCCCCTAAACTAAAACAACTGATGGGGACACAGGCACAAGGTGTCTTTGGGACTGCCATGGCAACTGTCACCCATTTCCTGCTAGGAGCCCCAGGTCTTTGGGTCGTTCCTTTTATCCCCAGCCTGGCCAGGGAGCACATGTCCTGCAGATTCTCCCTGGGGCTCCTGAGACCTTGGCCATGGCCACCTTTGCTTCTTCCAACCAGCTGATATGGCAGACAAGCAGAATTGTCATGGTGGGGGACATGGAGAATGTCATACGGCAGTGAGAGATGCGGTTGACACAGACGGAGGAGCCCAGCAAAGGTCTTTAGTGTACATCGGGCCATGGGGACCAATCCCATAGGTTTAGTGGCTCAAGTACAGGGGACATGTAGTTGCCTCTCATGACAAGGCGTCTGGAGGGTGGTGTTTGCATTTGATTTTGCAGCTCAGAGATGTCAAATGCTTGCTGTCTCTTGACTTTAGTTTCCTTACAACATGGTCACCACAGTCCAGGCAGTGTGACCCATTCAAAGGCCTCTAATGAGACTTGGATTATTTGCTAGAGGCTTCCAGGAGGCCCGAGAGGCAGGAAGCTCTGGCCCCTGCCTGCCCTCGTTTCCCTCCCGCCCTGGAAGAGCTGGGCCTGGCTATGGTCCACTGGTGAGGAGCTGAACATCGCTGGCCCCGTGGGGGGTCACCTATGTTCTGTAGTCTGATTTCTAGAGGGACCATTTCTAGTCTGTAGCCAGCCCTTCTCCTTCCCAAACCCACCCTTTCCCAGGCTCTGTCCCAGCAAGACCCTCCTGCCAGACACCAGTGAGTGGTCAAGAGTGGCCACTTTAAAGCAGGGCGTGGGGGTGCATGCCTGCCATCCCAGCACTTGGTAAGCTGAAGCAGGAGGATTGTGTGAGTTTAAGGCCAACCATGGGCTATATAAGTGAGTTCAAGGCTGGCCTGCACTGTATAGTGAGACCTTGAGGACTCAGGGAAAGAAGGGGAGGGGAGAGCCATGAGGGGAGGGGAGGAGAAACAGAAGCTGGTTTGTGCTTCGCCTAGAAGGATTTACTTTGCACTGGCAAAAGCCTGCCTCTCCCAGGCATCCTCTGGATCCCCTGATCCTGCAGGCAGATTTCCTGGGCCCCTTTCCAGCCTCTTCCACTGAGTGTGTGTCCCTTCTCCAGGGTTCCTCCTTTGCCCGTGAGGAAGGGAGAGGACATTTCCGTCTGGCCACTGTGTGTCTGGGACTGTCTGTGGCTAATGGGCCCTGCACAACCCATTAAGTGGAGCCCCACGAGGCTCTTCTTTTAAAAGCCTATTATTTTAATTCCCAAAGCTTTTATGGAGAGCCGGGCAGCAACAATGGCAACACACTCAGTCTGCCTCTTAATTGTGACAGTTCATGACTCAGAATCTCAAATCGGTCATTTCTTTGGCCACCTCATCCTGTCCCACTCTCCACAGCGCCTCCCTCGGAAAGAGTTGGCCCATTGTTGCAGAGAAGGGGACGCTGATGTCATTCATCATACCACAGAGAGCGCCGTGGAGGCTGGAATGGCCACATGGTTGCAGTCCCCTGGGGACAGGGACCAAGGGGGAAAGGAAGGACTCAAACTTCTTTCATTAAAATAACTCGTCCCTGCACACTCATTTGATTCTGCTCTGTTTACTAAAGCTAATGTGTTTGTTTAATCTTACTGGAAAATAAAAAAAATGCCAAGAAAAAAAATCAGCACGTTGCTCAAAGATGGCTAAAAGTAAAGGGCATGTTTACAGCGAGCGCAGATTTTATCTCATGGAAAACCGCTTCTGCCACCAATGGAGCAGACTGTGCAAGGGCTTGGGGACAGAAGCTAGTCCCCTCCTCACTGGGCGCTGGGTCTGTCCCCTGCCCAGTTCTGGGAAAAACGTTCAAGAAGAGCCCTGCCCGCCTCTCCTTTCACTGCTTCAAATGTTCTCCAAATAACGATCACATTGTTTTTGGATCTTTAATAAGACACTATTTTTTTTCCTCATCCTGATGAACAAGAAGTCAGGCTGTATAGAAAGCTGCTTTTGTGCTTACTTTCCTGCTGGGCTTATCCTGCCTGGCTTCTACCCCAGCTATGCTCCTGAGTGAATCTTCTGGGGACCCTCAAGCTCAGATACTAGGGTCCTCCACCAGTGGCCTTGGGCTTTGTGGACCTTGCTATTCTGGCCTCACACTCTCTGGTGTCCTAGCAAGGCTTCCCTGCCACATTATGGGCATTCCTTTTCCTCTCTTTCCTCCCCCCCTTGCTTCTTTCCTTCCTTTTTGAGGGTTGGGCCCAGGACCTTCACACTGAGCTATATCCCCAGCTCACTGCTTATTCATCCATCTATCCATCCATCCATCCATCCATCCATCCATCATCATCCATCCATCCATCCATCCATCCATCATCTATCCATCTGTCCATCCATTCATTATCAGATACAGAGTCTTGGGAAGTCATTAAGTTGCTCAGGCTGGGCTCGAACTTGTGATCTCCCTACCTCAGCCTCCTAGCGTGCTGAGATCACGGGTGTGCACGGGCATTTCGTTGTCCTCTCTTGCTGTCTCGCTTTCTCTCCCTCCCATGTACTGTGACCTCAGCTTTCCATACTTGCCCATGGAGGTCCTGAAGGCTCAGCCGGATGCCCTTACCACAGTTCTCCCCTGACCACAGACCTTATCAACTGCCTCAGATGCCCTGGCCTCACATTCTACAGATCTGATCTTGCAACCTTCATGTCCCTCATGGCCACTGCCACCACTGCCTGGCAAGTGCCCATCCCCTCTGTCTGGCCATGGCAGTCTCCCTTTGTCCTCCTTGCCTATATGATTAATTCTGCACTTTTAGCTGAGAGAAACAGTCCTTACAACATTCCCGGGACACACATGTCCTTAGACCTTATTGGCATGGATCTCTTAGGACTATGCTGCAAAATTGCCATCCGAATAGACTTTTAGAAGGATGCAACACAAGAGACATTAAACAATTCAAGTTCAGGTATTTTCTCTAGCAGCTCCAAAGACCCCAGCTCCCAGACCTCTGGTCTAAGCTGTGGCTACCCCAAGCCATAGATTCCAAATTGGACCTGACAGCTGCATCAACTTCATCTCTCTCTTTCTCTCTCTCTTTTTTTAAGCCATCACAAATAGAACTTTATTTATCACTATTAAAAGTCTGTATCATAAACTCTTGCGCTGGTGGTTCATATCCATCAGCTTGTTCAACTTTAGTTCCCGTCCCATCCCCAGCAGCCTTTCCAGAGCTGCTACCTTCACCATGAAGCTCCATGAGTTTTCCCAATTCAAACTTGGGCTTCTTCAGCATTTTTACTTTTCTGATAAAGACATCATGAAGGGGGTAGACAGACTGGCAAGCCTGTCCTAAGTCTTTCCCAATACTGTCTGGAATCAGTTTATTGACCACTTCCTTCCAGTCATCTGTCTGCACCTCTTGTGTCATGATTTTCATCATCTTCTTCCAGATCTGGTGGACCTGCTAGTGCTGAGCATAAGAGGTCTTCCATATCTGATTGTTGCATTTTTTAGTAAAGCCAACACAGAACAGTCAAAGCAAGCAACCATCGGTAGTCTTGACATCAACATGAGCTTCGATCATGGTCTGCCATTTTTCGACCATGGAACACATTTTGTCCCGGGTGAGGTCCATGCCATGGAAGTTAGTCAGGCAGTTTTTGCCCTGAACATCTTCAGTAATTAGCTTGAATTTTCTAAAGGCAACTTCATCATTCTGCAGGTCAGCCAGGCTCACTTCAAACACACGACCTTTGAGCCCATCAAAAGCAATTTTGGTTCATTGAGTTCTAGGGACAAGTGTTTTTTCAATATCTCTTATGTTGAACATAGCCAGTGTCTTCACATCATACCAGTCTTTTTTAGAAAATGGATCAACCACTTTCTTCTTGGCTCTTTTTTGCCACCTTTCATAAGGCACTTGTTCTTGCCCACGGCCATGGTGCTGCTCAGAGAGCTGAAAGGGTGGAACTGTAACTCCCAACTTCATCTCTTAAGCAACACAAATTTATTCACTTTCCAAACTGAAGGTTGGAAGTGCAGAATGGTTTTACCTAACCAGACCAAGGCATCCACAGGGCCATGCTCCTCTGGGGGACCCAGGGAGAATCTTTCCTTGGCCTTTACCTGTTTCTAGGTCTGTGATTCTGGGCTCATGGGCCCTTCTCTTCCATCTTTAGCAGCAGTGGGGTAACCATTGTGTCCATGCCACGCTGCCTTCTTCTATAGTTCAGACTGCCCCTGCCTGCTTCATATAAAGACACTGTGATTCCTCCAGATTCACCCAGATCTCGCAGAACAAGCTCCCTACCTCCACATCCTACATTTATGTGTATCTGTGAAACCCCTGTTGCTGTAATAGGTGGTGCTGTGGTTCACACATGTGGCAGCCCCCACAGACTCGTGCACTAGAGCTCAAAGCCCGGTGCATCAATGTTCACAGATGGGGCTCAGAGAGGCCAGTGGGCCAGGAGGGTGCTGATGTCATCACTGGATTCATTCATTGATGATCCATGGCTCAATGGGTTGAGAAGAGGTGGGAGGAAGCAAGGCCACTGGGCACTGCCTTTGAAGGTTGTATCTGGTTCCAGTCCCTCCCTGTCAGGCTCCCCTCACCCACTTCCTGGCTTCCATGATTTGATTACTCTTCCTCTGTCAGCCCTTCTCACCATGATAATTTTGCATAGGAGTCAACCAGCCATAGCCTGATGCCTCTGAAACCTGATACCAAAACAACCCTCTTCTCCTATAAGTGATGTCTGCTATTTTGTCCCTGCACTGTTAATACAGGTAGCATTTATAGAGGCCTAAGATAAAGATCTGGATATCCTGGGGGAAGTCTTTTTTAGCCTCTCACACCTCCCTGCAGCCAGGTTGAGCTTCTGATCATGGTTCCTGGACTCTCTTTGCTCAGGCTGTCCATTGCCAACCATCAGAGGTGCTTAAGTCCCTTAAAAGTTTGGCTGCAGCCACTGGTGTGTAACTCATTTCCCACAGCTCTTCCTTTCCCGGCCTCATGCCCTAACGCATAGGACCCCAGCCACCCATGGTTGCATTTTATGTTCTAGCACCTGTAACATGCATCCAGGATATTATACCCCTGAAAAGCCTTCTCACCTCATGGGAAGCGATAGCTCCTTTCTTACACACTTCTACATTTTGCATGTATTTAGAGTATCACACAGAAGGAACATGGTGTTGCCTTTGTGGGTTTAATGTTGGCCTCTTATGTTGATCAGCTTCCTCTCACTGTAATAAATCCTTGAGTTGACTGACTTAAAAAGCAAAAAAGATTTATTTTGCTCTTAGTTCTGGAGGTTCCAGTCCATATTTGTTGGTCTTGTCACTTTAGTCTGTGACAAGGAACACATCATGGTGGTAGCACATGGTAGCAAAAACCCCTACTCAGCTGAAGGGCAACAGGGAGCAGAGAGAAAAGAAGGAAGGGGCTGTGGTGTCCCTGTTCCTCTAAGGCTACACCCCCAATGACCAAAAATCCTCTCCCCATGTCCTGCCCCTTAAAGCTCCTTCTGTCTCCCAAGCCAGGGACTAAGCCTTTGGGCAACATCCAAGACTCAAAGTATACATTTTCTTCTCCAACAAGCCAGAGTTCAGAGGGAGGAATCGTGTCCTCATCGCCTTTGTTTTCTCAGTGTGCAACTCTAGGAGCCCCCGTGCACAGCCTGTGTGGCATCCACTGAAGAATGAACAAAGGGCTCATGTCCTTTGGCATGCTCACAGAGTAGCAGATTCCTGGCCACCTAATTATCTCCCTTTCCCTCCTAGGCAGCCAGTTCTCAGTGCCCTAATATCATCCGAGTGCTTTGTAATGGACTCATTTATAAAATCCTTTTCTTTTTTAATAAGTCAGAGGTACCTTGCCACGTCTGTTCCTAATGGCCCTTTTCAAAATGCCTTGGCATCTCTTTGGGCTTTGAAAGGCCCTAAATGGCTTTCTGAGTTTGAACAGGGCCAATTTATTGTTTGAAGATATGAGAGCATTCCAGAGTGAGTCACCCTATGTATATCACAGTTTCCTTCCAGGGGATTCACAGTGTTTTAGTCTTTGATATTTTCCCCAGTATGTGACACCAACAATTCAAGGCCCCCTTTGGATGACTATGGCTGCCTGGATTGACAGTCAGTTATGTCCTCTGTCCCAAATATACACCACCTCTCTCTGGACAGGTTTGTTCAGTGTTGTTTCCAGGTCTCTCTGGGGTGGGTGTCCACTTCCTTCCTGTGCCATGGGTTTGAAGCTTGGCTATTGACCATCTGGACAATGACAGACATAAAAAAAATTAGGTCATACCAAGTTTAAGAAGCAGTTAGCAGTCTAGGTGTATAACTCAGTGCTATACTTGCTATACTGCTTGCCTAGCGCATGCAAGGTCCCTGGATTGACCTCTAGCATGGAAAACAAACCAACCAAACCTAAACAAAAAGCTCACCAATGAGCTAGATGGTGCACACCTCCAGGACCAGCACTCTAGAAAGCTGGGACAGGAAGATCGCAAGCTTGAGGCCAGCCTGGGCAACTTAGTGACCTAGTGAGACCCTGACTCCAAATAAAGAATTAAAAAGGGCTGCAGATGTAGTTCAGTGTGAAGATCCTGGGACTGAGAACTTCGGGGCGCCCAAGGTTCCCTCAGGAACAGACAGAGCTCTTGTGGAGCCACCATCCAGCCCCGCAACTTGTGTGGATTGTGTGGGGTCCCCTGGATTAGTGATGGAACCCACAGTCCCTGCCACCTTAGCTCTAGCAACTATTCTTTCTCTCTCTCATTCTGGGAAGCACCTCTGACAGCTCCTCTCCTAGGCCATTAAGATGATCATTTCCTTTAGGTACAAATGGAAATGAGGTGGAATAAAACACCCCGGCATTATGTGATGCTTCCCTAATTTGATTCCTCACAGCCCATCTCATCATTGCAACAGAACAGAGTGTGAAAACTTGGATGGAGGACTGGGTCCTGGTCATTTCCTTGTGCCACAAAGCTGCCCTGCACAGAGTGCCTTTCTCTCCCATCGTAAATAGATCCTACAAAGTGAAAAACATTGAGTTCTGTCTAAAGGAAACCCAAGAGAATTACATTCCTATTTATGATCTATTTCCTCCAGTCTCTGCCTGTCTGTTTTCCAGTGGGGTGACATCTGCAGACTTGTCCTTCCTGGCTCACTGTAGCCTTGAAACTTTGATCATCCGATGTGCAGATGCTTTACCTGCCTAGAGATGGGCAGTGTGGTCCCATTTTACAAGAGTGAGTGGGCATTCCTGTCCTTCTTCCATGTAGAATAAGAACTGGGCTGGACAGCAAGAGGCTTGGTTTCCTGTAACTGTCAGAGTTTTGCCTGGACCAGGGACAGTGACTCCTGTCATCGGCTTTTGCTCTTGGGCCTGAGGGAGTGGTCGGTGCATCTTTGCCCCAATGACTTTCCAGATGGGAGGCAGCGTGATGAGGAAAGAATGTTCCAGTTTTCTGAGATGGTTTGCAAGTGAGGTGTTGGACAAATTGAACATTTGAAGTTGAAGCTTTTTGATATCAGTGTGTGTGTGTGTGTGTGTGTGTGTGTGTGTGTGTATTATTTTTATGGAGTTTCCCAATGCTAATGCAATATTAATCTGTAGTTGATGTGTTTGGGCTGCTATCAGAAAAGTATCATGAATTAGGTGGCTTACAAACAACAAACATTTATTTCTCATAATTCTGGAGACTGGAAATTCTGAGATGAAGGTGTGGACAGATTCAGTGACCAATGAAGACCCATTCCACACAGATGAGACCTTCTTATGGGCTTGTAGCAGTCTGGGGCTCGTCCATAAGGCCCTAATCATATACCCAAGGGCTCTCTGCATGCCCACTTTGCCCCCAAGGGCCCTATATTTCAATACTTAAGAGACTGGGGCTCAGAGTACATTCATTCCATGCTTTTATCTCTGAATTGTCCTTATAAAAATCAGTTGTTTCAAGAGAATGAAAAGACAAGCCACAGACTAGGAGAAAATATTCACAAATGGATCACCTGGTAAAGGAGAAAAAGGAACCCTTCTGCACTGTTGGTGGGAGTGCAGACTGGTACAAACACTATGGCAATCATTAGGGAGATACCTTCAAAAGCTAGGGTTGGAGGTCCCATTCAAGCCAGCTGTTCCCTCTTGGCTATTTTTCCAGAAGAACTGAAAACGTCATACCACAGGGATTTATGTGCACCCATATTTATAGCAGCACAATTTGTCATAGCTAAATCCTGGAAACAACCCAGCTGCCCATCAACTGAAGAACGAATAAAGAAGATGTAGTATTTATTTTACAATGGAATATTAAATTTCAGTCTTTTGTCAGTAAATTAATACAACTAAAGAATATACTCTTAAGTGAAATAAATCAGACCTGCATGTACAAACATTGTATTGTCTCTCATTAGTGTGAAAACCTGAAAATTTGGAATCTGAAGGGTACAACAGATACTGGAAAAAGGGAATGAACTTATTCAAAAGGAAAGAGTTACTGAGTTGAGGAGAAGCATGGGAGAGGGAGCGGGGAAAGAGACTTATCTATGTATGTAAGCAGGATGGTTTGGACAACTGTACTGTGCATTTCAGCTGGTCTATGGAAAGAAGCAGTTAATGCTTACTTTCTTTTATCTCCTTTTTTCAATTGTTTGTACATTTTCTCTTCTTAATTTCTTATACATTTCTTTCTTTTTTGTTTCTTCCAATTTTACATGCATATATCTGGTAATATGAATAACTGGATAGAAGACAACATTATGTGTTACAACAAATACTGTGAAATTCATATTGCTTTGTGAAGTGAGATTCTGTATCACTTCTAATTTTTTCTGTTTTAATTATAATTTGTACTCTCTTTAAAAAATAAAAAAATTAAAAGATGGAAAATAAGCATATGAAAATAAGCATATGAAAAGATTCTCTATGTCAAATGTCATGGTGGAGGTGAAAATTAAAACCACATTGAGATCCTACTGCACATCTACTAGAATGCCCCAAATCTAGGACACTGTGATTTCTAATAATTTTTGAAATCAGGACACACCACTCCTCCATTCTGTTCTCTGTGCTGGCCAGGACATAGACAACAGGAAATTTCATTGCTGATGGGAATTCAAAATGGTACAGGCTCTCAGAGAGAGAGTCAGTTTTCTACAAAGCTAAAAAAAAGTCTTGCTGTATGGTCCAACAGTCACCTGGTCTTTACACAAAGGAAAACTCGTGTTTAAACAAAACTTACACACTTATGCTTATGCTTATAGCAGCTTTATATGTAATTGATAAAACAGAAATAACCAAGATGTCTGTCCTTCAGTAGGCAAGTGGGGAAATCATGTTGCATCCAGCCAGCGGGACTTTATTCAACACTAAAAAGAAATGAGCTGTGAAAATACATAGAGGAATCTTAAATACATAGTGCTAAGTGAAGGAGGTCAATCTTTAAAGGCTGCTTCCTGTATGATAACAAGAATGTGATACCCAGGAAGGGCAAGACTATGGGACAAGATAAAGAGCAGGGATTGGATGGGGCTAGACGAAGATAAATAGGTAGAAAGTAGAGGAGTTTCAGACCATGAAATACACCCATGGTGTATTTTCTGCATACACTTGTCTAAACTCAACATTTATAACACCAACAAAACGCCTAATGTAAAGTATGGCCTTTGGGTGATCGCTCTGGAGGGGCTGTTGGTGCTGGGGATACTATGCATCTGGGGATGGGGTGGAGGAGAAGTTGCTGAACTTTGCACTCAGTTTTGCTATGAACCTAAAACTGCTTCACAAAAGTTAAATATTTAAACCTAATTAGCTGTCCATACATATGTGGATCGGTTTCCTGTCCTATTAGTGGATTTGTCTATTTGTACCCCAATGTCATATTTTGGTTACTATACATTTATAATAATTTTTGAAGTCAGGACACACGAGTTCTCTTTAAATGTTGCTTTGACTGTCCTGGACCTCTTGTAATTCTGTGAGAATTTAAGAAGTAGCTTTTCCATTTGTGTGCAAATGTTGGAACTTGGATGGTGATTGCGTTGAATCACTACATTAATTTAGGGGACAATTGCCATATTGAGTATTGACACTTGACCTCTAAATGAGATATATTTCTGTATTTATTGTGTATTAATTTCTCTCAAAAGGGCTTTCTAGTTTTCAGCTGGACAAGTACTGTATATGTTTCATATATATCTTAGTTCATATTTTTGATACTAGGTTCATGCTATTATATTTTATTCCCCTTATTTTGTTAATTGCTCATATATAGGAATGCATTTTTGCATATTTATCATCTATCCTGCGACCTAACCAAACTCATTTATTCCAGCAGTTCCTTTGTACATGCTACTAGATTATGTACCTGAACAAGGGGCTTTAATTTCCTTTTTCTCATCAGGATAACAATTTTTGTTTCTTTTCTTTTATTTCATTACATGACTTTTCCACTAGTTAAAACTCAGATGTGGCAGGAGTAGAAGTGATTATAATCTTTCTGATTTTTCAAGGAAATTGTTTATTTACTTACAACTAAATGTAATATGAACACCAGATATCCTCTAGATGCCCTTTATCAGGCTAAGGAAGTATCTTTGTATTTCTAATTTTCTGTGAGTTTCTTGATTAAGAAAAGAGGTTGGAATTGTTCACATGCCTTTCTGCATCTATTAGGATGACTATAGCTTTTCTTTTTAAAATTGTTAATATGTAAAATTATGTTGGTTGGTTTTCAATAGCCAAACCAGGCTTTCATTCCTGAGTTAAGCTTCACTTATTACATCATGGTAAATCCTAAATTGGATCTAATTTCTTAAAATTTTGTTATTTTTTTGCATGTACATTTACAAAGGTTATTGGGCTATGATTTTATTTTCTGTTAGTGAATTTGTCTAGTTTTGGTATTAGAATAATGCCAGCATCTTAGAATGAGTTGACAAGTATTCTGTCTTGTATTAATTTTTAGGGTAGGGATTGAGTAGTAAAATTTTATTTCTTCATCATGTTTGGTGGGAATCTACAGGAAGTCAAAGCCTAGAAGTTTTGCTGTGTGAAGTTTTAAAAGTACAGATTAAATTTTTTCGCTCTCTTTTCAGGTTGTGTGTTTCTTCTTGAGTGAGCTTTGTGATTTTCAAGGAAATTGCTTGTTTCATCGGAGTGATTCATTTTTACACATAAAAGGAACCAGGGATTGAACTCAGGCCCTTGCACTTGCCAGGGAAGCGCTTATTCTACTGAGCCATCTCCCCAGCCTAACATTTCCTTATCATCTCTATAATATCTGTTGAAAATGAAATGACATCACCTCCTTCATTCATTCCTAATTTCTCCCCATCTTTGTATGACAGTTCAGGTCAAATTAATATTGTTTGAGTCTGATGGACCTTAGCTGATTCTTGCCTACTTATCAGTTATTGAGAGAGGAGATACTGAGATATCTGATCATAATGGCAGATTTGCCAGTTTCCCCCTGCAGGATTTCAATGTTTTCTTCATGCATCTTAAATCTCTGTTATTTGTTGTCTTCTCACATAACTGTATCTTCTTGCTTAATTAACTCTATTATCACGCTGTAACCTTCTTGGTAATTTGTGCTCTGAAATCTCCTTGGCTTGATATTTATGCAGTCCTCCAGATTTTTTAAAAATTGTTGTTATATAGTACATCCTTTCCAATTTAAGTATTTTTTATTTGTTTATATTTCTTTCTTTTTACACTTATGTACAATTTCAGGGCAATGTATCATTAGGTCTTTATTGTATGCCAATCTGCCTACTTTGGTAAAAGTTTGTGTTTAATATGATTATTATTTTAGATTTAAATCTATCATCATTCCGTGGGCCATTTATTCTTTGTTCTTGTGTTCATTGTCTACCTTCTTTTTATTTAGTACATTTTTTGTTATTCTATTTTATTTCTTTTGCTATGTCATTAAAACTTTTAGTAGTTTCACCAGGATTTACTGTTTATTTATTTATTTATTTATGTGGTACAGAGTCTTGCTACACAGCTCAAACTTGTAGTGATCCTCTTGTCTCAGCCTCCCCAGTGCTGGGATTACAGGTGTGCACCACCACACTGGGGTTTCAGGTCCAGCGCAGCACACCTGGGGTTCTAGGGTCAGCACAGCATGTGGTACCAGGGATCAAATCCGGGTCCTAGCATTTGCCAGGCAGGCACTTAGACCGCTAAGCTATCTCCCCAGCCCTCACCAGGAATTCTGCACCCAATTACCTGATATAGAAGATATCAGGTAGTGTTCAATTTCACATATACTTTCTTTTTTTATTTTTTTTCAAAGTTTTATTTATTTATTTATTTATGTGTGTGTGGCCAGCTCAGCCCACCAGGGGGCAGGGCTGGATGGCATGTGGTGCTGGGGGATTGAATCGTGGTCCCTGTGCTTTGCTAAGCTTGTTCTAAGTAGGTGCTTTAGACCACAGAGCCATCTCACCAGCCCCCTCAAAGTTTTATTGATAAACAGCAATGAGACAGTTTCAAATCAAATTGGAAGTACAGTTTCAACAAATAATACACTGCATATATTCTTCTTAGTGGTTAATTGCTGTACAAGATGCGGACTTGTGATCCTACTTACAAACACCATTAGAACAAATCATTCTATTCATTAAGAGAATGCAACTATATATCTATCCCAACCTCTTTGAATACGCAGACACAAAATGGACATTCATCGGTATACCCCATTTTTTCTAAGTTCCGTTATTAAATATTATAGGTGTGTAAACTCAGCAAAATATTCTAAAAGAGTCCAGTAGCCCATAATAGCATTGGGTCTTCTGTTTAACTGGCAATGTCAGAGATTATTGACCTGAGTCCCCCACAGCTCAACTTAACAGCATGGCTTTATTTCTTATATTTCGACTTCATACTTTTCTACTGGATGGTTAAGACCAAGGTAAAGCAAGACCTATGCAACAAGAGTTGTAGCTTTTTGGTCTGAGAAGGTCAGTGAAATGCCCTCAGGATTTGTTCTGAGATCCTGTACCTCAGATTGTAGAACCTTTGTCAGTGCAGCCATGTGGATGAGTCACGGCCATTGCTTGGCCAATGTGCTCTCTGTGAAAGCCTGAGAGAGTGTCTTCTCCCCATGTGACTCTCCTTAGGCCCACTCTATGTCATCGATCACTTTCCTCTTTGGCCCCATAATCTTCTTGATCAGAAAATTTGGGACACTACCGAGGTACATGACATTACAGTACAAGTTCTCATATGTCCTGAGTCTTAATTGACCTTAGAAGGCTAGGGCCAAAATGTTGGCTTTCCTTGTATCCCTCCTTTTTCTCTAATTTTGGTCTGCAAACTTAGGTTGTTAACCATCCAGAAGAAAAGCTTATTGTTATTATCAAACGATTTGGGCTATCAATCTTAACCTCACTATCTCACTGCATTTCAAACATCTTAGGCATAATAAGGAACAGGTATTTTTCATCAAGTATTGATATGTTGAACTTTAAGTCCCTACATAATATCACATATACTTTCAATAGTACATTTCCATTTCTCTTCAAGTTTTATGCTCTTACTTCCCTCCAGTACTTTTCATATGGTATAAACTCCACAATACATTGTTTTCATTTTTGTATACACTATCAATAATCTTTGTATTTGCCTATTGACCACCACCCCTGGGTTTTGTCCTTTTATACAGAACACTTGTTTTACTTGGTATCCTCTGCTTTCTGCGTTTCTGAATTCCTGAATTTGTGAACTCTTCTAACATTTCTTTTTAGGGTATAGTAAGAATTAATTATGTGGGCTTCTCTATGTCTCTCTATTTCACCTTCACGTTTCCAAAGATATTTTGTTGGTGCAGAATTCCAGGCATTCAAATTCTTTTCTTTCATTATTTTGAAGATAATTCCTTTGTGTTAAAGCCTTACTATTGACCTAACTAAATCCAGAATGTTTTCCCTTTACACTTTTGCATTTAATAATTAAAAATCTATGATTTAAAACTATTTGATTGGGGCCGGCCAAATAGCTCAGCGGATTAAAGCACCTGCAAGCAGACTCAGGGGCCGGAGGTTCGATCCCCGGGCGTGCCGTGCTGGCCCCATCCCCAGGGCTCACTGAGAAGGCAATTGAGATTGGGCATGGTGGTGCACGCCTGTAATCCCAGTTCTTGGGAGACTGTAAACAAGTCAATCACTACGAGTCCGATCTAGTAGTGAGACCCTGAACACCGAGGCTGAAAACAGAAAGATCATTACAAGTCCAAGCTACATAGTGAAACCCTGTACCAAACACAAAAAATGAAAAAAAAAAATGACTTGAACTATAACTCAAAGCTGAATAATTTCCACTGATACAACTTTCCTAACTGTTGTGCTCTAGATCTAAAATGTCCCCCAAGTCTCACATGGGTGGAAGGGGACTGCATCATGGGGACACTGAACTCATCAGTGGGTTCATCTAGTAATGAATTCCTGCCTCAGTGTGCTGGGAGGAGATGGGGTCATGCTGGAAGTGGGCACTGTGGGCGTGACCTGGAAGAATGTGCTCCTGTCCCCAGTCCCTCCTTTCTCTCTCTGCTTCCTGGTGGCCAGGAGGTGAGCAGCTGTCTTCCGCCAGGCCCTTCCACCATGCCCTTTCTGCCTTTGAGTCAACAAATCATGCACAGAAACCGTGAGTCAAACAAACTTCTCCGCGCGCGCGCGCGTGTATGTGTGTGTGTGTGTGTGTGTCTGTGTGTGTTAGGGCCTGGGTGTTTTGCTCCAGTGACAGGAAATCAGAGTTGTGCAAATCATAGTCAGTTGCTCCAACACGAGCATCTATGTCCTTTCCTCCTCTGCTACAGGCCACTGAAATGAAACTCATCCATATATGGTAGAGACTGTACATATGTACTGAACAGGGTGTAAAAACTAAAATTCTATATATGTCGTATCAGATTTATTCATTTCTTCCATTGATGAGTAGCAGCAGAATTTGGGAAGATGATTTTAACAGTCTAATAGGTATCAGACTTCTTGGTTCATATTAAAATCCAGACTTCCCGGCTCCACAGCCCACAGTGTGGAGCTGCTGTCTGGAGCCAGCAGCTCCAGATATTGGTGGCCTGCAGGACTCTTTGAGGAACACTGACAGAACCAAGGACTGCTAAAACAGGTACATGGAATTTTCCCTGATGTGGCAGATGGTTTTGCAGTCACTTTCCAGATTTTCTGTGAAGGCCATTTAGGCTTTGATGGATCTTGATGTGCCCTTACAGGATGTAGAGCAAGCTGGCTTTTCAGAATGTCACAGATTGAGGTCAAAGCAGCTCAGACCCTTTCCTGGGATAGCTCATGTCTTTAGATGGCCCTCTGAGGTCTTCTCATGCTCAGTCTTTCTCACAAGCCTGAAAAATTCCTTCTTGGGTCTCCTTGACATTAAGTGTTCTCTTTCCCACCAAAGAGGTCAACAGGTTACACTGTTAGGATGGGCCTTGAGCTTTGGAGGTGGGGGAGAGCATTAGGCCTCTTTCCTCTTTGGAGAATCCTTCAGTTCTTCTGGATTGATCTCTTAAGATCTTTTCAAAACATTTCCTTTCGCTCAAAGGAAACTCTGTGACTTAATCATTTGCGCAGCAGGAAGGCTTTCAACAGATAAGAACACTGAATATGTGACACTGAAACAAGAGGAGCTATTTTCAGTCCCATGAGTCACATGTAAGGTATGCAGAAATTAGAACTTATTAAAAGGAAATATTGTACATTTAAAAAAATCATATGCACAAATATTTAGCTAATATAGAAAACCACAAAGAAGACAATAAATTCAATTACTTGGAGATGCCCACACTTAGATACAAACATATACTATGTTTCTACAAAGCATACTTCTTTTAACAATTGAAATCATAATTTTTAGTTTACATTTTCCACTTAAATGTATTATGAACATTTTCCATATTGCTGATTATTTTTAAAAACTCTTATATTAAATAACAACATGGTCTATATATCTCCTCCTTTCCTGTGGTTTTGTTCTTCATGGTTTCATTTACTCCTAATCAAGCACAGTCTTTAACTATTAAATGGAACACCCCTGAAACAAACAATTCATAAATTTTTAGGTGTGTGCCATTCTGAACAGCATGGTTAAATCTGGCACCATGTGGCTGCATCCCACCCCGCACAAGGCTTGTCCTTTTACCCAGCGGGTCCACACTGTATATGCTACTCTCCTGCTAGTCACTTAGTAGCTTTTGAGTTACCAAAGTGACTGTGTCAGTTTCACTGTGCTTTTGTTCAAATATTTTTATTCTTCTTAAAAAGAGCCGCAAAGGACAAGAGCGGTGATATTGGGGATCCAGAATGCCACAGAGAAGTTGTGAAGCACTTCCTTTCAGTGAAATAGCAAAAGTTCTCAGTAAGAAGAGAAGCCATTTCAGTGCTGAGGCTGCATTTCACAGATGTTAGTGCTCCATATCTTCATTTTTAATTCAGTTGCAAATACTGCCTTATTTTTTCTTGTAATTTCTTCTTTGCTCCATGGGTTACTCAGAAGTGTGTCACATAGTTTTGAAATATTTAGGGTTTTCTAGATACAGTTCTGTAATTAATTTCTAGTTTAATTATATTTAATCACAAGCTATACTTTATATGAGTTGGATCTTTTTTAATTTATCAAGATTTCTGGCCTAGAATGGAGTCTATCCTTAAAAAATATTTTTTCCCTATTCTTTAATGGAATGCTTTATAAATATAAATTAAGTCAAGTTGCTCTAGAGTGTTAAGTTCTTCTTTGTCCTTGCTGATTTTCTGTCTACTTGTTTTTTCATTCATTGAAAATGTTGTTAAGATATTTAAGTGTAATTATGGCCATAGTCCTTTGTACCTTCATTGTTACTATTTTTTGTTCCATATATTTTGAAACTTTCTTCTGAGATACAGAAGTGTTTAGGATTGTTAGGTTCTCCTAAGTAATTAAACTCTTTATAGTTATGAAATGATCTTTGTGTCTCTGATAATATTCTTTGCTCTGAAGTCATCTTTAATATTTACATAGCTACATCATTTTCTTCCTTAAAATTAGAGTTGACAGCCAGGTGTGGTGGCACAGGCCTGTCATCCTAGCACTTGGGAGGCTGAGACAGGAGGATCAGCACAAGTTCAAAGTCAGCCTGGACTACATAGCAAGACCCAGACTCAAAATTAAAATTAGAGTTGATATGGTCTATTTCTTTTCTTTATTTTTCACTTTTAACTATTCATGTCTTTATATTTAAAACAGAGTTCTTGAAGGCAGCATAAAGTTGGGTCATTCTGTTTGTCCAATCTGATAATTTTTCTTTTAATCAAAAGCATGCTTAAACAAGCTGCTGTAGATATTGATGGTCCCCCCAAATTCATATTTTGAGTCCCTAACCCCTGATATGATATTTGGAGACGGCGCCTCTAGGAAGTGATTAAGTCATGAGAACAGAGCTTTCACGAGTGGAATTAATGCTCTATGAAAAGAAGGAATGCAGGGAGTGCTTCTCCTCTGGGCTGTGTGAGGATCCAGAGACAGGACAGACAGCTGCTAAAGGAAATAAAAAGAGGAGAGCCAACATCAATGAGAAAAAGCCCAGTGAAATTAAAACTTGTCTTCTGAAACAACCAGTAAAATAACCAATGTCTAACAAGGCTGACCAAGATTAAAAGAGAAAAAGACACCGATGGGTGGTGATTAGCAGGGAAGAAGGGACATCATGGTGTCCCCCACAGAAATTAAAGCAATGAGATCTGCCATGAGAGACTTTGGGTCCATCAGTTTGTTAACGTGGGTGAAATGGACTAATTTTTTAAAAAACCCATGAGCTGCCAAGATGTACTCAAGATAGATCCTCTGAATGGGCCTACACAACTACAAAGGACACAAACTTTGTAGGTGAAAGCCTTCCAAAACCTGAGCCCCAGATGAATTGGTTTGCTAAGGCTGCCATGACAAAGTGGTACACACTGGGTGGCTGATGCCATGGAAATTAATTATGTCACATTCCCCAGGGTCAGAAGGCTGAAATCAAGAAGTGGGCAGGGTTGGCTTCTTCTGAGGCCTCTTCCCTTGGCCTGAGATACTGTCTTCTCCCTGTGTGTTCACATGACTGTTCCTGTGTGTGACTGTGTCCCAATCTTTTCTTCTTATAAGGACACTGACAACATACCCACCCTAATGACCTTATTTTAGCTTCATTTCCATTATAAAAGCTCTATTTCCACATAAAGTCCCATTCTGGTGGACCTGTCTCTATCCACGTTGTGGTTGTGGGTATAGCAGTATACACAGATCACAAAATTCATAGAACTATACGTGAAAAAAGCCAAAGCACCTCAGACTGGTAAATGTGAAGTTTAGGTGACAGTACTGTATTGGTGACAGTACTGTATGATGGTTGGGTCATTTCTACTATGATTTCATAAGAGGTTACCATGGAGGAGGCGAGTGTAATGTATCCAAGAACCCTACACTACTTCAGCAACTTTACTGTAAGTGTGAAGCTATGTGGAAATACAAATTGAAAGAAATGAAGAAGCAAATTGGATTCTTAGCCCCCACCTCCCCCAGGCACATCTCACAACTTTTCCTTCACCCCAGCAGGACACCAAAGATTTATTGTCTGAAAGATGAGTGTGTGTGTCGGCATTTCGTGGCCAGGACTAAATTCCTGACTTACACAACTTAGAGGAGGGGAGATTTCTTTCTGGTTCACAGTGTCAGACATTTTGGTCCAAGGGCAGCAGGCCTTAAGACAGGAACATTGTAGGGTGTTGGCACTGTAGAAGAGCATGGCAGAGGAAGGCCGCTCACTTTCTGGAAGCCGGGAAGCAGAAGAAGTGAGAGCAAGAGAGCCAGGGAGAGAAGAGGGGACTGGGAAGAAGAATATCATCTTCCCAATCACACTACGTGACTTACGTCCTCCAGCCAGGCCACACTCGAGCGATGAATCCACCACTGAGGTTATGTACCAAGATCTAGTAATCTTCCCATGAGCCTCTGGGGGCATATTTTTCATCTAAACCATAGAAGCAGTTATGATTTGGGATGGGTAGGGGATACTAGGCCAACTGTAAGGAGATGAGCTGTCCTGCAATAAAACAGGCAGAAATCCACTCTCAGCCTGCATCCTTCACCAAGGTAGGACTTTGCAGACCTCCTGCCAAGGGTCCTAACCAGCCCTGAGGCTGACATAAACTTCTTGACACCCGATGACTCCACCCACTGAGGTGGCCGGTAAGGCCATCTTCTGAGTGAGGTTGGGGTATGCAGGTTCCTGGGCTCCCCCTGGCTTCTCAGCCCTACACTTGTCAACATGAGTAGTGATCCTCCCTACCCCCCACCCCAGACAATATACTTGCACATTGGTTTTAGATTGTCCTGGTAGAACAGGATGACACTGCAGTCCATCAACAAGAGCGAGCATTCCAAGAGCTGGGCAGTGCAGGTTTGTTTTATAGACAGAAAAGGATGAAAAAGCAGAAATGAAGTCCAAAGAACAAAGTCGGGTTATTTCACCCTTACTTTCTATGTAAGGCCGAGACAGGGAGGCAGGACAACAGGCAAAGGACTACTTGGTTGCCATCAATTGTTAAAGTACTTAAGGCCACTTTTTTCTCCTGCGAGATTTAAAAGAGAGGGAACTTGGCTGGGGAGATAGCTCAGCAGAATAAGCACCTCCTGGGCAAGTGCAAGGTGTTGAGTTTGAGCCCCAGTACCAAAAAGTAAAAATAAATTTAAGAAAAAGAGAGGGAACTTCATAATCACGCAATTGGAACCTGGCCTGTTGAGGAAATGTGGATTTTTTTTTCTCTCTCTCCCTCTGCCTCTTTCCCTCCCTGTCTCCCTCTTCCTCTTCTTCTCCCTCTCCTGATTTCTTGCCAGCTCCAATGCCTTAGTTTGGGTTTGGTGATATGTACACTTTGTTTTTGTTTTTTCCTTTTTTACATATTTGTCATTTCTAATTCTTCATGCAAGAAGTGTCTACTGATTTCAGATGTTCAGTGTTTTTTTATAATTCATTTTATTTTATTTTGAAGAGTAAAAACAGAAGAAAAATAGAAAAAAGAAACAGGGTAACATACAGCAATGCATATGTTACAGATTTTTCAAAACAGGAATGGCTAATTAACAATGGCTGTTATATTATCTATTTTTATCATCAAATCTGTTGCTTAGAATAACATATAGTTATGCAAATTGGGGAAATAATTCGATATTAGTGCTTGCTTTGAAGAAGTTTCTGCATGTCAAAAGAAATCACCAACAAAGTGAAAAGACAACTGACAAATTGGGAAAAAATCATAACCAATAATCACTCATACAAAGGACTTCCATCTACATTATATAAAGAACTGAAAAAATTCAACCCCTAAAATTTAAAGACTCAGTCCAAAAATGGTCATCTGAGATGAATACACATGTCTCAGAGGAAGAAATACAAGAGGCAAATAATCACATGAAAAAATGTTCCACAGCACTGGCCATTTGAGAAATTCAAATTGAAACAACACTGAGATGCCATCTCACCCCAGAAAGAATGGCTATCAAAATCAACTAATAACAAATTCTGGAGGGGCTGCAGGGAAAAAAGGAATCCTTTTCCACTGCTGGTGGGAATGTAGACTGGTACAACCACTATGGAAATCAGTGTGGAGACTCATCAAAAAACTAGGACTGGAAATCCCATTCAGTGCAGCTATTCCCTTTCTGGGTATTTTCCCAAAAGAACTGAAAACATCATACCATAGAGATATATGTGCGCCATGTTTAGAGCAGCACGATTTGTTATAGCCAAATCCTGGAAACAACCAAAATGCCCATCACTTGGAGAATAGGTGGAAAAAAATGTGCTATTTCTATACAATGGAGTAGTACTCAGCTATAAAGAAAGACAAACTTGAATCCTTTAGAGGTAAGTGGATGTACCTAGAGGCTATACTATAAGTATATAAGTGAAATAAGTGAATAAATCGGACCCACATATGTAAATATTGTCTTGTCTCCCTAGTGTAAGAACCTGGAAGAAGAAATAAAACCTAAAAGGTATAAGAGACATAGTAACATGGAAAGAAACTGAACTTATGGACACTTTGTATGAGCGTTTCCATGTTTATTTTCAGTCTGGTGTGTCGGGGCCTGGTACAAAAGAGCTTAGCCCAATGATCTCTTACCATTTTATGCAAAGGTAGAAAGCCATGACGTGGGAATGGTGGCTCCCACCTGTACTCCCATCATGATGGGAGGCTGAGGGAGGGGATCACAAGTTTGAACCCAGCCAGGGCGACTCAGCGACTTAGTGAGACCCTTTCTCAAAGACAGGGGTGGGGGCAGTTTTCTGGGAGTGTAGCTCAGTGTGAAGGTCCTGGGGTCAGCCCCCCATACTGGGGGGAAAAGATTCTAACGTGAAAAGTTATAAAGGCCAACAAACAGAAAGTGGATAGGAGAAAACAGGTATGATTCAGGAAAAAAAGAAACTTTACGGTAAAAGAACAATCATTAATAATCTCAGGAACAGGAGAACATTCACTAAAAAGAACAGAACAGAATGGCATTAAATAGTAGTAAAAATCGCACTCCTAGAACAGAAAAGAAATCCTGCAAAATTAAAAGCGCAATAGAAAAACTGACAAGCTCTGGAGTGTGTTTAGCAGATAAAATTGAAGAAATTTCCCATAAGAAAGAGCAAGAGGAGATGGAAATGGAGAGAAAAGATAAGAAAATTCAAGAACTGCGTGCAGACAGCCAACAACCAATTAAAGGAAGCTCTAGAGATGAGGCACAGGGAAGAGCAGCGTTGCACAAAAAGAAGGAAACTATTCCAGGGGTTTTTTCCCCCCCGACAAGGATAACCGACGCGGGACCCACACCCGAGTCCTTCTGGGCCTCTCCCCGCGCATGCTCACTGCGCCTGGAACCCTGCGCAGTTGGTCAGGGAGACCCAGGCAAGGAAGGTACCTGGTAAAATTAACCAGAGCAGGGGGCATACAGGGAGGAAAGTGAAGGGGTAGGGGGTGCATTTTAGATGTACATCCAGGGAAGGCCTTCCTGTCACTGTGAAATGTCAGTAGGTTGAAGGTAAAAATAAATTCCTAAACTGGGCATGGAAGCACAGGCCTTTGTAATCCCAGCCTTTTGGGAGGCTGAGGTAGGACAATGACAAATTTGGGCCCAGTCTGGGCAACTTAGTAACTTAGACTTTGTCTCAAAAGAAAAAAGGTCCTAGAGATTTTCAGAGGAAAAAAAACCCTAACTATGGGGCTTCTCCACAGTGAGCCTGCTCCCTGGAAGACAGCACTACAGCCCGCCTGAGCACAGGGCCTTCATCCTGGGCAACACCTCCACCCCCACCGTCTTTTGTTGTGAAACAGCATTCTTAAATTGCTAAGGTGTCTGGGCCCAGATCCAAATCCTGATCCCCCTGCCTCAGCCTCCCAGGTGCTAAGATCACAGGTGTGTGCCACTCTGCTCAGGGGAGCAATGTCTTTGAAATGTAAAAATGACTCCTGTGGCAATCAGCTTCCAGGAGGCTTAAATAAAGTTTATGTTCTCACAGTTCTAAAGGCAGGACGTCCATGACGGAGGTGCCTGTGGGCTTGGTTTCTCCTGCCTAGAAGATAGTGTCCGTATTACGGGGTCCTGGATGTGTCTTCACTTAATCTTCATCCCTTCTCCGATGTCCACTCTCCAAATTCAGTCACCTTGGGGGTGAGGGCTTCAACTTATGCATTTTGGAAGAACACACTGCGGTCATAACTCCCAACATAGAACTCTGGCGTGAGATTTCTTTTAGGCATATCTGGACTTTAAGATACATGTTTTGTGTGGGTTACCTACGTACCCTTCTTGCTGTAACCTTTCGAGTCTACCAAGTCTCTTTGCCCCAGTGAGCACTTCCTCCACACATTGTAAGACAGTAACTTTGCTTTTTCATAACTGATCCATTGAAGCGAAGGGAGGAGAGTGATATTCTCAGACCTGCATAATCCCCATGCACCCGCTTTTACTGTGCTACCAAAAAGTGCACTCCAGCAAGACAAGGAGAAAACCAAAAATAGACTTCAGGAGACAGCATACCTAGCTAAGGAAAGATTTGGAGAAAGAAGGAAGGGCTTGCCTTGGGACCCCCTTCTTGGGATGAGATCCACTTTCTGAGTTAAATGTTAGCCCATGGCCCGGATGCCTAGGTCTAAATATTATGGGAAAAAGTAGTCAGGTACCCCAGGGACAAGGGTGAAGGAACTGTCTAGGGGGATGTCATGAGTTCTTTCAAGGACCAGAAAAGGTCAAAAACTCCACCTCCTGATAGAGGGGCCCAGTCGGGCTGCTCATTGGCAGAAGGAAACCTCAGATCGGCCCTCAGTCTCCCTGGAAGCCCTAAGACTTGAAGTCTCAATTCAAAGGCCCCTGGATGCTTGTCAACTCACTTCCCTGTCCCTCCCTCACCCTGGGAGGGCATCTGCCTTTTGTCTTTCAAATGAGTCATTAATCCTGCCTGCTACTCCCAAGTGTCCTGCTTAGTTCTTTGTTTAGAACATCAAAAATGTGGGGAAAACCCAACCTGGTAACATTGGGACCCAGGAAAGAGGGTGAAAGGACCCCTGGTGTGACAGTGCAGGGAGACCCCCTACTTGTGCTGTGTGCTGGGGCTGGAGGGCGGCCCTCCCAGATGGAGTGATGAGAAAATGCTTGGAGACAGTTTTTCAAAAATATGAGAAGATGTCATTAAGGAGAGAAATCCTGCCAAAAGACTCCTGGAATTAACCGAATTCACTAGTGGAGCAGGCAACAAAATCAACGCCCAAAAGGCAACAGTGTTCCTGTACACCGGTAAGGAACTCACAGGAAAAGCAAAACAGTGTCACTCACAGTAGTATCACCGAAGATTAAACACCTAAAGTTAACCTAAGTGAAGAGGAAGAACTTTATACTAAAAGCTACTGGACTGAATCCTGTACTGCTGGGAATCTAGGTGTGCACCAACACACCTGCTTCCTATTTTTATTTAAATGAAAAAAGAAAAATTTCTAAGTCCATCCCCGCTTAACTGAATTTTCTTGTTAATTTTGGTTTGCTCTGGCTCGTTTGCATTGTTTTAAGTGGTTGATCACAGGTGTGACTGTTTATTATTTTGTTTTACATTTTGGATCTGCTTCAAATCTTAGTCAGAATTTCTACAACTCTATAAAAATACAGTTGCCATCCTCTTTGTATTTTTCCTGATTTCATGGAAATGTTCCAGTGAAATGTGTTCCTCACACTAATTCTACTGTTGGCTGTTGAATTAAGATATAAAATCTTGGGGATGGGGAGATAGCTCAGTAGAATAAGCATTGGCCTAGCAAGTGCAAGGTCCTGAGTTCAGTCCCCAGCACCGCAAACAAACAAACAAACAAACAAACAAACGAAAAAGATATGAAATCTTCATCATGCTAAGAAGAAACCTTTTAGTTCTGCCACTATAGCATATCAAGAATGATTACTAAATAGCACAAATTTTTGAAGCTTCTTTTGAAATTGTGTTATGAATTTTCTTAGTGGACATAGTTGTGTTGCATTTTGTAACATTAGAAGCCTTAATATTCAACTCTCTTGTGGGGGTGGTACACCCCTGTAATCCCAGCTGTCAGGAGGCTGAGGCAGGAGGATCCTTGTGAGTTCCAAGCCAACCCGGACTGCAAAGTGAGTGCAAGGCCACCCTGAACTGCATAGCGAAACCCTGTCTCAAAAAAAAAAAAAAAAGGGTCAACTCTCTTGCTCTGCTGGGATAAACTCTAGGTGGCCACAATTCTGTTATTTTGTGATCAGATTTTATTTGCCAATTTTTAAAATTTTGTTTGTCAGGGAGGTTTTGGTAGAATTTTTTTCTTTCTGCTTTTTTTTTTTTTTTTTTTTCAGAACCAGGGATTGAACTCAGGCCCTTGCACTTGCCAGGGAAGCGCTTATTCCACTGAGCCATCTCCCCGCCCCCACTCTGATATTTTTGAGTGATATTCCTTCAGATGAATACAGTTTGCTATATTTCCTTTGTCTATTCACCAGTTGATATACGTGTGGGATTGCTTCCTATCATTCAGTTACCAAGAAGAGCTGTCATGAGCGCGCACTGTGAGTCTGCGTAGATACGTATTTCACCCTTCTTGTGTATCCCCAAGCATGTCGACGCTGGGCCTCACAGTAACTCTATGTTTAGCACCTCGAGGAACTGCCAAACTGTTTGCCGAAGTGCCTGCATCACTCTACGGTCCCATCTGCCATTTATGAGGGTTCCAGTTTCTCCACCACACATCCACGCCAAGATGTGCTGTCGCGCATCTTCCTTCTTGTAGACATTCTGGTGGGTGGGCAGTACTATCTCCCTGCAGTTTTGGTACCAAACTGAGCATCTTCTGGGTGCCTTTGTGGCCTCCTACGTCTGTTCAGAGAGATGCCTGCTCAGATCCTATGTTCATTTAAAAAATTAGTTTGTCTTTTTTTATTGACTTGCAAGTGTTCCTTATTCAGCATATGAGTCTCTTCCCAGATACAAGATCGCAGAGTTTCTTTGGTTTTTTTTTTTTTTTTTCCCATTCCATGTGTCTCTTTTCTCCTTATGGATGGTGCAGTTTATAGCACAAAAGGGTTTAGTTTTGATGAGGGCCAAACTGTCAGCTTTTCCTTTGGACGCTTGTGCGTGTGATAGCATACCTAGGAATGCGTCGCCCAGACCAGGAATTACGAAGAATTTGTCCTGTTCTTTTCGGAGTGTTTGGGTTTTTGCTCTTACATTTGGATCTTTGATCCATTTGGGTTAAATTTTGGGCACTGTGTTAGCTAGGGATCCCAAATTATCTTTTTTCACATGACATAAATTTCCTGGCACTACTTTTTGGAAAGATTATTCTTTCCTCATTACAATTCCTTGACATCTTTGTCTAAACTCAAGTGACTACAAATACTTATAGTTTAGGTCTTTGGATTTATTCAGGGGAGTCTTAATTCTATCCCATTGATCTGGGTGTCTCCACGCTAGTACCACTTTCTAGAAAAACTTGATGCTTTAATATTGTTGTGAGTTTTGAAATCAGGATATGTGAGTCTCTGGCTTTGTTCTTTTTCAAGACAGTTTTGTGTATTGTGGGTCCCTTTGTATTTTCATGTGGCTTTAAGATCCAGTTGTCAGTTTCTGTGAAAAGACCAGCAGAGTTGGTTCGCATTTGGCTCTGGTCGCAACTGTTGCTAAGGCCCCTGACTCACCCTCTCCTGTCCTTGGCCCTTTGCCTCCTGTGACTTGAAGGAGTGTCCCTCTGTCATCTTCTCAGGCTCTCCTATAAGCTGAGAGTGCTGGTCCTGCTGCAAGGTTTTTTTCCTCCTGCAAGCTTTGGTGCCGGTGTCTTGGTGCTGGGTGTTTTTAGGACAGGCCAGTCCGCCGCGTGCAGCGCCCACCGAGTGATGGGGGGATTCTTCTGCTGGAGACACGTAGCTTGTGGAGAACATGCGTCCTGGAGGTGACAGACACGCCACCTGGTTTCTTTCTTCCGTCTTGCTCTGGAGGATTCTTCTCTCCATGGCAATTACAGCAGGGTTTTCTGAAAGCTCGTTGAACCCTGTCATGTCTTTAATCAAGGGTTTCTGGTGACTTCTCATCTCTGTCACCATCAAATTGAAACCGTCGAGCACACAGTGCTCCAGGCTGCAGAGCGGCACAGCGGCATCTCTGGGGCGGCGCTTCCTGCAGCTGCTCCCCGCCCTGCAGCCAGGTGCACCCCCACAGCGGCCAGGTGCACACCCCC
>NW_004524611.1:7684665-7690489 GCF_000260255.1 Octodon degus
CCCCCCCCCCCCCCCCGCGCAGCGACCATGTCTGCGCATGCGTGTTGCTCCCCTTCCCGCAGGCTCTCCCCTGGCACCCACATAACTCACTGTTGGCGCGTTTCTGTGCAAGACGCATCACTTGGAAAGGCCTTTTCTTCCGCAGGGGTCTGGAGGGGCCCCCTCGCCTACTCCTCTCCTAAGGTATTGTTTTCCCATCGTTGTCACCGCCATCCCTTCTGCGCGGCCGGCCGAGAGAGCAAGCTCTGTGAGAGTGGAGGTTCCCTTGGGTCTCCTGCTCGGAAGAACCAGTGAGCCGCAGATGCGTGCTTGGTACTGGTCGAATGAATGAATAATAGATGGATGCGCAGAGCACAAGGAAACAATGGTGCATACAGGGGAAGAAAACTCAGTCCTGTGAACGGGGGAAGATGAGAGAGAGCATGGGGAACCAGGGAGGACTGGACGGTGCAGCCACGCCAGGTCCCTGTTCCCTTTGGATCTTGCTGTGTGTGTGTGTGTGTGTGTGTGTGTGTGTGTGTGTGTGTAGGGTAAGACCTAAGATTGCAGTGACCCTTGCAGATTCATGTTTATAGCAGCACAATTCATGATGGCACAACCTTGGAAGTGGCCCACATGTCCATCCACAGAGGAATGGAAAAGGAAAACGTGGTATTTACACACAATGGAGTACTACTCTGCCATAAAGAAGGATTGACGCATCATTTGTAGGAAAGTGCACCTTGAGATTACAATGTTAAGTGAAATAAATCAAACACAAAAGATTAAATGTCACTTGGTTTCCCTTATGTGAGAAACCCAACATATAAAGGAAGAGCAAACTAAAAGAGGAAGTAGGGAGAGAGATCTTTCTCAAATTGGAAATAGAGGAGGAGAGAGTGGAATGAAAGAGGATGAGACAAAGAATGAAGATATGCAAGGTGTGTCCTGAACTGGCACCAACTCCATGCGAGGACTAGAAACACTGGGTACCGCAGACGTGGGTTAATGCAAACAAATAAATGAAATCACACTCATTAAAAAAGGAGCAGAAAGAGTGGAAATGAAGCTGGTGACGTGTCTGGCTTCCTCAGGGGCATGTTGGATCCTGGGTCTTTGAATTCTGGAGGGGAGGTGTGCATCTCAGGAGAAGCTCATGGCAATCCTCAGGGCCCGTGAGAAGACTGTATTACTACTGTTCTTTATATTTTTCAAAAATAAAAACAAAACTTAGTGTCTCAATAATTATGATACCACAGATACTGGCGCTCTTGGCGCCTCACTCTGTGTAACAGTCGTGGGTTATCGAAGCCACCCAAGGACTCCGGAAGAAAGAAGGAAAGAGTACTACAGAGTCCTTAGTGACTCGCTTATTGCTTTCAGAGGATTTTGACACATTGCCGTTCGTGCATTGGCTGCTTGAGTGGGTACGGGGTGTGTTAGCCACTTTCCCATTGCTTGGACAAAATTCTCAGCTCCTGCAGCTTAAAGGGAGACAGCTTCACTTTGGCTCAGAGCTGCAGTGGGTCAGTGCGCATGAGCTGACTCTACAGTAGGAACAGCCCTGTGGAAAGACCTGGCATAGGACGGCTGCTTGAGCCAGGGCAGGCTGCAAGCAGAGGCCAAAGGAGGCGCTGGGGGCCAGGGCCTCGCCCCTCACGATCCTTCCACAACTGCAGAGCTCTAAGATCAGCCCCATAACCAGGCATGAAGATGCATGCTTGTAATCCCAGCACTCAGGGAGGATGAGGCAGGAGGATCACAAGTTCAAACCCAGCTTGGGCAACTAAGAGACTTAATGAGACCCATTCTCAAAATTAAAAAAAAAAAAAATTTGGGAAGGTAGCTCAATAGATTCAATCCCCAGTACCCAAACCAAAATCAACCCCCTGTACTCTAGGTGTGTTTGGGAAGAAGAAGAAAGGGGGTCCCTGGGAACTGCTCTCAGGGGAGCAGGAAGTTCATGTTGAGACAGACACTGCTTGGAATGACCAAGTGCTAGTGTCAGAAAGAAATCATGTGGCCATCAGGAGACCTAGAGACACGAGCTAGGTGATGCATGTCTTTGCAAAGACAGTGTTTCATTCCACTTCCAGAAATTCACTGGAGTTTGTCTTGTAAATGTCTTTGTCCATCAGCGGGCAGGGCTCAGGGAGTGGCATTTCATCAGGACAACAGAATCTCTGCGGGGAGGGTGAGAAGGATATAAGGGACAATGCGGGTGTGGCATGGGGCTCATCCTCATCATCTTAGCCATTCTGTTGTGCAATTCCTTGCCTGAGCCTCTGTGGCCACTCAAGGGGCTCACCAGATGTGGGGGCCATCCATGGGGAGACAGGGACATAGGCAGGAAGGCTGGGCCATAGCAGGACAAGAGTGTGTCGCTGGGCCCCTGCTCCAGTTCCTTTTTTTTTTTTTTTTTTTTTTTTTTTTTTTTTGTGTGTGTGTGTGTGTGTGTGTGTGTGTGGCCAGCTCAGCCCACCAGGGGGCAGGCTGGCTGGCATGTGGTGCTGGGGGATTGAACCGCGGTCCCTGTGCTTTGCTAAGCTTGTTCTAAGTAGGTGCTTTAGACCACTGAGCCATCTCACCAGCCCCTCCAGTTCCTTCTTTTCTCCCATTTATTTTTCTCTAACCTTTGTCTTCTCTTTGGGTGACAGGATTTGTTTCCGGAGTTCTTGGGCAGTAATAAGAAATGTGAAAAAAGCATGTGTTTGGGAAAGTGTAGCTAAGCCATCAATAAACAAAGATGTGATGTTCTGGGTCAAAGTCGCATGTCCAGTGCTTCCTCCATTCAGTAGGTGCTAAAGGCCAAAGCAAATGGGGGCTGAGACACTCTTTGAAAGCCAAGGATTGAACCCCACAAGACACAAGTTCAAGCCCCACTTGGGCAATTGCATGGCTTAGTGAAACTTTGTCCCAGCACTCCCAAGAACAAAAATCCAACAACAGAAATCCTTAGACCAGGCTGAGCCAGGATATTGTTGTAAAGTCTAAGAAGCAGTAGGAGTGGGGTATGGTGATACACCCCTATTATCCCAACACTCAGGAAGCTGAGGCAGGAGGATCACATGAGCTTGAGGCCAACTTGGGCTACTAGTGAGTTTAAGGCCAGCCTGAACTGCATAGTAAGACCCTGTGTAAAAACAAACAAACAAACAAACAAACAACCCCTGAAAACTAAAAAAAACCCTAAAAATAAAAAAATAAAGAACAAAAACAAAACAAGTGAGTGGATCCCTGCAGTTCCTCCTGAATCATCCCCTTAAATCATCCCCTCTTTGGAGAGCTTAATGGAAAGGGAATCTGGCTTCGGAGACCCTGGACACAGTTGAGGGCTAGAAAGGCAGGGAAAGCAGGGCTTGGTGGGCATGAGCACACTGAATGGAGCTACGTGCAAGCCTGACCCCCGTGGCCTTCGAACTCCTAGCCTACTAGGCTAGTTACACAAAATCACTGATAGGTGCAGAAAGCCAGCCAAAAAATAATGAGATGATTATGAACCTCAAGGTCAAGAAAATGAGGCAGAGGGAATTGTTTTCATCGGATACCGGTCAGCCACGAGTAACATATAGATAAGCACTGGATGTTGATTCAACCAAAGATTATCACTACTTTGGGAGGATAAGGGCAGGGGATTCAGAGAGTTAAAGATGCACCTTCCATACTGAGAAGTAGTCAACAGTGAGTTAATTCCTAAAATGGAAAAACCAAGATGTAGTAAATATGAGATTTTAGGACACGAATTTAAGCTCAAGCACACACACAGCTAACAATAATGATGAATCTGTGAAGGAGACTGGGGGACGGGGAATTTATTTTGGTGCTGGGGATGGAACCCTGGTCCCTGCACTTGAGTAAATAGGCTCTTGGTCCACTGAGCTCTGTCGCCAGCCCTATCAGAATTTTTAACAGAAGGTTAAGTTTGAGCCATCTGTAGGAAAATGGGTGCATGATGAGACCATAATGTCTAGAGAGATAATTTAACACAGAAGTGAACTATCAGATGCTTCCTCTCACAAGACAAACCCAAGATATAAATGATTTAAAAAGCAAAGTAAAAGGCTGAAGGAGACAGGAAGTGGACTTGAGAGGGGGTGGGGTCTAGGGATAGGAGCTGGTGGAAGGGAAGCAGAAGCCGAAATGGAGGGGACCAAGCGGAAGCGGAAATGGAGGGGTTCAGGCTGTGGTGCACGTGTGTGCCGCTTTCCCATAATGCTCACAATTTTTATACACTGCAACATAAAACAGATCAGAGTGCTCCGATGTTTAAGAAATTAAACTCTGTATTTTCAGTTTCAATCATAAAATGTTCTGAAGATCGTAAGCCAATCACTTCTGCTCCTCTTCCATTTAAAAGAAATAATCCCCCCCCCTCCCGGGCAATCCGGCAAGGAGAATGTGCTAATCTGACCCCTTCCCAAAGGGATGAGGACCCCTCCAGCCCTACAGCAGGAAAACAGGCTCCACTAGTTTAGAAACATGGAACTCAAGGAAATCTGAGACCCAAAGTTCTGCCAAAGAAGCAAAGAGTCAGTAACTAGGAAGTAATGCAAATGTTCACTCAGATCATTTAGAGAGTATGAGAATGGGTCCCCTTCAAAGCTAGAGTCACAAACCCTAGAATGTCCTCTCCTCTGTTCTGTAATTGTCCAATTTGTCACACCCGTTGCTATTCTGAAGCCACCCACTGTGGAAACCCTTTATTATTTGATCTCTGAGACTCACACTTCTAACTCTTGAGTCACCACTCCACCATTATCTCTATTTTCATAGAGCTCAGGCCCTTTTCGGAGTGTACAGGCTGAGGAGAAAACCATATCTGCCTTCAACAGGATAAACGCAATATGCCTGGAAACATTTACTAATGAATGTATTTTCTCATTGCAAATACAAAAGTTTATCATTATTCCATTCCTTATTATAAAATAATTTACACATTGTTTTTGGAGTGTTTTCATATAGTCTTGTAAATTATTCACAAATTATTATTTTGCAGAAATTCAGTTTAAGACCAACTGTTTCATACACAGTGAATCTGAAGTGCAAATGAATGGAAAATTTTAAGAAAAAGTTTTGAATGTAGATAGATATAGAGAATAAGGCAGTGCCTCGCTACCCAAATCTAATGCATGTTAGCAAACTTTTGTGTTTGGCGTAGGCATTTTGTAATTTTAGGAAATAAGAGTATTATGTATTAAATAAATAAAAAAGGCAAGTGATTTCAGGGTTTGGAAATGCAATAGAGACAGCAAAAGGGGCTTGGAAAAGCAGAGCATTGGGAGCCCACGGAAACGCTGAATGTTTTCGTGAGACACTTACTGCAAAAATCACCATTAATGGTGGGCTGATCTATCAAAAACCCTTTGCACTAAGTTACATCCCCAGCCCCAGTTTTAAAATACTTTGACACAGGGCCTTCCTAAATTGCCCAGGCTCTGCTTAAACTTGCAACCCACTGCCTCAGTCCCCTAGAAGGCTGGGATGCCCCGTGTGCACCCCCACACCCACCTAGCACTTCTTAGTGGGCTTGCTGGTAACACATTATCTTGAAATTAATTTCCCTGGAAACGGTGTTTCGCTTTCATTTCATCTTATTGGCCAGTGACTTTGAGCTTCACAGCTTTTTCCTTCCAGCACTTTCAAGATGTCATTATCTTTGGGCTCTGGTTACTGGATAACATATTTATTGGCTGTAATTTTATTGACCTGCTGTATATAATGTGTTGCTTTGGCCTGAAGGATTTGAAGATTTTTAGTTTCTTTTTGATTTTCATCTATGATGTAGATACATGTAGATTCTGCTCATTTCTATTTTTAATTTCTATTTTTAGGGGTTTGCTAAGCT
>NW_004524611.1:7691959-7693381 GCF_000260255.1 Octodon degus
TCATAGATTCTATTTCTTTCCTAAATTGTTTATTCAGGGGTTCCATCATTTTTATATTCTCCTCTATTTTTTTGTCAGTGTATTCTTTAGAAGCACTTAGTACTTCTTCAAGTATACTTACCACTACATTTTTTAGTTCCAAAATTATTTCTGATCTGATTTCTTCTATACCTTTCTGCAGTTGATTCTTTACTGTCAACGCTATTATTTATGAGATATCTGGTGTGTGATTTCCAGTTTCCTCAGTGCAAGTGTCTTCTGCAGTAGTACTGGGTGGACTCGGAGCCTGAGACTGCATTTTGTTCCTTCTCTTTGTCATTTTGAATATCACTGTCTTCTGTCTGACCTTTGGTGTAGAGCTTAGATAGAGTCCTTAGCACCAGGTCCAGATCTACGAAGTTCATATTCCTCCAGGTGGGTGTTGTTTGGATCTGGCTGCTGTGCTCCACTTCTTTCTGCTGCAGGTGTTGGAGTTGAACCCTTTGTGTCTCTCTGGGAAGATGTTCTGCTCCTGAATCAGCTGGGTGGGTCTTGCCTCTAGCCTCTTTGCAGGGAGTTCTGCTGAAGGGTTCCCTGCTGGGCCTGTGCTCTGGGTCTATTCAGGATCCCGCGTGTCGTCTCACTCACTTGCGGGGCCTGCACTCTCAAAAGGGAGGATTTTGAGGGGGAATTTTGGCAATATGTATTTTACTGTAGTAAAAATTTACCTAGGCACTATATTTTCAATTACTCCTTGTGTTTTTCAGTTCTAGAGTTTCTAGATGTATTGTTTTTAGAGTTTCCACATCTTTTTTGAGATTCACTCTTAATCCATTAAATCCATTTTTTTCTGTAAAACTCAAACATACTTATCAATTAAAGTCCTTTCTTTTCCCTGCTAATCCCAGCATATGGGTTGTCCACGGAACTTCTTTATTTACTGCTTTTCTCCGTCTAACTAGTGGTGACTAGCCTTCTGCTCATTTCCCGTTTCTCCGTGAGGCTAGTGAGATGGCTGTTGTGTTGCTGTTCTGCGTCACTATGAGAGACCTGCGCTGGGTCACCTTGCTCCAAAGGACTTTGCCCTGGGTGGGGAGCGCAGGCCTCTGGGTCTGTGAGGTTGGCTTTTAAGGTAGCTTTGGGTTTTGCCCTTAGCCCTTGGGCATGGCCCTTATTTGGGCTTCTTGAAAAGCTTGACGTGTTCAGTTCTTTAATTGGATGAGATTGGAGCGCTCAAGTCTTCTTCCTGCAGTGAGCAGCTGCGTAAGTCTGCTCAGCTCTTCCTGCGCTCGCTGTCCTCTTCCTCAGCTCATTGAAGTCTTTCCTCTCCCACAGGAATCTTAAACATCAGTCAGATTTGAGGGCTGCTTTCCTAAAGGCTTCCTTCCTTCCCTCCTTCCTTCCCTCCTTCCCTCCCTCCCAACTTCCTCCCTCTCTCCCTCC